>NW_004567102.1:75424357-75536705 GCF_000260355.1 Condylura cristata
AATATTTATTTATGCATACAAGAACTGGGGTGTAGGACAGGAAAGAGGGGATGAGAGGATTCACCAGAGTCAGAGTGGGGAACAGAACACGTGATCCACTGAAATACACTGCTGAGGGGAGCAACAGGTGAGACAGGAGAGGTCTATAGCATCATGTGGGTCAGCTCCCTGGCCAGGATCAAATTTATGCTGCAGTAGCTGCAGATAGCCTCCCTGTGCTCCCTGTGGTGATGTGTTGCACCACCAGAGAGGCCTTTGATCTGTATTTTCTAAGTAATGCCCATGTGCATGGCAATCATCTTTTCCGATGCATGCTAAACACCTTCCGCCCCTCCTGTGGCAAGAGAGGGGAATGAGCTTCAGAACTTCACTTGCTTCAGCAAACAGGTGAGCGTCTCCTGGAAGGGTTATTGTAAAAATGCTTTGACACTGAATATTTTCTGAGAAACTTGGGTATTATTTTTCCATTTTGGGACAAGAGAGCCAAAGAAAAAAGAAGAATTCTTTCTCATACCACTGGGTTGTGAAAGAAAATGAACAGACACAAGTGGGGAAGTATGAAGAAGGGGTTAGCACAGGGCAGAGGAGGGGCTTGGTGAGGAGAAAGAAGAGAGGAGGGGGGAAGGAAAGAGGGTGAAAAGGTGGACAGGGAAGCGGAGGGAGGGGGAAGGAGGAAACATCCTCTCTGCATTCTCCATGTCTGATCCATCTCCTGCCAAACCACAGGCTAGAGCAGATGAGGAGACATTTCCATCCTCTCAGTTCCACTAGCAGTCTGCAATAAATCAATTAAATTTTGCAGGATGATTGTTCCCTTAATCCTAACATAATTAAGCTGGTTCCTTTTACTAAACTCTGCTCCATAGGACATGGCTATTTCTTTTTACATCAACAATACTTGAGAAGTTCTCTGGCATCCAGTCCTGTTGAAAACAGGCGCTCACGGTCTATTTTGTCCCATGAGGTTCCTTGTTTTTCCTGGGCTGGAAAATTTTAGCCTATATGTTATTAATAAAAGTTATTTGGTCCTGCATGATGAGAAGATTAGTCAAAAATCTCATATTCTATAAAGATCATCTTGGTTAGTTAAAAGCCCATATTGTATGAAAAGTCAATCGACAACAACTTGGGTATTCTGCTGATGGATGATTTTTGGCTGGCCGAACCAGATGCTCTGAACTGGAAGTGGAGGTGAAGATCCTACCATGAAAGAAGCAGTTGGGGTCCTCATACAACTGTTGTGGGTGATTGTTCAGAAAATCTTTGCTTATTCTAAAAATATAAAAATAGGAACTAAATTAAAATTCAACGATGATGCATTAAAGTTCAGAGCTCTGATGGCATATAAAGTAAATGGCAATAAAGCAAAGTACACTTTGACTTGTTACTCCTTTAAAGAGAGGAGAACATGGAAGTATTTTTAAATAAGTAGATAACAAGTTAGAAAGGTTTGTTGCAATTATAATAAAATTGTCCTCAACTCCTCCTCCATCTTTATATTGGTCAATGGATTAGAGTACAGAGCAAAACCTAAGTAAGGAATTAATCTGTCAGTAACCCTAGGTCTATTTTGGATATTTTCATAAGTGACTTGAGGGCATTAAGAATAGTGTTATTGAGGGTTTTTCAGTCTGGGAAGGAAGGTAAAGTCTGCCCAGAGTCTGTGACTAAAACAAGAATGTCCTAGGCAAAGGAGATATTGAAACCACCCTAAAGTAAGAGAAAGTCAAAGGATGTGAGTTATTGGAGATACTTAGGTGGGATCAGGTGCAACCATGTGCTGCCTTTCATTCATCCTCTGGTCGGGTTCCTATGAGGTCCTCCAGGGAGTGCTATGGGACTCTAGATTGGAAACTGGACAGGGCTCCCTTGACATAAGGAGGCCTAGCATTTCCTAGGTTTAGGATGAAACCTAGTCATTGAGTTGATAAGTCATCATGCTCCATCTTCAAAAGTCCTTATGGTGGCTAGAGCCAAACATTAAGCACAAAGTAACTGCAAATGAAATAGTAACACAAACAGGTAGCTGTAAAGGCAACATTCTCTGAAATGAAGTCACCAAGCAACAAAATAGTAGAAAAAAATGTTAATGACTACCAAGAGGGGAAAATAGGGAGTCAAATTCACACTAACTTATTGCATAAAACATTTTGGTACAAAGGTTAAGCAACAATCAATAGACTCACTAGTTCTCTATAATGTAAATGAAACTAGAAGAAACTTGTCTGATTGTTTAATAACTTTTGTTAATTTCTCAACAAATCATGTACCAAACATGAGCTAGATGCTGAGTATAAAACTGAGAGAAACAGGCATGGTTCCTGCTCTCCCTGAGTTTATAGTCTTGAGTTTAAAAATACCTTTGAAAAGTAGGGACTTTTATTTAGCAGGGAATTTAGTGAGCGTCTAAAATGTTTATGGTTTTTAAGACTCATCCAGATGCAAAGAAGGTAAAGAGAAGTTACCTTAATCGGCCACAGAATATCTACAAGAGAATAGAAAGAGGCTTAGATGGGCAATTTTACTACCTACTCACAGGTACACTTGCTTAAAGACTAGAATAACTTGGATTAGAAAAAAACATACTTACACACTACCGGTAAACAAAAATACTACATCGTGACTGAAAAGGAGCTGGTGTAAACAGTCATGTCCTGTGGAAAATGAAAATAGAAACTCATTAAAACTCCAAATCCACTAGCACTTGGAAAACATTCTGGATTCCTGAAATTGAAAAGTAATGACTTAATATGAGATAAAAATTGAGTCACTTGCTGCTTCTTTTCTTTTTTAATTGTTAACTTTGGCTGACAACACTACACATGACTCAGAGACATTGGATGGTGCCTTTCAGATGCATGTCACCATGTCACCTCTCCACACCCAGCACCCAGCCATAGTCCTCCACCAGAGTCCATTGATTTCCCTCCCACTGAATTCTCCTTTCCTCCTCGTGTAACTTCGGTTCCATAATCAGATTTGTAAGGTTTGTTACTGGGGTGATTTTGTCTTGCCCTTGGTTTTGTTTCTCTCTTGTGTATTCCATATTTAAGTCAAACCATTCGCTACTCGTATTTCTCCTTCTCACTTATTTCACTTAGCATAATCTCTGAAGCTTTATCAATGTTGTCACAAATGGCGAGACTTAATCTTTTGTATAGCTGAGTAGCATTCCATTGTGTGTGTGTATATCACATTTTTCTAATCCACATCTCTGTCTGATTATTCTGTTTCTTTTTGAACTTTATTTACTCATTCATGTAGTAAATATTGAGGAAGCATCTATTATGTGTCAAGCAATGTTATAAGTCCTTGAGAGAACAATGATAAACAAGACATGCAAATCCTTCACTCTCAAGAGACCTAAAAATAAGTGGCCAATCCTGGATTAAAAAGATGTGGTACATATACACAGTGGAATATTACTTGGCGATCAAAAAGATAAACACATGCCTTTTGCAGCAATGTGGATAGAGCTGGGAGGGGTCATGTTTAGTGAAATAAGCCAGAAAGAAGAAAAAGAAAAATATGGATGGTTTCACTCATAACAAGAGCATAAATGACTGGGGTGGGGAGGAGTGGGGGAATGATCAATCTTCATTTTTGCTGCGATCTCTGAAACACTAGTGGCCAATATGAAATTCAAACCCTTGGTGACATCTGACCAAAGCAAGGCATTTCAAAGCACCTTCCCACATGCACAGGGAGATTATCTACTCTTCATCTTTCTAAAAAGCTGAGACAGAAGTACAGTGGCTAACTCATGCCCATCTCAAAAGATGATGAAGTTCAGGTTGTGTGAGGACTTTACAAAGGACGGTGAGTTGGCAAGTAGTCCTGGCTTTCAGGAGGAAAGATGCCATCAGCATTGAACACGTGCAGCAGGTGAAGGCAAATGCGTGGCACAGATCTGCCCGTGGGCATTCACCCCCGTGAGGTGGTGCCACTACAGTAAGTCTAGACAAAGACTGCACAAAAGGGTGGTGAATGCAAAGCCAAAGCTCACCAAGCAGAAAGGGAAGTGACCGATACCAGGAAGAAACAATTGAGAAGACACATGAGCAAAGTCACCCGACACACAACTTGCATTTAAAACTGCTGAAATTAAAAAAAAAAAAAATGTGGGCAATGTGGGCATGAAAGATGATTAAAAGAAAAAGCAGCCAAGAAAGTGTTCAATAATGATGGGGTAATGAAGAGAAATTAAGGTGGGGCTGGAGGTAGAGGGGTAAGAGGGAAGGAAAACTGGAGAGGAAAGGTGGGGCTTTACCCAGGTGGCCCTGGAAGGCTTCTTGGGCAGGTGCCTGAACATAGGGAGGCAGCGATTCGTGCAGAGGTCCAGAAATCTGGGAAGGGTTTACAGGCAAAAGGATCAGAAGAACAAGGGCCTACGGTCCCATCTGTGTGGCCAAAGCAGAGTGGGGAGAGGTGGGATGAGGGGAGTGGACGGGGCTAGAGCTGGTGAGTTCATGTAGGCCTCTCTCTCTCTCTGCCTGTTTGTTCATTTCATTTGTTTGGTGTTTTAGTTTTTGGTTGTTTGTTTAAACCATGAGAGCTGCTGGAGTGTCTGGAACAGAGGAACGACAGCACCTCTTCCCAGCTTCCAGCGCTTTCACTGTTCAAGTGTCCCTAGCACTTCTTCCAGAAGAATAGCCGGGTCAGATTACCCACTGTGGGTTGTTCCTACCAATCTGTTGTATGTAAAATTCCATGTAAGTCAAATTTCACAATAATGAAATTCAAGAGAACATCTGTGCCATTTTGTTATAGTTCAACAACTTGGCAATTTGTATTATAATTTTTTATATTAGATTTTTTTTAAAAAATAAGTAGACTTGGCCCTCCCTGGTGGCGCAGCAGGTTAAAGCACAGCACTGGGAAGCTTAAGTCACTTCCACATGAGTTCGAATCCCGCCTGCCCCGGAGGTGACCAGATGGCGTGGCAGACCTCTCCTGATCCGCCCGCTGCTCCCCTCAGCAGTGTACTTCATCAATCTGCCTGTTCTGCTCCCCACTCTGTCCCTGGTGAATCCTCTCATCCTCCGCATCTCTGGCCTGTACCCCAGTTCTGTATGAATAAATAAATAAATCTTTAAAAAAAAAATAAGTAGACCTTAGTAGAAAATCAGAAGAATTTTATCATATATAATCTGCTCTTGATTTTGTTACTTCCATGCATTTCAACACTTCACTTCTCAAACTATAGTTCTCTCTCTCTGTTTCTCTCTCTCACACACACATGCACACACACACACACACACACACACACACCTTCTGCAGAGACATGAACTCTAGAGGAGTTATTGGACATATGCAGCACGTTTTACTCAGACCAACAAAACAGATAAGCCAAGTACTGAGCTCTGGTAACAGGAATCGGCTAATTCCTTTATGCAGATCAATGCTAAAGTAATATTTTCCAGGTAAGGATGATGCCTTGGTGACTGCAGACCATACTCCGTGACCTTGAGTAAACGCATCCTCATGTGAGCACTGGCTAACAGAACTAGAGCATAAGTGTAACAGAGTCCTTGGTGATATCCTTACTTAACCTCCATGATAAATCATTGAGGAAACCAAGATCTTGCTGAAAGGTTATGACATAATTCAATATGAAAAAAGACTAGAACACAGGCCTTCTTTCCTCAAAAGAAACTGCCCTTCCTCAACACACTTGCTTCTCACTGAAGGTCAACAGAACCCATGTTTTCTTACAGAACCCGAATCAGGAAAAAAACCCAGAATGAAAGCCCTTGTCCTCTGAGACTAATACCTTGTGATTTTCCTCGGTGGCACTTGCTTCACTTTTCCTGTCTTCTCAGCCCGGGGACTGTAATTTCTTCTCTCTGAAATGCCACAGGGCTCTACATACTCACCTGTGAGGACTTGAGACTTCATGACAAATCCTTGTTGAGCAAGAAAAGGGATAGAGGGAACATTGCTTCTTCCTGTGTAGCAACATTATGGCATTTCTCCCGAGTGTAAAATATGTCTGTGGTTGTATTTTATAAAACTTTTATGAGAGCACTTCATTTCAGTTCTTCTCTTCCTTTTATGGTAGGCCTGCTCCTATTATTTTTCTGTAACCGAGATTTTATTTTTAAATATTAAATTGTGTTTATGAAAAGAGGTTCTTCATTCCCAGAGCTGTACTCATGTATATGTAACTCTTTCTGACTTATGTGGAAGCAACTCCCACATCAGAGCTTCAGCCCTGGGCCCATAATTTGCAAGCATCCAATGGAGCCTCATATTGCAATGCAAATTATAGTACCCAGGGACTGGCAGTCTAATCACCCAGTTACAAAGAAGGTAAAGAGGAGAAGAAATTACCGTAATGGGGTACAAAAAATCCACAAGAGAATGCTCAGAGGCCTATATGGTAGATTTCACCACCATTCTAAAGATATACTTGACTTCCTCTGAAAAGGTGCCCTTCTTTGTAGAGAAGATGCTGGTTCCCTCTTGGAGGAACTTGATCTTGAGCTGCTTCTAAGGCAATGGTGAATTGGTCTACCTTTTTCTAATCTCCTCCCCTAAACTGTGACTGTAATCAAGATTTGGGACAGTTTTAGAACCTGAACTCCAGTGGGTGAGTAGGTGAAAATATGAAAACCTGAGGGTCAGTGAAAGAAGAAAAAAGGGCCAGGCAGAGTTTCAACACTGAAGACCTGGCTGAGAAGCATAGTCCAGTTGGCTACAGCATCGCAGGAAACGGTTCTGGCACATGGTGATTTGAACTTGGATCCCCATGGGCCAGTGGAGGTTAAATCACACGTGAGGAAAAAATATCTTCGTTGAAGATTTTCCTAAGTGATAGATACACTAAACATCTACCTCAGGCCAGGACTCCAGGAACTCCTCTCTGAGGGAGGTAGAGACCTGAATCTCTTCTATGTGATACCGAGGACCTCTGTCCTTAGCAGCAAATCACAACTTCTTCAAAGATTATACAGAACAGAAAATTAAACATAAGTAGTTCCTCAAATCTTAGAAATCAAGAAACAATGATTGAGCACACCCACTGAATACGGAGGCAGAAACGAAATTAGACACAGTCTTACACACATGGGATGACAATCACATGGACAATTTTCGTAATCTTAAGGTGGAAGAAATGCTAGAGAAATGGGAATGAGACCGTGGGAGTCAGAGGAAGACTGCTCACCCTGAGAGGCAGAGGTGTAGAGGTGAGAGAAATCTCTCATGGTGGGAATGCTGAGTCCTAGGGGGAGGTAGGATTTGACCGAGCAAATGGGGGCTGGAGTGAGAAAGGAAGGTGGGTGGGAGGGAAAGTGCATTCCAGGCAGCAGGGATGGAAGCAAAATATCAGGGGCAGGGAAGAGCATGCAGTGGGTGGTGAGCACCAAGCAGACGTGTTCTAGGACTTCACGCTCTGGGGTGGGTGAGTGACTTCCTCCGGCTGCTGCAATACACCACCACCAACGGCTTACAACAAAATCGCTGTAGTCTCTCTCATTTTTTAAATTTTATTTATATTTTTGGGCCTTCTCTGGTGGTGCAATGGGTTAAAGTATTGAACTATGAAATTATTGCAACCACTGAAGCATGAGTTCGATCCCGGGCCAAGGAGGTGACCCACATGGCGTGGTGGACTTCTCCTGACCTAGCCGCTGCTCCCCTCAGCAGTGTATTTCAGTACATCTGCCTGTTCTGCTCCCCACTCTGTCCTGGTGAATCCTCTCACCCACTGCACTTCTGACCTGGACCCCAGTTCTCTATGTACAAATAAATAAATAAATCTTTTTAAAATTCATTTGTATTTTTACATCATCCTTCATTCTCATACAATGTATGCTTTGTAATCTCATATATGGCCCCAAAGAAATTCCCACAACCAACTCACCCATGTGCCATCACCGTAGTCCCTTGCATGACTTTATGCTCTGTATCTGGAGGCCAGAGTCCAAGCTCATTCTTCTTAGGCTAAAGACAAGTTATGGGTAGGGCTGCTTCCTCCTCCCTTTTCTGAGGGAAAGGTATTTCCTTGCTTTTTTTGTCTTCTGCCATTGGCTTCCATTCCTAGGTTGGTGGCTCTTGCCATCATCTTCAGAATAAGTGGCTCTGGTCTCTGCCCTTGTCACCACAACACCTTCCTCCAAGTCTCACGTCCCTCCATTGCTGCCTGCTCCGTCAACTTGCCTCTTTCTCATAAGGACCAATGTAATTACATCAGGCCCAGATAATTTTAGAATAATCATTCCACCTCAGGATGCTTTGTTCCTCACATCTGCAAAATCCCCTTTTACAAAGAGATCTCAGGTACCAGCAGGAGGATATGGACAGATTGGGGAGGCAGTGATTCAGGCTATCACAACGGGAGTTCTAGGAATGAAGCAAAAAGGGCCTGAGAGGAAGGGGATGTGGAAGCCACATTAGGAGCTTACACATAAAGCCCAGTGTTGGGGGGGGGGACCAACAAAGAGACATAGCAGGAGAGAGACGGTCTAGTAGAAGCTGGACTGAGGGGTCACACCAGAAAGAGAGAAACCACTGAGGGGGGCCACTGGGAGAATTAGTGAAAAGCCCAGTTTCTGCTTAAATATAAGACAAGATGCTTCTCCATCCCCACATAGCCCCTCAGAAAAGCTAGAGTGACCTTATATTTGAATCACTATAAATCTTTAGGATAATCTCTTAATTGTTTCAGTTGGAACAACAAGCTGACATTTAATATGATTTCACAGTAGGACACTTTTGAGATGGTCCTACTGTTAATGATGCAGGAACAGTGTGCTAGGCCAGGACTGTCACTGGCCTGAAGGGTGAAGGGTCACCCTTTGTGTGGAGAAAGCACAGTTGCTTGGATCTGTTTGAATCTATGCTAGTTTGGGGCATTACAGAGGCCTTTCAAAAAAAAACAAATCCATTAATAAAGTTGCAATAATTTTTCCTGGGATTATGACCTCACCATCACATATGTACGAAGGTGTTAGAAATGATCACGGGAAAGTTTACTTGAAAACAAGTATATTAAATAGATCACAAAGTGAGGATTACAATACAAAGTTGAAAAACACAGCTGCTTCATGAGTTCTTGTGACTTCAGGAAAGATTTCCAGAGACAGAATCACATCTGGATTCTAAAAATGCTATGTCTCATATACCACAGAATTGACTTTGATTTGCTCTAGAAAACCATGCTAATTCTTAATATCTTGTATTTTATGTTATTTTAAATATGCTTGTATAGCAAAATTAATAATTTAAATATAGAGAGACATTTGATCATCTACTGATGAAATTAGTCCGCCTCAAAAAATGATTGCCTGAAGGGGAGGGGCGTTAAGAGTCTTGCGATTGAAAACCCAGATATTCTATTGAAAACACTCAACATCCTTCTATTCTACCATATGCAGTACTTTGAGGATAACCCCTGAAAGGCCTGACAGGAAAGCTGTTGAGTGAGGATGAAGAGTAAGTCAGTCGGATGGGTGCTGGTCTCATCACTGAATTTGTCAGTGGCATGGCCTCAGGATGGCCAGGGCTAATCAAAGTTCCTTACTGCCCAGCTTGGGTTGGAGAAGCCTGTGACAGCACAAAGTTGATGCTTGGGGACAGACTTGGCTAGAGAAAGAGGACAGTTGATTTACGTGGGATCCACAGAGAGAATACAGCTGCTGAAAACTGACGCCAAAGAGCCACAGCAACTGAGCGTGATGATACAGGAGTTTCCCTGACTGTAGGGTTGATACCTGGGGAGTTAAGGAAGTTACCAGGAAGCCCAGTCAGGCGGGCTTGAGGATCTGCAGCCCCAGTTTAAGGGCCTTACAGAAGCATGGCTATGCTGGCCAACGGGGTGAGCAGCCCTGGATTTCCAGAATGGGGCTTCTCGGCTGTCAAAATTGAGATGTGAAGAAACGTGTGGAAGAAAAATATACGGAGAGCAAATTTAATTATTTTATTGTTATTATTATTGTTGTTGTTGTTGTTATTGATCTACTCCTTCCCCACACCCTTGCCTTTCTATGTTGAAGCCCTAAAGGCCCAGTGCTGCCCTAGAGATAGGACATTTGGAGGTGATTAGGCTCCGCTGAGGTCACAGATGGAGACTTCACGATGGAGTCAGTGCGCTTGTGAGGTAGGAGACACCCCAGGGCCTCCTCTCTCCACCATATGAAGTTATGGGGAGAGACGGCAAAGAAAAGCAGTCATTTACAGGCCAGGAAGCAAGCTGGTCACTGAGAACCTATCTGCCAGCACCTTGATCTTGGACTGCCCAGTTTCCAGAACCAGGCAAACAAATGTCTGTTGTTTAAGCCCTCCTGGATTATTATGTTTTGTCATGGCAGCCTGGACTAAGACAATTGTGCTTCAAAGGAATCCTTTCACTTGAGGTGATGTCTGCCCCTCTATTCTGCCTTTTCAGTGTTAGGGGTATGTTCATTGCTGAAGCACTCAGGGTGTCAGGAGCAAGTATAGGTGCACACCCCAAAGTCACCTTTCCCCACTTTGCCATCCTCAAGCCTCAATCTGAGCAGAGGTGAGCAGTGGGTCCCACCACCCCATTCCATGCTATCCAGAGTTGGGGGACAACCCAGTTCCTGGTTTTGCTGGCTGCTCAGAACCAAGTAAGCCCCAAGACAGGGTTGTAGAACCAATTCCCCGAGCACTGTCCTGAGGTCGCCGGCCCTCCAGACTGGCACCAGCATCTTCTCTTTCCACAAACATCTGTTCTGTTGGGCCTCCAAGTGGGAGGGTGGGCTCTTGGTGGCTGCCTGGCTCGAAAAGTGCCCATTATGAGCAGTGGATCATCTTGCATTCCATTAAGCATGTGATTACAGCCAGATGCTGTGGTGATGGGCATACAACTCCCTATAATAACCGTAATTATGATCCTGGTGTTTCTTTAGCTCAACATATTCTCAACTTCTTAAGTCAGAAGAAATTTGGAAGAATTGCTTATTAGAGACTGCAATCAAATGGAGGAGAAATTTTTGCGAAGAAGGGGGGAAATTCCTTGCTGACATCTTGGCTTCTGTGCAGCCAGTGCCAACGCCCCGCGGTGCAGCCCTGGGGTCCAGAAGGAACACAGCTCTGGCTCCACATTCCTGCTCTTATTTCCTTCTTCCCTGCACTTGGCTCTGCCCACCCCCACCTCCTTTGGTTTCTTCTCAGCTGCTTCTCCTGGCTGGGAGAGAATAACAAGCACCTGCCTGCCCATCAGCTCACATTCCCCTGCTGTGGGCGCTTGCTGAGAGGGCACCTCGCCTGCCCACTTGGGTGAAGTTCTTGGAATACCCGGGGAGAAGGGGTCATTGGAAGCTAAAATTGGCTGCTTGCTGTGGTGACTAACAGCCACCTGGGCCTGCCATTCTTGACGATCCATCTATTTGTAGAATATGGAGCTGTTTAGGGTATATTTGTGCACACACAAAGCCTTTACTTACAGGAGCACATTTAAAAGTGACAAAAACCCACTCATCTTGGAGGAAATACGTTGTGTTAGTTCTCTGGGGCTGCCATGATACATCACCACACAGTGAACTGAGATAACACAAACTCATCATCAGTTCTGAAGGATACAGGTCCAGGATCAAGGGGTTGTCAGGGCTGGTTCTTCTGAGGACTGTGAGGGAGAATCTACTCCAGGTCTCTCTTGGCCTGTGGAGACCATCTTCTTCCCACATTACAACTACATCAGCTTCCCCCATGCACACCTCATCTTTCCCTTCACATGGCATTTTTTTTTTTTTATAACAGCAGTACCATTGGGTTAGGACTCCAGCCTACTCCAATATGACCCCCCTGCCCCTCAACCAATCACATCTACAATGACCCTATCTCCAAATAAAGTGGCCTTCAGAGGCACTGAAAATTCTGAGGATTGGAACAGATAGCGATTGAGGGGCAATGCAATTTAAGATTTGTGAGAATATGTGCATGGTTCTGCACTGAATTCCAGGGACACACTCTTGAACAAGAAAGACAGTTTTTACACTCCTCTGGCTCAGTGAGGTGTGGGTATGGTACAAAGAGTAATATTAAAGATGGCACAACCAATAGGGTGGTTACCACTGCAGTGGGCTCCTAGGAAAGCCGATGGGAGAAGAGAGGAGAAGCACAGGCCTGGCCATGGGTACCAGAGAGGCTGCACCACGAAGGTAAGGTTGAGACCTCAAGAGTGATAGCAGCATGTCGGAGAACAGGTGGGATATTCCAGTTGGAAGTGACAGAAAGAGCAAAGGCCCAAAGAGGAAGAAGATGTTGCTATGTAGAAAATACGCAAAGAATTTGCATGGGGCTGGAATAGTGTGGCAGGATATCTAAGGTGTTACAGAGTGGAAGGGGGAGGGAGAGAACCAGGCTGGGGGAGAAGGATGCTGGACTCTAAGCCCACTGAGGATGCTGAACATAAGCCCAAGTGTGCTTGGGAGACACTGGAGAAGGCCATTTAGGACATACCATAAGGCCAATGGTGTAAGAAACCCCCACTTGAAGCAAGACCACTTAGAGGGGTGTTTCTGGGACCTTTTGAGAAGCAACCATGCACTGAAGTAGGAGAATGACAGGAGATGGAGCCCCTGGGCTCTAACCCAACTCACCCCTCACAGCGCCCCCACCCCAGGCTTCTCGGATTCCACACGCGTGTGCAAAAGTCTGATACCCATCTCCTCTACACCCTTATTTTATTTTTCAGACACTCACACTTACATAGCCTTTACTTGTGTCAGGCACTGAGCTCACTAGAAATACTCATCCACTTAATGTCAAAAGTAAGTATGAAGCAGGTGTTTTTGCTACCCTCATTATTTCAGGGACACAGAAAGACCTTGTCTAAGATCACAGCGCTCATGGGTAGCAGCGCCCGCCTGTGACCTCTGGCTTCAGAGTCCACAATCTTCATCTTGACCCAGAACACTTTCTTATCTGTAGGCTGACAGTTCTCATCACACCCAACAGAGTGTCTGAATGGCACAGGTTTGTACATGGTTGTTGAATGAATGTCAATGACAACTAATATGTGTGGTGAAAATGGTGGGGAGGAGGAGGTTGGGGTGGTGGGTGTCAGTGTCTTCCAGAACTTTCTGCTGGATGGGATGTGAAGTCATTCATTGAGTTGAGGGTCACATAAAGGGCTAAGACCATGAACTGAAGAGGAAATGGACTTCAAGAATCTACACCAGAGACTCCAAGTTAGGACAACTGGAACAGCGAGGTGGGGTGATGGGGCACATCTCTTTCTGCCCCTCAGGCATCTGGAACCTCGGTCATCAACTCCAAGCCCTCCAGTAGTTTCACTTCGCCCACTCTCCGGGCAAAAGCAATATCTATCTGAAACATTTTAGGCCTTATCCCATAACAGCTGAATAACAGCTATTAGCTTTGGACTCCAGGCATTTTTATGAGATCTTAGTTCCAGGGGTTGAGGTTTGGCAAAAAGAGCATATTATTCACACACAGAACAACTGCATTAAAATAGCATTAAGAGTCTGGCTTACACTGACAAAACCTAGGAAATGCAGAATTATGGTGAAAAGCCTGTCCTGAGTTCACCTCCACCACCAGATCTGGTGTTGCTCCTCCTGCTGAGATGCCTCCTCCTCCTCCTGTGGAGACAAACATCCCCAGTGGGCAGAAGGAAGCTGCTGTGGAAATGGAACTTAAGGAGACGATGGGGGAGGGGCTGTGGAGGCCCCGGCAGGTGGGGCTGTGATGCTGCTTGGAGCCTGTGTGGCTGGCTATGCAGGCATGCAATGTTGACCCAGGGCTGCCCCCTGACTCTGGACTGAAAAAAAAATTTGCCAGCAACAATTTCTGCCTCCTCTGGGCTACAGGTTGATGACGCTTCTGAGACAAACACATCTTCACTCTTGGGTTCTGCCCCAGTCTAATTCCATCACTCTATCAAGCTTAGATTTGGAAGCACGCATGGGCAAGCACTGTGCTCCCCATTCAATTTCCATTGTTTAAAGGAAGCAAAACAAAAGAATTACAACTGTGAGCCAATTAAATGTGTTGACTGTCTATAAACATGGCGACGTGGCCTATTAGCACAACGGAAGCATCTTTAGAAAACTTGAGAATTTAAACAATCTTGTTTGAGGTTGCAATATGAGTTAGGGAGAGAAGTGAGGAAATGAAATTCCCTCCTTTTTTCCTAATTATTTTTTCACCTTCATTTTACTGAGGTATATTTAACAAATGTAATGTAAGGCATTTAACTTATACCATGTGATAACTTAATAAACATATGTATTGCAGGAAGATTTCCTACTTCAAGTTAATCAGCATTATCAACTGCCTCACATATCTACTATTTGTGTGTGCAAAAACATTGAAGTTCTACTTTCTAGAAAATCTCAATACAGGGAGCCTCCCTGGTAGCAAGGGGTTAAAGGCACAGTGCTATCAAGCTCTCAGCAGCCACTGCAGCACAAGTTGGAACCCTGGCTAGGGAGGTGACCCACAGGGTACAGCAAACCTCTCTTGTCTCACCCACTGCTCCTCCCAGTACATTTCAATCGATCCACCTGTTCTGCTCCCCACTCTGTCTGGTGAATCCTCTCACCTCCTGCACCTCTAGCCTACACCCAGTTTTTGTGTGCATAAATAAGTAAATGTTTAAAAAAAGAAAAGAAACCCTATTCTTTGCTAATCCATCAAAGGACAGGAAAAACAATCATGCTCACTTCTCCATTGCTCAAAATGACTGCAAAAGTCATGTCTTCATGAAAGCCCATTGAAAGTCAATTTCATTTGCTTCTGTTCTTATACAGGATAGCTGAGAAGGTTCTATGCTACCAGGTCAACAGCTGAGCTGAGGATAAAGTATCAGAAGACACAGGCTTTAGAAAATGTCCTGGCAAGCCCTTTTCTAATGTCCCATAAAATGTTAATAATTCTGAGTAAGCTAGCTGAAAATGCATTAAAATACAGAACAGCTGGACATGCAGAGGTCAGTTTTGTTGCCCCTCCTGACCTGTCATTGAGCAAAGCAGGGACAGAGTCAGCTCTGCCGCTGTGTGCTGCTATTTAGATGCCCTGGCCACAATTCTGTAACATTTCATCAGAGGGGCTGGTGAGACATCCGTCCTTTCTGTTTGAAAGGGGCACAGGGAAGATTATCAAGCACAGTGACTGGTTGGGGGCCAGAGTGGGACCAATGTAAACGTGGCCTAGATGTTAAGTTCGGACAGATACCGAAGCCACCGTGACATCAGCAGACCCAGAACACTCTACATCAGTGGCAGATGGCCGGCTTCAGATTTCTAGTGTGGAGCACTTGATAATTCTGTTTAAGCAGTAATATTTAACAATCTTAATGAGCATGTTAACGATGACTTAACTCTGAGTTTGAATGAAAAGCACAAGTATTCGCTATTTCTTGCCAACACCTTTTGACAAAAGGTTTCATTTGGCTCTGGTTTTGTTTAGAACTCCTTAGTGGGGATTCTCTTGAATTAAAATCCTCTCTTTGGAGGTTATCCTCCCACCCCCTGGTGAGGACACACAGACACACACAGGTATATACGTGCAGGGGCCCATCAAGGGCCAGCAGAGGGACTCGCTCAATCTGGATATAAGCTGTTGCCCTGGGCCCTCCTTGGTGACACAAATGGTTAAAGTCCGCACCATGAAGCTACCACAGCCACTGCAACACAAGTTTGATCCTCGGCCAGCAAGGTGACCCACACGGCGCAGCAGACCTCTGTGTCCCCACTGTTTCCCTCAGCAGTGTATTTCAGTGGATCTGCCTGTTCTGCTCCCCACTCTGTCTCTGGTGAATCTCTCACCCCCCTGCACCTCTGGCCTGTACCTCAGTTCTTGTATGCATGAATAAATAAATCTTTAAAAAAAAAAAATGAACTGCTGCCCTGAGCTGAATGGACACCCAGGACTGAACCCTGAGCCCTGAGGGGGGACCAAGAGAGGACATGAGTCCTGCTCACTCCCAGTGAGTATTTTTTATCAAGCTCATGGATTCTCCTTTTGCTTCCTTATCACTTGAACTCTTAAGAGAACAGGGTAGAAGAAAGGGCTGTTGGGGTGTCAGAAATGGGGATGGTGACTAATGAAAATGAATTACAGGGTTTCGCCAGCCTCGGCTCTTCTCCTTCCCTGCTTTCTCCTTCTGCTTTCCCACAGGTATGGCAAAGTATGAACCCTTATGTTCTCACGTAGTTAAATAAAGCCTCACTCTGAGTCAGGGTAAGTTATGAAACCTCCAGATACAGAAAATCAGATGGAGACTGTGGAGGACACGCGAACGCGAGCATGGGAGTTGCTGTGTTCTCCCTCCTGGTGGCTGAGGAGAAGGAGGCCAGCGCCTCATGGCCACTGACCAGCCCCCACACAGTTTTCAGCTCTGAACCTCCCATTGGTTTGGCCCCACAGTTGACTTCCTGTGCTTCCCTCGTACCACGCTGGTTTTGCCTTTGGAAAAGCCAACAAAAATGAGGGGATTTTGTAGATGCTCCAGAGTAAAGTAGGGTGTGTTCACTTTGTTGCTGCCTGAAGGGGAAAGAACAAACAAGAGGACTTGCCCTATTCCCTACTCTGATTCTCCTAGGGTTGCATGGCCTCACGGGTCCTTCCTGGTGCGGGAGTCTGGCAGGGAAGACCCCTAGAGACCTTCAGCCCCATGATTCAAGGAGCAGTCCATTGTGTTGTTCTGCTGTCGAGGACCCAAGAAGTGTATATGTTACCCCGGGAAAGGATTAGACTATTCCCAAAGGTCAAACTCCATATTGGGTGTTTTCAACTATTTTATTTTATTTATTTATGCATATAAGAGCTGGGTGTTAGCAAAGGTATGGGGTGGGGGGTGAGAGGATTCACCAAAGACAGAGTAGGAAGCAGAACAGGCAGATCTACTGAAATACACTGCTGAGGGGAGCAGTGGGGAGACAGGAAAAGTCTGCTGTGCCATGTGGGTCAGCTCCCTAGCCTGGAATTCAACTCATGTCCCAATGCTGCTGATGGCTTGATACTTTAAACCCTGCACCACCAGAAAGGCCCTGTTTTCAATTTTAAATAGTAGACAAGCATGAGCTAGTCACCTGTCTACAGGTCTTGATAAATTAGCTTTCTGGACATGACAGCAGGTCCATTTAATAAAAGACCCAGGTGACCTCCTATGTCAGTTAATAATTTTTGAAAAAAGGACAAAGTTTTTTGTTTGCAAACAAGAAGTCACAAAGTGTTACTTGCGAATACCTGAAACTATTAGGAAACACCCTTGCATGTTCCATCCCTACCGCCTCACACACCAAAGGGCTGTGACTCAAAGAAAAGAAGAGGAAGTCATAAATTCCCACCTTGGAGGCTGCTTGAAGGTGACACACAACCCCCAGGGTGTCCTGAGCAGTGTGCAGGGAGGTGGAGGCGACGAGGCTGAGGAGAAGCACTTCGTACGGTGCCAGTTCAGACTTTTCAAGGAACAGGTACTGGCCAAGCAGAGGGGAGCCTATGGAACAATAGTTTCACTTTTTCACCTCTTTGAAAGCAAGTGATGTGAATCCCCCAGGAAAAGCAGATTTATGACATGATCCAGACAACTCTTCAGTACATTTTTTCAATTCAGTTTGTGTTATTGTTGTGCCTCTGAAAACACAACATTTAAGATCGCGTGACAGCGGTCACAGAGCCCACACGTGTGTATCCAGCCAGCCCTCTGGGCCAGGCCCATCCTAGAAGATGGCCGAGGACTTTGACCCACACGGCAACGTCCCTGCAGCCACAGAGGCTGCATCACCACTCTGGCGCCAGTCAGCGGACTGCGGTCTGCTCTCAGGATACGTTTTAGCAAAAGGAATCGCGTGTTGAAGTGATGGGGAGCAGGGCTTTCACAGGAGTGTTAGGAAAGACTCTGAGGCCATGAGACCCGAGCAGGGTCCAGATGACTAGAGGCAGCCAACCGGAAGAGCAGCCTGCGCATGCCTGGTGGAGGGCACAGAAATTGGGAAGGCCACGAGGAAATGAGGTGGTGGGCACAGGGAACAGGAAGACGGCCAGGTGGTGAGGGAGAGTGAACAGAGTGGGGATGGGAGGCGTGGCTGGGGCCAGATCAACAGATCAAGGTGGCTTTGCAACTCACAGCAAAAAATGTGACTTACAGTTACATGTATTAGGAGACCATGATAGAGATTTAGGCAGAGGAGGATGTCAATTTAATGTGTCAATGCAGTATATGAATTAGACCTCAGGAAGAAATCCTGTGGGCAGGCACCCCAAGGATCCCAATTCTTCATGCTCTAAATAGATTCTGCCTTTTTCCACATCAAGACAAAACACACTCTTCTTGTGTAAAACCTTCAATAGAAAAGAACCTTAATATAATTAGCGACCACCAGAGAGACAAGAAAGATATAGTGAAAATAGTTTCCCCTCGAAAACACCCAGTTACCCATTCCATCTGGGTAAATGCCCAGCCAAACAGAATTGGCCCAAAGCAGGGCCACTGAGGCCAAAACACCTTGCCACAAGTCTAAGGCATCTTTGGCATCTTTGGGGGAGAGGGGGGTAACCTACAGTGAAGGGGCAGAAGGGGCCAGGCAAGGAAAAGCGCAAACTCAGAGTACAAATCAAGATACAGACTGAAGTTGTCGGCCTTCCTGAGGGCCTCTCACCCACATCTCTGTGTCTCTCAAGTGTCTCCTTGTCCCTGGTAGAGTACAGGGCTGAGAAGCAAACAAACCTTCTTCTGTACATGTCTCTCAGTTCCATATGCCTCTTCCCAGTCTTCTGGCTCCTTCTTCCTTCCTAAATCCTTGTCCCAGTCTTTTCTAGTTTCTCTTCCCTGTTCCTCTCCACCTTTCCTTAGGTGGGGGCAGAAAACCTGGAACCTCCTCTTTCTATGGAGATCACATTGTTGCAATCCCAGAAGGTCCCAGAGCTTGTCTGGGACAAGAGTGAATGACTGACAAGCAGTCAAACGTGCACCTGGGATCTAGAGGGAGATGCATGCACACAGGAGTATTTGCACCTAGTGGAACACTAATACCTTAGCAGATCTATTTTCATAACTACACATATTGTACGATGAATATCCAAACAACATGCATATGCTATATTTCTTAAGGGTGTATATGGTCATGAATGATACCTTATTTAAAATACAATGAATTCTACATATTACACAGAGTATGCTCAGTAAGTCTTCTGAGATTGGCTGCCAAGCAAGCAGCACACACAGTCTGAAGGGAGAAAGGGAAATCTCAGCTCTTGTTCCAAACCAGCTTCCATCTGCAGAAGCCCCCAGGACCCTTGGGAAGGACCAATCTGTCTGTTCTCATCACTATGACAGATCAGAATCATAAGTATCAAGTCATCATTTCATGGCCAAGATTTTGCCTCCAGACTATCGCTCTTTCATTTCTGACAACATGTTAAAAGTGAAATATGCTTCCCCTCCTCCTTTTAAAAATGTAAAATTTTGCATACAAAAGTTGCTCAGGACTTTCAGAATGAGATATCCCTGCACATACCACATGCCGATGGCAGATCTAAAGGGCAAATAATATTAAATGTAGACCATCTTGGAATATTCAAAGTGAGATTTAATATTTTTAGAATCAAAAAGAAAGAAATAGGGTAACATAGCAAATACCAACCAGAACCTCACAGGTCGGGAACATGTCACCATCATTCCTATGCATTTCAGGGGCTTCTGGGGCTCAACAGAGAATCCATCCTCATTGTCTACTGTCTGATCATGCTGGTTAAAAGGTGACCATGCAGAGTGGCAGTGGCCACCTCTAATCTTGCCTTGCCTTATTCTGTCAAGTCCAGGTTGATGAGAAAGGCCAGAGTCACTTTTCCTGGCCCTGGTCCTGGTCATTTCTCCTGACCTCAGGACAGCATCTGGTATTTACCATTTGACTACTCGCCATGAGAACAGTATTTGGAGGATTTTCAATAAACATACGTGCATGCACACACACACCTCAAAATGTTAAGAATCTTACCTTCTGTTTGAAATCTTTCTACTTCACAATGAAAAAAAGAGATCCATGGTGAATTGGTGATTTTTAGTAACAGAACCAAGGTAGGAAGTCACCTTTGGCCAAATTCACCCAAAATGATTCTATCACATAGGCTCCTGGATGTCACACTTACTGACATGCTCAGCCACTTGGCATTACTTATCTAGAGGATCCTCTCTTAGTGTGGTTGAGGAAAACACAAATTCTATATGCAATATTGCCATTACCATATTTTTACACCTCCTCTGTCTTGAAGTTATGGTTATACCCAGTCTACAATAAGTTAAGCTACACAAAACACAGCCAAAAAAATTAAAATCACCTCACAGACAAAAATAGCTCATTCTTGAACCATATTAAAGATGATGAGGCTTGTGCTAAGGTCCTTGTGGGTGTTCAGGGTTTGTTTTGTTTGTTTGTTTTTTAAGATTTATTTATTTATGCATACAGAGCTGGGATACAAGCCAGAGGTACAGCGATGGTGAGAGGATTCACCAGAGACAGAGAGGGGAGCAGAACAGGCAGATCAAAGAAATACACCTCTGAGGGGAGCAGGGGAGGGGAGCAGTGTCAGGGGAGACCTGCTCCCATGTGGGTCACCTCAGGGCAGAGATTGAACTCGCACTGAAGCAGCTGTGGCTAACTTACAGTGCTGCATCCTACCCTGTTGTGCCACCAGGGAGGGCCTGTTTAGGGTTTTGCTGTGTGTGGTAGACTCAGTCAGAACCAAGCTGAGTATTGCTTTAAAAAGATTCACTACCTGGACTTCCCTGGTGGTGCAGGGGTTAAGGATATAGCCAGATCAAGCTCTCAGCAGCTCCTGCAGCATGAGTAAGATCCCCGGCCAGGGAGCTGACCCACATATATTGTGCCCAGTTCAGTATATTAACAAGCTTGCTTAAAGGGTGTTCCAGCTCCCAGAGACCACTTTGGGCTAGGAGCCACACATCAAGGCAGCCCCCAGACAACACAGCAAGAAACCCCACCAAGGAAACACTGAGAGCAGGTGCTATTTGGAGAGATGTCCCGGGCGGAGCTCTAAGCCTGGCGGCTCTATCGGTGCTGCCAACAGCTCAGGAGAGCGATTGATGCTTCTGAAGTTGGTCCTGCTTTAAACATCAAGAAAAGGTTTGATTTTGTCCAACATGCTTTGAAGAAACAGAGAAGTGTGATACCTCTTAGCCAGTGTCTTAGCAATAACAGGCAGGCAAGGTTTCTAGCTGGTAGAACAGTAACTGCTAAGACTGCACCTAAAACACACATGTGAGCAGGGGGCCCCTCAGCTACAGAAACCCCAAGGGACCTTCACATTCAGGTGCTCTCAAGGCTCAGGTCTCTATTATGGGCCTTCCCGGGACACGTGCCTCAGGTGGCCAAGGAGACAATGTGCTGACTCCCCTGTTGTTACACTAAGGAATGTTCGTAGTTGTGTCAGATTCAGTTCTACCTCAATTCAAATTACTGATGCCCTGGATTTGAATCTATTTATTTTCTTTTAAATATTTATTTATGCCTACAAGAGCTGGGGTGTAGGCCAGGAGGGGCAGGGAGTGGTGAGAGGATTCACCAGAGACAGAGTGGTGGGGCAGAACAGGCAGATTGACTGAAATAAACTGCTGAGGGTAGCAGCAGGAGACAGGAGAGGTCTGCTGCACCATGTGGGTCACCTCCCTGGCTGGGGATAGAACTCATGCTGCAGGAGCTGCTGCGAGCTAGATCTCGCTAAATCTTTAACCCCTGCACCACCAGAGAGGTCCATGTAGCGAATCTTTCTAAAGCAATAGCCAGCTTGATTCTGACTGTGTCTACCACACACAGCAACACCCTGAAGTTCTTTCCCAGGATTCTTTGCCATTTTCCATCTAAACCAACACCTTGTCAATCTGCCATGCAACCTCTTTTCCTTGGAAGAGTCATGTATTGGGCACAGGGTATTTTTTCTTTTACAGTGTTCCAACCCCTGCTGGCTGGATTAAGATGTTGGGCAAAGACATTGTCACAGCATGTTCAAGTCTGTGCTACACTTGCACTATCAGGCGCTCCTCCTTATATTGATACATCTTTATGGTGTCACCTCATCTAAACAAACTTGGATACCAATAAATATCTTTTTTTTTTTTTAGCTTTTGTTGAATTTTTTTTTTAAAGATTTATTTATTCATACAGAACTGGGGTACAAGTCAGAGGTGCAGGGGTGGTGAGTGGATTCACCAGAGACAGAGTGGGGAGTAGAACAGGCAGACTGACAAAGTACACTGCTGAGGGGAACAGTGGGCAGGTCAGGAAAGGCCTGCTGTGCCTGTGGTCACCTCCAGGGTGGGGATCGAACTCATGTTGAAATGGCTTTAGCTTCTTAGTGCTGTGCTTTAACCCACTGCACCACCAGGGAGGGCCCTGAATATCATTTTTATAGTAAAGAGTCTTGGAAAGAAAACACTCTTTCTTGAGAAAATAGTTTCTCCCCCATTCCACACACCACCTCTCACCTAAGTTACAAAACAGGAAGAAAGTTTCAATATATCCCTGGGGGGACAATAAGGCATTCTTCTGAGGCTATGTGCCACCTTTTTCTCCTAGTCAAGGTTTCAGTTTCTCTCAGTAAACCATGTTCTGAAAATATTAGGTACAATAAGATAGTTTGAAATAGAGTTTATATTTGTATAACATGTATCATAGTCTACTGTTATAATTGTTCTATTTCATTATTTGTTGTCATGGCTATCTGAAGAAGGCCCAAAATATACAGCTATATTTAGGGTTCGGTACAATCCATAGTTTCAGGCATCTCTGGAGGGCCTTACAACTGGTTCCCTGAGGATAAAGGAGGCAACTTTGTTTACACACAGACATATTGACCAAACTCTGGAGTCTAAGCCGCAACACCTAAGCATGTAGGAGAAGCTTCCATGTCCAGAAGAAGGGTCCCAATGCTGAGGATCTGAGACAGGTTCATAAGAATAGTTGCAAGGCCCAGCCGAATATGCTTTAAAGACACCGTCTTCAGGGAATAAAGATGCTCAGGAGCTTGCCTCATGATCACACCTGCAAATAAAACCACCTGTAAGGCAGTAGAATAAATTAGAAGAAAATATGGCCCAATTAATTTAGCTTTCCACATGTGACTGTTTACATCACTGGCCAAATATAACTAAAATGAAAATTAGAAACAAGCAAAATCACAGGTCTCTCTATAGCAAGCCTTCCTTTATTCGTTTTTCCTCTTCTTGACCCCTTCAGTGTGGGCTTCCAGAGAGCCACAGCCTAACTCGCCCCATTCATTAGTCCCGTCACCTGCAGCAAGTGTAGCTAAATGGGCTTCCTAGTTCACTAGAACGCTGAAACCAAGCAATGCACAGGTTGGTGCTGTTTACCGGAAATGGGTGGGTTATTCCAAGATCTAAGTGTCTACCCTCTAGGTACGTCTGTTTCTGACACTGTGGGGCTCAGATCAAGAACATCATTGGTCTTTGGGCTTGGACTGAATGGCATCATTGGCTCTGCTGGTTCTCCATTGTGCAGGCAGTAATCATGGGTCTGCTTGGCTGCCATAATTACATAAGCCAGTTTCTAGAATAAATCTCATCTCTATCTATAGATAGCCTATCGCTTCTGTTTCTCTGGAGAACCTTAATACAGAAAGATGGATAAGACAAAAATTCATACTTGATACTAGTAAACTAGCAACTTTTGGAATTTCGATCAGCACTGTTAATGAGGCACTAAAAGCATTTGTCAGTGTTTCCTCTCTTCAGGTTGTAGGAGTTTCCAGCATCTATGACAACTTTGGATGTCATCAATCTTCTAAATTTGGACTAATCGGTTGCAGGAAATATTGGCCTCTTTTAATTAGCATTTCCTTAATGATTAATAATATCAAACAAGTGTATGTATTTTTATTGGCCATTTACATATGGATACACCTAGAAGTATCTTCCTGTGTCAGGAAGAATCCCTAAAAGAAATGAGAATGACATTCTCGGTTAGGCAGAAGTGCTCTGCTTCTGAGGACAAACTTTGCTGAGATTTTATTAGCAAGAAGGGCTTAGGGCTTAGTTATTTAGGGCCAGACTTTTGAGAAAATCTAGAGGGGCAAATTATTCTACAAAATTTTATAAATTTAGGCTCAATTAAACACACAGAAAAGGGAAAAAAACAAATGAAAGGAATAAGAGAAATTTTATTCAGGGTCAGACAAGGCTAACCCACGTGGCTGGGATAAAGGACTTATTAAAAAGGAGACTTTGGGCCCTCCCTGGTGGCGCAGCCTGTTAAAGCACTGCACTAAGAAGCTAAAGCCACTTCCGCATGAGTTCGAGTCCCGCCTGCCCCAGAGGAGACCACATGGCATGGCAGACCTCTCCTGTCTCGCCCGCTGCTCCCCTCAGCAGTGTATTTCAGCAGATCTGCCTGTTCTGCTCCCCACTCTCTCTGGGGAATACTTTCACCACCCCTGCATCTCTGACCTATACCCCAATTCTTGTATGCATAAATAAATAAAATCTTATAAAGAAAATAGACTTCAGAGGGAATGCAAAGGAGCTCCAGGTTCTCCTTCTTTGTGGGAGGCAGGAAATGGAATGTATGGATGTGGGGCTCCGGGGGCAGAAAGCAGTTTGGGGATAAGGAGAGAGCCCCAACTATCAGCCAGGCTACAGTTCTAACTCTCCACTCTGGGCAGTGATATTCTCTTTCTGCAAAAACCAACTTCGACAAAATTGTTCTTTGAACACAAGTATTTTGTTTCCTCAATTGTTTTCTCTTTATAGCATTTCACAAAGCACCTGTCCAAAGGTGTCCTGCTCACAACTCTACACAAGGAGTCCATTGCCATCGCCGCAGACCCTGAGATAGCCCAACCCTCTGAGAAATGGCATCTGCTCCCAGGCACTGCAAAGCGGAGAGCAGCTTGTAGGTGGCCTTGTTTATTTTGGTAAGTGTGCAGGGAGAGGGAGGATGGGGCTGTTAAAATGCTTCTCAAACTTTTGGTTTCAAATTATTAACTCTGTAAGAGGAACTTAGACTTCCTAGAAAAAAAATGAAGCAAACTTTTCTTCAGAAAGAAGCCAAGTAGAAATACACTTAAACATAGCTGTTTCAAGTCACATGTTGGTTATTTGAATGGAGAGTCGAGAATGTTCCTAGTCAATGCCTAAGTTCACCTGTGGACTCAGAGCTCAAGGCTCCCTCAGAGCCCAAGGAACCAGCTGGCTCCTTTCACTATTGAGCAAGGTCAAGATGCCCTGCCTCTTGTGGCCTGCTCATTGCTTCTCACCCACTGACTCGTTCTAGTCACCAACTTTCAGGTGATTGCGCTCACCTGGGGTTTACCTCCTACCTCTCTGACCTTCTCACCCAGGGTGGGCTTGGTCCTCAGTCTTCTTCCTCAGCCCAGGTCTTTGCCATGGCCTCCCATTGGTTGGTTTATTAACTGTTGATGCCAGTGTAGGCCTGGGTCCCTGAATTGTGTCCTCAATTTGTCCTCCCATAACTGAAACGTGTTAAGTGTCAATGAGAAGATGTCATTAATATAAGTATCAAAAAATAAACATAAAAGAATCAAAGAGAACAACACTAAAGAAAACTTGTTCGAACAAGTAGTAAAGTCTGCTATGCAGCCTCAATTTTTAAAAAAAAGCCTGGTACTGGACCCTCTCTGGTGGTGCAGTGTGTTAAAGCAAAGCACAATGAAGCTATCCAAAACCACAGCAGCATGAGTTCAATCCCCAGCCAGGGAGGTGACCCAAATGGCACAGCAGACCTCTCCTAACCCATCCACTACTCCCCTCAGCAGTGTATTGCAGTCAATCTGCCTGTTCTGCTCCCCAAGCTGTCTCCCCTTTCCTCCCCCACCCCACATCCTGGCCTGTACCCCAGTTCTTGTATGCATAAATAAATAAACCTTTAAAAAAAAAAAAAAAGTCTGGTACTAGCACTTCATCAGGCAAACAGACCAGTGATAAGAAAAAAACACATCCTACATGATGTAAGTATCCTAAGTATTCCCATGGATACTCTGTGACAAAGGGGCATCTCATTGTTTGGGCAATGACTCCTGGGAAAACAAAATCTGTGTCTCATACCACACACTAAGGATCAGCAACTGGAGATAGACATTTTAACCATGTAAGAATGAGAAGAGAACATGGATGAATTCCTCTTTAATGTTGATACAGGAGTCTTCCTAACTATGACTTATAATGCAGAAAAATGAAAGGAGAGATTAATAGATGATAGATATGGTCACATATAAGTTATGGAAAATAGTTGCATGGCAAAAGCACCACATACAGGTTGACTGTTACACTGGGAAAAATGCTTATGGCCTGTCACAAAAAGAGAGCTAATACCCTCGGTATTTAAAGAATTCTTAAAAGGATAAATGAGCAAAATTAGCAGAAACAAAGACAAAAACAGAAATTTCATTTACAAACAGGTAAAATGTTTAAACTCATAATTAATGAGCATATGAAAACATATTCCAAAAATACATCAAGAAATTCAAGTTAGAACAATACCATTTCTCTCACCTGTCAGATAAGCAAAAGTTATGACAACACACCCCGTTGGCAAGACTAAGGGAACAGGGCACTCTCGAGCATTGCTGGTGGGATAGAAACTGGCACACCTACAAGAGGGGAACCTGGCAATGACTAACAGAAAAGCTCATGTGCTTACCCCTCACTTCTAGGAATACACCTCAAGATACAGCTCCAACTGGCAAAAATATAGATGCACCGATTATTCATTTCAGCGTTGCTTGAAAACAGCTTAAATACTCATACTTAATATTCACAATATGCAAGATATGGAAACAACCCAAGTGCCCATGGGCAGATGATTTGATTTAAAAAGTGTATACATTTAAAAAACAAAAAAACATGCTAAAGAGAGGAGCTGAATTGTTTTTAATGCATCTGGACAATGGACTACTATGCATCAGTACAAAAGAATGGTAAAGATTTCTACAACTGGTCTGGAGTGCTTATTAGGGCGTTTTATTAAGTGAAAAAAAGAGTACAACGAAATATCAATAGGATGCAACTCTTGGTAAAAAAAAAAAAATCAAAAAGGAAATAAGAACTATCCGGGCCCTCCCTGGTGGTGAAACAGGTTAAAGCACTGTACAAAGAAGCTTAAGCCTCTTCCACATGAGTTTGATCCCTGCCTGCCCCGGAGGAGATCCACATGGCGTGGCAGACCTCTCCTGACCTGCCCGCTGCTCCCTCAGCAGTGTACTTCGACGATCTGCCTGTTGTGCTCCCCACTCTGTCTCTGGTGAATCCTCTCACCCTCTACATCTCTGGCCTGTACCCCAGTTCTGTACTAATAAATAAATAAAAGAACTATACATGTCTATTCAAGGTTAAAAAAAAAGAACTATACATGTCTATTCAAGGTTGAAAAAAAAATTAATGAGCAAACAAGGAGTTGGTAGGAATTGGTTGGAAAGGACGAGAAATGAGAACAGATAGAATGGATAGTGGGAGGGATTTTTTCTAAGTAAAACTTTTTCTGTATTTCAGGCTATTGGCACCATGGCAATGATTCATTTACTCGAGATATGTACATAGATAAACACAACAGAATGGGAAGGGGAATCCAAGTTGGAATGTAGACCAGTCATGTCCAATCAGGTGGCAAAAATCACAACGTGAACAGGAAAATCTCATATAAACTATAAAAGGACTATCTCCTGAGATAGGAGACAACACTCTAAAAACACTCTAGAAGTGGACAGTGGGACCCCACGGCATGAACTAGCTTGGAAGCAGCCCTTCACTGCGGTGAGATTCCTATCTCATTGACTGATGAGGGTGTGGTAAGTAGACATTCTCTGAATGTTAAAAACTCAGTGGGTTGCCTGGGCCAGTTCGCTTCCAAGTTACCAGGCAAGGAGGAAATACCCCTCTGGGGTGCAGGCAAGTCAAAGCTGGCCACCAGGAAGGAACGGCAGCCAGGGCCAGCAAGTCAAAAGCATTCCTCTGGGATGCAAGTGGCCAAGACTAGCAGAAGAGCGCACAGGAGTTAGGACTCAGCAGAGTGGCATGGGGCGGGGCGACAGTGGGAGCTAAGGTCCCTGGGTCAAGCCAGGGCTGTGTGCTCTGTCTATGCAGCTGGGGTAGAGCTGCACTGGATTGTCTCAGTTAGTGCACAGGAGTGGAAAGATGAAGAGCAACATGCTCAAACCAGGGAGAGAAGCCAGCCCCTTCCTTCAACAATGTCCCCCCAGAGCCCTTCACTGACAAATCATAGCTTTGTGCTGGCTGCGAAGGAGAAATGTGTAAAGGATCCAGTTCCTTTATTGCAGAGCAGATGAAGAAGGGTAGAGATGAGGGGCAATAAATGGATAATCAACAGAGAATGCAAGAAAACAAATAAACCTTGAATAACACAGCCAGACAGAAAGCAAAGAAGAGAAAGGAATGAATCTAAGTTTTTACTGAATATACTAAAACCAAAAATAAAGTCAATCATGTACAAATACGAATACCAGAATATGGAAAACTACTTCCTGTGGATTCTAGCCCTGAGCAAATACATGCAGAGATCGTGGCTAGGGAGAGTCAGTTGTCTCACGGTGAAGACAATTACAAATAAAGGGGGTTTAGGATTTACCTCATGGTGTTTAACTGGAATTGGAGGGAAGTGTGTGGTAAGGATTGCGACGCAGACCTAAAGACAGAGATACAGGAGACATGGAAGCGTCTGTTTACTCACATCCACTTTTAATTCTCTCCACTAAGAGAACTAGAAGCGATGATACTCCAGTAACAATACGTATCCGTAGTGCCTAGTTTTTGGCTTCTGAATACTGTTCTCTAACAAAAGAAAAATGGTTCAAGCCAGGGCTAGGCAGGGAAATTACAGATAAGCCTGGAATAGCCTGTGGGGCCAGAAAGTAAATGCTTTAAAACAAAGTGATGGGAACCCATTTTGGACCGAGGAGACAAGCAAATAAAATAGTGATCATTGTAGGCTACAGCCCACAGCACATAGGAATAATTCACAAATTCACACTGATATAAATAAATAAGTGAGAAAATAAATGGGGAAGAAGAAAATGCTTTCTAAATAATGATGGGAAAATAAGGTCAGCATTTTGGAATACAATACTAATGGATGTTTCCAGTAAGAGTTATCAATGCTAATATTAGTGGGAAAAGGTATGAAAAAATAGCTCCCCTAAAAACTACTTATTAATTAAAAAGGAAAAATAGGTACTTCCCAGTAGGGAAGTCTGGGAGACACTACCTTACTCAAATGCTCAAAGTTGGGAGAAGAATCACACAAATCAGCACCAACTGCCTCTTGGTACAAAGCAAACTGCCGGACAGCCAACTACTATAGTACTTTTGCCAAAATTACACATCCCAATTTATTCATGCAGACACCCAGGGCCTCCCTGGAGGCTGAGGGTTAATTCTAAGCGTTATCAGATATCAGCACTATGAAGTGAATTACATTCCCCTCCAGGGAGCTGACCCACATGGCACAGCAGACCTCTCCTGTCTCACCCACTGCTCCCCTCAGCAGTATACTTTAGTCAATCCACCTCTTCTGCTCCTCATCCTATATCTAGTGAATATCCTCTTATCTCTTGCACCTCTGGCCTATACCCCAGTTCTCCTAAGAAAAAAATTTTTTAAAAAAATATGGTAGTTGTGGCCCTCCCTGGTAGCGCAGCAGGTTAAAGCGCAACACTAAGAAGCTAAAGCCACTTCTGCATGAGTTCGATTCCCGCCTGCCCTGGAGGTGACCACGTGGTGTGGCAGACCTCTCCTGACCCACCTGCTGCTCCCCTCAGCAGTGTACTTTGTCAATCTGCCTGTTCTGCTCCCTACTCTGTCTTTGGTGAATCCTCTCAACCCCCCTGCACCTCTGGCCTATACCCCAGTTCTGTATGCATAAATAAATAAATCTTTAGGTATATGTGGTAGTTGTCTCTAAATAAACCAAAAATTAAAATCAGACAAATCCAAACTGAGGAATCTTGAAAAAAAATTAAAAACTGGCTATATTATCTACAATAGCCAAGATCTGGGAAAAACCTAAATGTCCACCAATTCATGACTGGATAAAGAAGACCTGTTTTTTATACACAGTGGAATATTGCTCAATTAAAAAAATTAAATGCTACCATTTGCAATATGCATGGAGCTAGAGAGTACTATTGATGAAATCAGTCAGATGGAGAAAGACTGTATAAATTTGCTCATACGTGACAGAGATTTTAAGCAAATGAATTAATGAAATAAAACAAAAGTGGTTACCAGAAGGAAAAGAAATGAGTAAATTGGGTAAAAGGATCAGTTGAGTAGAATTAGGGCTAAAAAACTGGGCATTTGTTGGTGAACTTAATCTAATTTATACAGATGTTGATTTCTAATCACACACACCTGAAATGCATATAAGGTTCTGATGCAAAGTCACTGAAACACATTAAGGGGTAAAAACTTTAAAAACCCATCCAGTCCTTTTTACCGTGCTAAGCTTATGAAAGACAAAGGAAATGTTGTCAATTACAGAGACTGGTGAGAAGCAGGCAGGGTCTCAACAGCACACCCTCTCGGGGCAGGGGAGTGTGGGTTCGTCCTGAGACAGCCAAGCAAACATGTCAATTAAATGCGACATGTCATCCTCGGGACATTCGGGACACTAACAGGAAAACTGGTGAAATCTGAACAGGTCTGTAGATTATATAACAGAATGTATCAAAGCTAATTTCCTGACTTTGTTCCTACTACTGTGGTACCACTATCATTCCATATACTTATGTAAGATGGACATTTGAGGATTCTGGACATTTGAACTATTTTGAACTGTTTATACAACTTTTCCTAAATTTAAATCAATGAAAATGAAAAGCTTAAGTTTTAATTGTAAAAAAATCATTCAAGATGAAACAGGTAAGGATACAGGGTTCTGGTGGAAGAACCTAGCATAATGTCACATAGGGGAACTTTCTTGCAAAAATGGCAATATGGTGCCCTCCCTGGTGGCACAATGGGTTACAGCACAGCCCTGTGAAGCTAGCGGCAGCTGCTCCAACACCAGTTACATCTCTGGCCAGGGAGCTGACCCACATGGCACAGCAGACCTCTCCTGTCTCACCCACTGCTCCCCTCAGCAGTCAGTCTGCCTGTTCTGCTCCCCACTCTGTCTCTGGTGCATCCTCTCAACATCCCTGCACCTCTGGCCTGTACCCCAGTTCTGTATGCATAAATAAATAAAAATAAATCTTTAAAAAAGAAAACTGGGATACACGGTGAATGCCTGGGTACTGTGGGCTCTACCCAGAAGCCTGGGTCTTCTTGTTCACTGTGTGATGCCAGCCTACTTACTTAACCTTTCTAAACATTAATGTAAAAGGTGTCCTCACATGTAAAGTAGGTCATAATGTATACTTCATAAGACTGACTACGATGACTGTATTTCTACCCTACAAGGTGATTATCTGTATCCAACAGATAAAATGCAACACACTGAACCACAGGCATGTGCAGTAGTTGCCGCTATTGTGCTGGTTAATGGTTCATCACACCTTGTGAGCAATCACGCACTGCCCGGAGGCCCTGCAGACCCAGCAGAAAGCCTATCAACTAGGTTTCTAACACAGCTTAATGCTTTTCATTGTATGTCAATCCAATGCATGAAATGCTAAATTTACAAAACAGGTAACTAATGAGTGATTTGCTGTTATTAAAACATGATGCATTGACCACGTTGGGAGCAAATCTCATGTGGTTTGCTTTCAGTTTTGCAGTAACAGATCTGTGGCATAAAGCAATTATTTGTGCAGCACCTTAAGCGGCCTGAGAAAGAGCTACCCAGGATGTCTTGGCTGGGGACATCCCAGCTCATAAATTAGCCGTCGGTGCTGGTCCTTTTATAGGGGTGCAGAGAAGCCAAACTCCCTGGTTTGTCTTTTCTAAGTAGATTCTGAACTACTTAAATGTGATGACATCCATCAAATATTTGAGGTTAAGCACTGCTTGTAGGTTCATGCTTGCTCCTTTAAGCCATTTTTGAGATAATTCCAGCATAAATAATGGGCAAGTACAGAAGGGTGAAAATGGCTGAACATATTTAAGTCAGTGCCATTTCAGGGCTGAGTCAAAACACTAGAATGTCTGGTGTTTCTAGCAATACAGTTATTTTATGAAAAAGGTATATGATCAGATGATGTGGCCACTGCTCCCTATATAAATAAGGGGCACAAGCCATCCCAAACAAAATATGCCAATCTGCCGTTTTCCAAAGATGTCGAATAATCCTTTAAGTCTAGGAACAAAGGGTAAATTCCTGAATACATTTTCTTATCTTCTAAATCAGCTCCCAACTTTTGGAAACCCTAACTTTTGAAATTAAACTGAAAAGTTCCCTCCCAGCCCTTTGGAAATGCAACTCAGACTCATGCTACATTTAACAGCTGCAGAGGTATATTATCACCTTTTGCTCCACACTCAGGCAGGTTGGCTATTCCAGAGCACCTCCTCTTTGAGTGCGAACCCCAACACTGTGCTGCTTCACTCGACTTCTACCATAAGCGGCTAAGATCTGCTGTCTTCAGAGCATGTGTCACCCGCGTGTTGATGTCGCTGCCTCCACCCTCAGCTAGCTGCCCTGCGGCCCCCCAACCTCTGCACACCTAGAGACCCTCTCCTACAAGACTCGCCTCTTCACTTAGGTTCTCAAGCTCACACACACCAGCTTCTTCCAACATAGCCTTGATTTTTCTCATTTTCTTTCAAAAATGCATAGGCTTTCTTATGCTTTTCCTGAATGTTTTCTATTCATTCAACATTGCCCTTATTGTGTTCCTGACCAATTCATCTTCTAAACCTATTGGCACTTCTCTATTGAAACAAATCCAAAGACCTTTTACTGGCACCTGTCTTCTCTGTTTCTGCCATTTCAGTCTTTGGTGAACACACCAGCTCAATCCCAGCTCTCACCTTTTGCTGCTGCCCTTTGACCCCACTGAAATCGTCCCTCTAGATTGAACTCATTTCTACCCCTCCTGAAAGCTCCAATGTGAGCCCCTTTACGTCTGTGAAATCTCACCAGACTCCCTTTGCTGAGCACGTGTAATTCTCCCAGCATTACACTCTGCTTCCCAGCAGTGCACAAATCATTCTTTGGGGATCACCCCCAGCCCTCCTCAGGCAGGGTTGTTTCATCCCTGTTTCTTTTGGCCAAGGAGTATGCATCCCATATCATGCAGACGGAATTCTCTCCTAGGAATATGAATGTTGATGGGATGACTGAAGATGAAATTAGATGGAGCTAAATCTACCTGGCTGCAGGTTTCTAGCCCCAACTCCTAGCTCCTGGGAGGTACAGGATGGGGTCTTTCTGAACTTGCCTTTTCCCCACATCCTCCTCACCCCCAAGCTGACCAGAATAAATGTGTCTTTCTTACTTCATGTCCATTTAACTTAGACTCTCATATTGCCTTTTGTTGCTCTTAATTATGCTCTCAGTTATGTCTTGTGAACCAATGAGACAGGATTTTCTTGTGGGCAGAAAGTCTACCTTATACCCCTACGCACCGTACACAAGTTTTTAATGATTCAATGACATGATAACAACATACGTGAAAAATCTTAGGTACAAACAAATAAGACACATTCCTGAGTCCGTATTTATGACTCTGTATTGCTGAGGATCATTCATTAAGTCCTTCCTTCCATCATTCCTTCCTGGATGCCAACTAGCGATAGTGCACTAAGTCAGCACTGCAATGCCTGATGACAAAGACAGATGATGCAGTAGCTGCTCTGGTTCCTTTCTGGACTTCTCTATCCAATTTTGCTTGCATTTTATATAGTGACAATACCTAGTATTAGACACTTTTACTTCTGCAGCATTTTCAAATACAATGCATCATTTGTTGTTCCTTGTATACACGCACAAGCTGCCGTTAGGGCACGCCACCAAGGTCAAAACAAGAGTTTCAACAAGATACTTAAGATCATACCTAAGAGACTTGATAGCTTCAACAAGAAAACACTTAGTTTATAGTAATGTGCCTTCCTCCCCTCTCTGTCATGATAGGACATTTTCTTCAGGACACAATTAGATAATGGCATTATATTTTTCTAAATCCCCCTAGTACATCAATTAAGGGTTATTCTTTTGTTGCATAAGATAAAGGCAATTTCTGAGTTTACTCAAGGAAAACAGTACAAATGGTAGCTGGTTCTGGGACAAAAATAACTGATTTGCGTTTCTGAGTCCCCAGTCATTTGTATATTGATTGAAGTCTATCAGTCTGTCTCTTTGTCTCATTCCAGAGCCAATGCGCCTTCATCTTCACAAACTCCCTCCAGTTGTCCCCCTTTTTTCCTCACGGGCTCCTTATTTCCAAGGTGACCTTCAGTAATTTTCTAATCCACAAGATATTCACAGAGGCAGTGATGGTCCTCAGATCTCTATAAAAATGTTCCTTTTTGATAAGCAGAAACTTTTGTCTGTTACACTGTCAAAAATGATCCAGGACAGAACCAGTAGGTTAAAAGCCAGGGTATGTCGTGAAGTTACTTCTAGAGAAATGCATTTCTCATGAGCAATCTGCCTGAAGGAGTCCTTCTACTGTTTTGCTTCTAGGGGTCAATAGAAATATATTAAACTTTTGAACTTTCTGCAAAACATGTGCTGTGATGTTTATTTAAAAAGAGCAACAAGAGTAATAGCTGCTAACTATCGTGGAAAATTAAGTTGGACACATCTTCTGAAAGGACAATTGATATAAGCTGAATTTTCTGTCAGTTTAGGGTCTACCTTTGTCGGCTGTTAAAGTGGGTAGTTACAAAGATGTCACTATCATATTTTTAAAATCCATGGTCCCATTTTCATTTAGAGTTACTGCTCAGACAGGCAGGTTGGGGCATTGCTTGGATGATTCGAGGGGAAGAGGAGTGAATGTATTCAGAGGTTTCATACTCAGCACATTTCTACACTCTAGCAGGTGAGAGAGATCTAAAAGACTAGGAATGTAAAATAAGGTCAAGTGGTGTTTTAAAAGTCTGTGCATTTCTTTGATCATAATACCTAGCACTTTTTCAGAGAATTTGCTAACATTAATTACTCTTCACAGCCTTCTCATTACATAATGTCAACAGCTGCACTTTGTCTTTATTGGTGAAAATGCATAAAAAGGGAGTTAAAAGATTGCTCAGATCTGGAAAGGAATTGGAGGCAGAGCTAGTTTCTAAATTTTGCTTTATAGCACGTCATTAAGAACTCTGGCTTTAAGGAAAAACAAGCCCAGGATTAAACTGTAGCTCTGTCTTTAAAATCCCTGTGACCAGCCTTCCACACACAGCAAGGCTCTTACTTCCTCAGTCTCAGTTTCTCCATCTGTAAAATGAGAATTCTGAATAGACTGCAAAAATAAATCCAGTTGTTTGTTATTTGCTATATCTATGCCTTTTGCTATTTCCAGTGCTCTCACAAAGGATGGAACACATCATACCACAGCCTTCATCTTAGCTCTGTGACTGCTTTGACTACTGGGCTATTAAGAAGACACATTGCAAGCAGAATGCTGAAATGGAGTTATGCAACTAGGCTTGTTCACAGCTTGTGATCAGAGCTCATAGTTCTGCAGTCACCAGTAGATTATGTCCAGCCCAGTCTATTGGAGGATGAGAGACAAGTGAAGAACTAAATTTCCCCACTCATCCCAACCAAGACCTACCCAGATCAGTCATGGGTGAGCCAAACCCTACATGTTGTAAGTCGGTCCAGCAAATCACTTAAGGTGTATAAACAATGTACAATTGTTTTTTATATGACACTGATGTTTTGTGGGCTTTTGGTTTTGCAGAATTGCTGTGACAATGAATAACTGATACAGGATGGCAGTACCTATCGCATATGTATCCGTGTCAGTGGGAACGCATGTCAATCATTATCCCTGAACTGAATGATAATAATAACTGCAGCAAAGATGACACAGGTGACTCATTTGGGAAACAATTACAGAAGATGAAAGGAGCTCTCTCATTGAAAATTTTTTACAAAATCAGACAATTTTACCTCCAGTTTTTGTAAAGGATCAACTGCTGTTTTTAAATTTATAATATCCTGGGATCTGTTCTCATAACTAAAATATTACTTTTCCTTTCAGAAAGAACTTCTTAAAAAAAGAATTATTCTTTTATTGTAAAGTTTTTACTTTATTTATTCTTGCATAGAAGAACTGGGATGTAGACTGGGCGGGGGTGGGACGGGGTGAGTGTGTTAATGAAAGGATTCACCAGAAAGAGAGAGTGGGGAGCAGAACGGGCAGATGTATACAAATACTCTACTGAGGGGAGCAGTGGGCCAGACAGGAAAGGCCTATGTACCATGTGAGTAAGCGCCCTGGCCAGGGATCAAAAACAGGCCTACTTTGGAGGGCACTCATGGTGGTAGTGCTGAGACTTAACACCTATAGGAGGGCACTCATGGTGGTAGTGCTGAGACTTAACACCTGTACCACCAGGGAGGCCCCCAAAAGAACTATTTTGATAAAAATAAATAAATAAATAAAACTTCACACAGAGAAGTGGTAGACATTCCAATTTATAACATACTTAGAAACACGAGGGATAAAGTCCAGAGGTTTTGTTCCACTGAAAAGCTGGACAGGGAGCAATAACCACCATCTCTGCCCCTCTTTCCCCCAATTTGGGTAATCACCTTGAAATAGTTTAGTATGACGGTTAAACAATTTACATTCTAGGGGCCTCCCTGGTGGTGCAGGGTTTAAAGTCTCAACACTATCAAGCAATTGCCAGATACTACTGCTAGACTTCAAAAAGTTCAATCCCCAGCCAGGGATCTGACCCACATGGTGCAGCAGACCTCTCTTGTCTTGCCCCCTGCTCCTCTCAGCAGGGTATTTCAGTAGATCCTGTTCTGCACCCTAGTGTTGCTCTAGTGAATCCTCTCGCTGCCCCCCACACCTCTGGCTTATACCCCAGCTCTTGTATGCATAAATACATTTTAAAAATAAATCTTTAAAAATAAAAAGGAAATAAGAGTTCTAGAATTTAAAATCTGGTTCTGCCCCTTATGAGATCTGTGATCTTGAGCAAATTAAATTCTATAAACTACTATTAATTCACTGTATGTAGGAAAAAAACAATAAACTCCTCAAATTGCTGCAAAGATAACAGAATGAGTCCAGAGCCTTTCCAGCCTTGCCTGACATCCAACAGAGTTGACAAGTATTAGCTCTTACTAGCTATTCTAACCAATAAGTCTGTGTTCTGTCAGCACATTTCTAACTAGACCAGACTGCAGAGAACACAGCTATGAGATCCCTAGCAGCTTTGATTCCAAACAGTTCATTAGTATTGAACCACTTACATCCAACCTAAGTACAAACCCAAAACTGACTCCCCTATTTTATGCTCCCATGTGAGAAAAAGTCACACCCATCACAGACAAGAAGAAACAGAGTTTGGAAGAAAGCCAAGAGTGATGTGTTTCAGGGGCTTCCAAATCTCCTTGCCCATGTCATGAGAAAGAGTCCAAAGTGATGGCTAAGTTTGCATGGTTCATAGTCAGAGCGATACGTCAAATGCCCTTCATTCACCCACCAATACTGTGAGCAGAGAAGTGATGTCCCTGCCTTAGACACCAACATTCCTCCTGTTTTGACTATTTATCTGTTTAATATAATGAAATCAACCACGAAAGCCTTAATCTACTCCAAGTATTTCTGCCTCCTCTAGAAAGATCTAGAAGAGAAGTTCAAAGAAACTTTAAACTCTCCTCTGTGGAGTGACTTCCCCAGTTGTTACACTCATATACTCCTGGTGTCAAAGAGAAGGTTATTTCACCCTCATGGGTGTTTAAGAATGCCTGCTTTTGTGGTCCCCCCTCCCCTCAAAAAAATAAAGCTGCTAAAATAGGTCAAGACATTGCACAGCCTAAAGCCACAGTCAGTCCCAATTCTCTTTCTCATCTCATGTACTACTCATCTAAGACATCCAACCAAGGGGGATGAACAATGAACACCAGATAAAAATATGGCCCAAATAATATGCCAACACTATAAAATTCCTGAAATTTATCATCACCTTATAAAATTTAGCAATATAAACTTGCTCCCATTATCAATTCAATCTGTTGCTCCCACAGAGAAATTTCAGTCTCAAATCTTCCCAGCCCCATTTCCTTCTCTGACTCAGATCCAGGCAGAAGAGATGGTATTTGAGCCTCAGGTAAGATCTGGGATCCTTCTTCAGCAGCTGCAACATAGGCTGTCTGCCAACATAACTGTAATAGAGCCTTGCACCTCCAAAGTTTGATTACTTCAATCCTAAAACTTTCATTTCCCTCTTGTCTAAAATATCTAAGAGTCAACAGAACACGTGAGAATATCCCAGCATCAACCTTAATCCCACAAAATTCAGAAGCACAAACAGACTCCCGGAAATATCTAAACATCAATTTCCAGCTGAGGGCAGTTCCCAAACAAAACATAGCATTTCCCAGAACCCATGTTCAATTCCAGACCCTTAATTCTAGTGCCAGCTACAGGCCATTGTAAAGAGCTGGTGCTACCCAGGTTGCCAGGAAGGAAACAAAGAGAGAGACTTTGCTCTAGATTTCAGGATGCCAGTAAATTTGTAGCAACTCTTGGAATGAAGGCCTGGGGAAGTCAAGTGCGCAGGGAGTTACCCTACATTGACATGAACTGTGCTACTTGCCATGTTTTGACCACACAGCTGAGCTGACATACACAATTAAAATGGCGAATTAAAAACAAAAAGGTGAAGAATGTATGGGGCGCTCACTGCTAACTCTGCTCTTGGTAGAGTGATCAGCAGTGAAAAGATAAAGCCATCAAATATTTGAATTTAAATGTCAAGATAATAATAAAGCCTACCATCTGCCCAAGGTTAGTTTATAATGAAAATAACTTCTTGATCCTGAAAACTTATCTGGTTTCTTTCCTCCCTCGTTCTCCACCTAATGACTGAAGTTATTATTTCCATGGTGGTCTCCAAACCACAGTTGGTTTCCATGTCGATTGGCATGTCACCTCCAACAATTTCACCAGCTGCTCTTTCCTCTCAGGAGAATATGATTAAAATATTAATCTAGCTTCTGGACTTATCTAGCAGGAAAGTTATATAAATCAATCTCCACACAACATTTTACTAGCTCCTAAATAGGCAATGTGTTCTCCCTATTAGGCATCATCCCTCCATAGAAAGTTTGATTTTAGCAAAGCAAATATAATTTTGTTGCCTCTTTGTCTCTCTGTTGCTTATTCATTCTGACTTTTCAACCTGAAAATGGGAAATTGGAAGCCCAAATTCAAACAGCGAGCTTCCAAGTGAGGAGAAACGAGCCGGAGGAAACAGCCAAGGTCCCAGTGGAGCTACCTGGTCACCCAGGTGTCCGGCAGAGACAACTCAAAGGTCCCCACAGCAAAGGGGCTGCTCTGGAAGCTGAGACAGCAGAGTCATCTCTGGGTACTGCCTTTGACCCGTGTGTCCTGCTGACTGGAAGCCATCCAGAACTGTACAGCCATCACTCCGCAAGCATTTGTGGAAACCGCCTCTGGGCCTAGCATTGGGCTACATCCTTGCTTTTGCGGAGCTTACAGCCTAATTACTGTAATTAAAGACCAAATGAGTATTAAACTCTGTGACATTGAGTAGGAGTTTGAAGAAAGCGATCATTGTGGGCTGGAAGTGTTGGAAAAGATTTCATGGAGATTGCAGGAGTTTGACGGGAAGAGCAAAAGAAGGCTTGAGGTTTAAGAAGTTGATAAATTGTGCTTAGGATAAAAAGAACACGGTGCAGTGTGCCCAGCTCACCTGCGAAGGAGACCTACCAAAGAAGGCAGATGTTGGCGTCCCTCTGGCATCCTGCCAAGGCAGCTTGTCACTAAGAAAATGGAATTTCTTTCAGGTCAAAAAGGAATTTTTTTAAGGAATTAATCTTGGCTGATTAATGAATTTGTTTAGCATTTGAATCCAGATGGTGGCATTGTCAGTAGAAGAATCAAGCTGATATCCTTGACTTATTTAGTCTTCCAATATAGAAATGTCATCGAAAGAAATAATTTTCCAGCTATTCCAGTAAAAGCTGAAACCACCACTAAAAGCTGAAAGCACTTTTCATGCAAAGTCAGGGTTACTGTGGGGCAATGGGTCATTCTCTTGTGACCATATTGAAAATTTTCTGGGGACCTCCCTCAACCTCTCCAACCACGACCCCCCCACACCACCACCATCTCGCTAAGCCACCTCTCCCTCCTCCACCCCCATGTAACAGGCAAGAGAGGAAAGCCATCTTCGTAGACTTAAAGTGTGAATAGACCTGTAGCCTATAAAGGAAATCTACTGTCTGAAGGTAAAACCAGGCTTTTCACACCCAGGATAACCAATATGCCAGATAAAGAAAATTTAACAATGGGCACCCAATCTTTGGAATGTTTTTCCAGGACATTCTTTAGAAAGAAAGAGGTTAAGTCTTACATTTCATTTGTCTTCTCTTCCATTAGCATATATTAAATCAGGCCAACTGAGAACCTGGAAACTCTCACTGTCAAGAATTATGACATTCTTAAAGACTCACTGTTCCTACCTATGTAAACTAAATTTGAAACTGTGTTCATTGGCACAGCTCTTATAGAGGAGAATCCATAGGACTGCTTTCCCCCGTCTGACCCCTCACTTTGATTATCTACTAAACCATCATTGAGACTTATCTCCAATGAACACACCAAAGGGCACCAACTAACCTTTGAGGATCAAGAAGTGAAAATGTGTTCCATTACTCATAAAAAGTCATATTGTAGGTTTTAGTTCAAGTAGTTAATGGAAATAGTAAGACTTTGTTTATTATCTTCCCTTAACGATTATCTCTGTACTTATCTGCCAATTTTAATTGACCTATATGTGTTTTGTAAGCCAAGCATCTCTGGAGAAACTACCTGGCCTCCAGCAATTCCCATGATTAATGACAAAACCAGTGGTCATGAGTGAAAGAATCTTTCAACACAACAAACTTGATTTTCCAAAAGAAAAACTTTCAAGACCCATTTTCTCCCACACATTGAGCTAAACTACTGAATGGATCACCTAGGACAGTGGATTAATTCTGACATCTTATTTCTAATCATTATGTTTAATTGAAATGGGCCATACCACTTCCTCTTTTAGGAGGGTTGGTGTTTTTTGTTATTGTTTGTTTCAAAGCACAAGAGAAATACTTGATTGTGTAATTCTCTTACATTAAATTGTGTTTTGGAAACAACTTCTTGTATTAACATTTTATTTCCAAACTATTGGGTTGGATGGAGATTTCTAATGTCTAATTTCTGTTTCTCTCAAAACTAGCTCTAAACCAATCACACTCTGATTGCTAGTCCCAGGACTGTGAATTCTTCAGTGTCACACACATTAATGTTATGATGAGCCTGAGTGATAGGAAAGGGGGAGCAATTATGATAGTGACCTAAGTTAGCAACAATTGTTTATGAAGATAAACGGCATGTGAATGGTAAGGACAGAGATTTACCCATCTGAATAGAGCCACCACCTAAACAAAAAATAACAGGTGGTCTTGAAAGGTGCCTCTGAGGAGTGCATAAATATAGGCACCAAAGTTGAGGAATTTGAGATGCTTATGGACTCATACCCCTAGCCCTGCAGCTTCTCCAGGAATTGGGGAGACCTATCAGGGACTCACCCTGTGAAGGGCTGCCCCTTCCTACCTGCAGAGAGGCAGACTGATTCCTCAAGCACACAAGACAGGTTCACTCGCTCTGAATCATCCTTCTCCCGAACTCTGCCAGGAGATTTGTTAGCTTCCCATCTTTAACCTGCCAATCTAATTGTAGCTTATCTTACCATAATGTGGATTCACCCCAACCAATTAATTCATAGTGTGGTTCTGTCCATTTGGCGTGAGTCCCAAGTGAAACCAACCTCCCTGCTTCTTGGAAGTTTGCACTCTGGAGATCCCAAACTTGATACAACATTCTGGGGCAGAGGGCTTTCAAAGCCCAGGATCCCTCACCTGGGGCTGGGCTCGGATATGCTACTGTCCCAGAGCCCAGGGTCACCAGGCAAGGAAGACTTCTAGGAACAATCCCAGGCCCTCCTGGCCAGTGGAGGAAAGGACTCCTAGACAATCTCAGGCCCGCTGAGCATGGGACATAGGAAAACTGGATCTGGACTTCGGTGCTTTTCCCAGGTGTTTTACAGCAAACCTTGGTACCCAGCTTCTGCGGATCCCTAATCAAGCCTAACACTAACGGAATTTCCTTCTATTTTAATTTAAGAAAGTGGCCTGGATAGTTTTCAAGATAAGATTTTTTTTCTCTTTTGGTGAAATAAAATAATCATAATTGAAAGCTGTACAAAGTAAAGGTGTAGTTTAACAAATTTACATAAAATAAAACCTAGACAGCTCCCTTTAATCCCCCAAGGTCATGACAGGAAACAATGTGAGCTTGTCAGAAGCCCTCTGACAACCACTGACAACCCCTCCTGGTCATTCTTGATCATAACCTGTATCCTCACTCCCAAATCACAGTCCCTCAGGGCGCAGCCCAAATGGATGTGTCTTCAGGGGCTTTGCCTAGTCTTCCCAGTCCCTGGCAGCTCAGAGCCACCACTCAGATCTTTCCTGGAGGTGAACAGCCTTTCGGGTTCCTAAGGCAAAGTGGTGGTGACGGTGATTGGTGACTGTCCAATCTTAGGGACACTGGACTCAGTCTCCCTCCCTCTCCACATCGGTCTGCATCATATTTCTGTACCTCCTATATCCCCTGCAACGAGTGATGCTCAGCTTTGTTTTTTAAAATTTACTTATTTATTTACTCATATAAGAGCTGGAAACAGGCCCGAGGTGCAGGGTGTAGAGGATTCACCAGAGAGTGGGGAGCAGAAGAGACAGATCTACTGAAATCCACTGCTGAGGGGAGCAGCGGGTATAAGGGGAGAGATCTACTGGGTCATGTGGGTCAGCTTCTGGCCAGGGATCAAATTCATGCCCAGTGGCTGCAGACAGCTTCATAGTGCAGAGTTAACCCTTTGAGCCAACTAGGAGGTCCCTCATTCCCCTTGTAATGAAACTTTTTTTAGCTTTTCTCTGTGTGTCTGCTCTTGAGTCTGGTTGTGCATTCTTAAGCACACCAGTGAGGACTCATACCCAAGGCACCCCATTTTCTCTGGGGTTACCCTGCAGCAAGACCGTATCAGAAGTTCGCAAGTATGGGCAGAGGCTGCAGACTCTAAGAAGTTGTTTCTCGGCCACCACCATCTGGGGAGTGAGTTTGGAGTGTGACCTGCAACCTAGGACTTCTCTGGCCAGTGACTCCAGCTCTGTGCAGCAAACAGTCGTGATCTATGGTGTGTGTGCGCACACAGGCCCATGGGTGTTCCCTGCTGGTGCACAATTCCGTATTTCACCCCACACTTCCAAAGCAAATGGGCAAGGCAGATTATTAGATGAGCACAAGAGGAGGATTGTATGTTTTCTTTTTTTTTAAAGATTTATTTATTTATGCTTACAAAGTTGGGGTACAAGTCAGCGGTGCAGGGGTAGTGAGAGGCTTCACAAGAGACAGAGTGGGGAGCAGAACAGGCAGGTTGATGAAGCACACTGCTGAGGGGGACGGCGGGCGGGCCAGGAGAGATCTGCAGCACCATGTGGGTCACCTCCAAGGCAGGGGATCAAACTCACACTGAAGAGGCAGCAGCCAGCTTGCAGTACTGCGTCCTAACCCATTGCACCACCAGGGAGGGCCTGATTGTATCATTTCTAATGTATGCTTTGGGCAAAAATAAGTAATTCATAGATGTTGGCACATTATTATTTCAAAAATGAAGTGAGACAATTCACAAAATTGTGGCACCATGTCCCGCCTCCGATACTATGGTGCCTGAGACCCCTGATGCCAGTGGCTACCCGGCTGGCTGGCTGTCAAGCAGGGCTGTTGCCATCTGGCTGCCCTGCTCAATGGAGACTGGATCGACACCTATGACAGTATAGAGCAATGATGAACAGCATACTCAAGGAGAGCTTGCCCGGATTCAAAACCTAGCTCTGAATCCAGGTGCAAGAGAAATCTTACTATACCCTTCTGGGTCCTATGAGGCTAGCAAAAAACCAAACAAGCATCTGATTAATAGGAGAGGAAACCAAAAAGAAGTTTAATAATAACATGAATTCCTCCTGTAGACATGTGTTAACTAGAAAGAAACCCTCGATGATAGTTAGGCGAAGAGTTTATTAGATAATTAAAGTGAGGATTTGAGCCAGCAAAGCAGTTCGACAGATTTTACTCTGTGTGAACTGTTCCAACAAACACAAGTTTGAATTTAGTTTATATAGATAGGCACAGTGAGTCACTGACATAAAAATATAATTTTCTTGGGGGGTTAGGGGGCTTCTAGATAAATTGAACTGAGCTAAAGATATGCTGATGGTCTTTATCCATGCACAGAAAAATTAATATGGGATTTCATCTTTTCCTTTAAAATAAAATGTATTTTAGAGAGCCAGAAGCTGGTATCCATGATCAGATCTTTATCGGACTCCTTGGTCAGCAGTGGGAGTGAAAAGTCTGGTTTTTCAGCCAGTTTCAGGCTTCACGTCTCTTCAAATGATCCTACTCTCTCTCCTATTACCAAGGGATGTGTCATTTTCCCCAAACATATTACAGGATGCTTACACATGGGAGAGACCCCATAAGACTGGGTGACTTGCCCATGGCTTCTGTCACCATCTTAAGTCACCTCAGCTAAGAAAAAACTTTGGGGGGAGGAGGCCAGTTATGGAGGCCCTCAGGAGAAGCATAATAAACAGAAGTATAACTTACTCAGTTCTGCCTTCTCCACTGGTAAGCAAAAATTAGGACATCCCAAAATAGTGAGAGACTCCCTTAGAGAGATTTTCCTTTACACATGTAAATGTCTTACTAGGAACAACCTCTACCCAGCCTTCAGAGTCCCAGCTCTACATGAAATAATCCTTTTGCCAAAGACATATTTGAGCATGGCAGATTTTGTTCCTCCACATTCAGAATTTGGCTTTTTGGGCCCTCCCTGGTGGTGCAGCAGGTTAAAGCATAGCACTAAGAAGGTAAAGCCACTTCAGCATGAGTTCTATCCCCACCATGGTGGTGACCCACAGGGTGCGGCAGACGTCTCCTCACCAGCCCACTGCTCGCCTCAGCAGTGCACTTCGTCAATCGGCCTGTACTTCAAATCGGCCCCACTCTAAATCTGGTGAATCCTCTCTGCCCCTGCACCTCTGGCCTGAACCCCAGCTCTGTATGCATAAATAAGTAAATTTTTTTTAATATTTTATTTATGCTTACAGAACTGGGCTAAAGGCCAGAGTTGTGGTGGATGAGAGAGACAGAGTGGGGAGCAGAACAGGTAGATCTACTGAAATACACTGCTGAGGGGAGCAGAGGGGAGACAGGAGAGGTCTGCCGCGCCATGTGGGTCAGCTCACCCTCCACATCTCTGGTCTGTACCCCAGTTCTGTATGAATAAATAAATAAATCTTTAAAAAAAATTTTATTTAGCTTACAGAACTGGGGTACAGGCCAGAGTTGTGGTGGATGAGAGGATTCACCAGAGACAGAGTGGGGAGCAGAACAGGTAGATCTACTGAAATACACTGCTGAGGGGAGCAGCGGGCGGGTCAGGAGAGGTCTGCCACACCATGTGGTCACCTCCGGGGCAGGCGGGTATCGAACTCATGCAGAAGCGGCTTTAGATTCTCAGTGCTGTGCTTTAACCCGCTGCACCACCAGGGAGGGCCGGGAGAACCCCTTTTTTTATTTAAAAAAAAAAAACTGTTCTTAAAGATAATAACATATTAACATACTGATAATTAAAATGTAACATTTATCCTACAAATGAAATTAGATATCTTCTCCTTGTTATTCTTTTAAGGAAACAAAATATTCTAAACTGGAAGAAATATTTTAATGTCCTGGGTCTCTTTCATATGTATAAACCTGAGACAGCCTAGGTGATGAAATTCCTAGCTGCTCTCATCCTACTAGTCCACTGGTGCCAGTGGACTAAATTGTAAGACGGTGATCCCGTCTAAATTATTTGGCCCATCACACTGACCATGAGGCACCATGACAGACAAAACATGCTAGATCCTGACTAGCAATTAACTCACAATTTGCTGGAGGGAGAAGGCTGAGAAACTGCACGTGTGACTGTAATGTGACCCATCTGTGTACGCCTGGGTAGCACCCAACACAGCACAAGCTGGGATACCACCTTTTAAGTATAAAGCCGCCTCCTAACTTCCTTCTCACCGCCAGGCTAATTCTCCTGCCCAGCACTGGTAGCCTTGCCTGTGCACCCTGCCTGGTTCTTTCCATTATACCTAGCACTTTCTGGTGAATTCCTTCTCCAGAGTGCGAAAGACTCCCTCTTTTAGAATGGGTCTGCAGCAAATCAACCAAAACAGAACTAAACACAGTACTTAAGCAGTTCAACACAACTACTCAATAAACTACATTCTTCAGTTCAAAAGTTCCAGCAATTAACAAGCTCCTTAGAGATCCAACCTCAACATTTTATATCTAGCATGGCATCCTCTTAAAGGGCCAGACAGTAACAATTTTAGTCTCTAGCAGCTAAAAGTTTCTATCACTACTCGAATTCTGCCATCTAGCACAAAGCAGTTACAGATGTCAAATAGGCCAGGGCTGTGTTCCAATAAAATGTAATTTATGGACATTGATATGGATTATATGTAAGACTCACAGGCCACTAAATTCCACTGATTATTTTCAACTATTTAAAAATACAAAATCAGGGCTCTCCCTGGTGGTGCAATGGGTTAAAGCACCGCACTATGAAGATCTCCAAAGCCACTCTATCATGAGTTCGAACCCCTGCCAGGGATCTGACCCACAGGGCATGGCAAACCTCTCCTGTCTCACCTGCTACTCCCCTCAGCAGTGTACTTCGTCTATTTGCCCCCCACTCTGTCTCTAGTGAATCCTATCACTGCACCTCTGGCATGTACCCCAACTCTGCACGCATAAATAAATAAATCTTTTTAAATATATATATATAATCATTTTTAATTTGTGAGTGGTACCAAAATAGGCAGCATGGTGTTTAGCCCGCAGGCCATAATTTGCCAATTCCTGCTCTAGACGCTCAAGTTCCTGCTTTTACAACAGCATCGAGCAGTTTCAGCTACATGGTGTATAAACCAATATTCATTTAAACTCAGGTGAGAGGGCCCTCCTTGGTGGTGTAAGGCTTAAGTCTCAGCACTATAAAGCTATCAGCAGCCACAGCAGAAAAAGCTCTATAGCTGGCCAGAGAGCTGACCCACATGGTGCAGCAGACCTCTCCAGTCTCACCCATTACTCCCTTCAACAATGTATTTTAGGAGATCAGCCTGTTCTACTCCCCACTCTGTCTCCGGTGAATTCTCTCAACCCCCCACCTCTGACTACCCCAGTTCTTGTATGCATAAATAAATAAATCCTTTAAAAACTTAAAACATAAACTCAGGTGAGAAATAATCCCATGAGCTTATTTTTATTAGCTTAACTTGTAAAACTTAGATGTCAAACTTCCACCAGAATTTCTGACAATCCTACCGGTGAAAATAACATCATCCATCACCCCTTTCCTCACCACACACAATTAACAATTTATGGAGTAAGAAAATAGTTGGCAGTTGTCTTCATAGATGAAGTCAATGCAGCCTCATTCTTTGGCCAAAAGGCAAGGGATCCCAGTTCCTGATGCCTCTTCTCCCCGAGGCTATTCAAGGCCAGTTGATACAAAAACCACTGGGAAGGACAAGCTCTGGCTTCCTCATGGACTTTTAACCAGGAATCTCATTACTTAAAATAAAAAGGAAAAATATATAAAAAAAATAAAAAGGAAAGAAAGTGTGTGTGTGTGTGTGTGTGTTTTAAGGAAACTTGGCTTCTACTATTTCTACTGACACTCATTTTGGAAGAGGCAGTGTTTAACACATTTTAAGTTTAGATGTCTCTATGGAAACCCAAGAGAATTCATTTTATGGCCAAATGACTACCTACCTAGCAATATACATCCTATAGGTCAGCCTGTATTACCAGAAATATCCTAGTCCTGTTTTTGCAAAACTCCATCGTATTGGGTATAATTAAACAGATGTAATTATTACTCTCAGAGAAGAGATCAGGAGAGAAAGAATGTATTTCTGATATTGTCCTTTAATTTGTATAAGGCATTTTATTTAATGTATTCTCATTAAGTAAAATATTGTAAATATTATCAGACATCATGGAAAAAGAAAGCTTAGTCAAATAATTGAATAATTGCTGTGAAATTTATATCATTAATTTTCTTCTCCTTCCCATCAGTGTGTAATAAACTCTCTTATAAAAATGTGGTAAAGTTCCTTTCCCTGATCTGCTTATTTGTTGCAAAGGAGAAAAAAAAAGTCAGCAGCAATTATATAGTAGAAAAACAGACAACATCTTCACCAAGTGACCAAAATTACTATCACCAGTGAGGGAAGGAACAGCTGGCTTTTGGGTGCCTCTAAAGGTGACATTAAGAAACACCTATGGGCCCTCCCTGGTGGCGCTGTGGGTTAAAGCACAGCACTGAGAAGCTAAAGCCACTTCCGCATGAGTTCGATTCCCACCTGCCCCAGAGGTGACCACATGGTGTGGCAGACCTCTCCTGGCCCGACCGCTGCTCCCCTCAGCAGTGTACTTCGTAGATCTGCCTGTTCTGTTCCCCACTCTGTCTCTGGTGAAGCCTCTCACTGCCCCCTGAGCCTCTGGCCTGTACCCCAGCTCTGTATGCACAAATAAATAAATCTTTAAAAAAAAGAAAGAAAGAAAGAAAGAAACACCTATCATCACCTGGAACACACAGACTGAATCTCATAGTGAGAAAAATGCCATAAAAAAGAAAAAGTAGGAGAGCAGGTTGGCACATTTATTTTTTAAATGCCAATGTCATACAATCAAAAAAACACTGTGGAAGTGTTCTAACATAAAGAAGCTAAAGATACATAACAACTAAATACAATAAGGCTCTTCGATGGGTTGGGAATTGCAGGAGAATAGGGGGAAATTATCTACAGACCATTACTGGGTCAACAGACAAAATGAAAGTACAAATACTAACTTAGATGAAAGTACCACTCCAGTGTCAAGTTTACTGCATTGTGATTAAAATATATATATGTGTGTGTGTGTGTGTGTGTGTGTGTATATATATATATATATATATATATATATATATATATATATATATATATATATATGCGCTTTGGAAATACTGAACTTTTTTCAAGGAAAAATTCATGACATAATGACATGTAACTACATATATACATACACAGAATAAGACAAAGGATAAAGCTGACAATATAACATGTTAACAGGTTTAAAGAATAATAGATATGGGTCTCCCTGGTGGTGCAAGGGGTTAGCACTATGAAAGAATCTGCATCACTGCAGCACAAGTTCAAGCCCCAGCCAGGGCGCTGACCCACGTGGCACGGCAGATCTCTCCTGTCTGCTGTTCCCTTCAGCCTGTTCTGCTTCTACTCTGTGTCTAGTGAATCATCTCACCTCCCTCATCTCTGACCTACGCCCTAGTTCTTGTGTGCATAAATAAAATAAATCTTTCCAAAAAAAAAAAAAGAATAAGAGATAGGTGGGTATTTTTGCAACTTTTCAGTAAGTCTGAAATTTTCCAAATAGAGAATTCAAACAAAAAAATGAATAGTTCTTGCCTATACTGGAGTTCTTGGCTATTTTTGTTCCATGATATTCCAATTACAACACAGGAAGAAAGAGATGCTTGTGCCAAGTAACAAAGAAGTGCAAAGATATTTTAACATGTTTTATCAGTGATTGAAGTCTTCCAAAGCACCACATACCACCATGTCTCCGTTGTAAAAATCAGCAAGCACTGGCGACTCTAGCAGTTTAGATACAATCATTCCCTACTAATTTCTCTAGACAGGACAGTGATTCTGAAAACTTGTTCTTATCCCACAAATTGTAGAATTATCTCATATGCAAAACAGGTCTTTCAACTGGTCCCTTAGACAGGCACCATTACAGCAATTGATCAATTCCATGTTTTGAACTGGGCATCTTCCTAATTTAAGCCTGTCAAAGTACCTGGAAGCGGGTCTCCTCACTGTGCATCCATAACTCGTTGCCAACACTTCACACTGCTGTCAGAATCCTGCAGCCTTTGTGTTCCTGACCGCACACTGGACCTACATTGGAACTAAAGGCACCGACTTCCAATCTGAACACACTGTCTAAACTGATTTTTCTCACAAAGTAATGGAGGAAACTGCCCACAACCAAAAATTTAGAAGCTACCTATTTCTCTAAGTCAGTCACTGGAGAGACACTCAAAAAGGTCATAAACCAAAATTGAAGTTTTCAGCCATACACAGGAATGTGGCAATTCCCCTGCTCCAAAGCTCTACAAGGAACATGTGTCTATTGATAAATATGTGCAGTCCCTTCCCTGTCCCAAGATATTTTCTTGATCCCTTATTAGTGACTGTGACTTAAAATACCCATGTACTATTTTTGGCTTTTTATCTTATTACTCACTTTCTTTCATATGTCAACTAATAATTGTCTTTAACAAATATTGACAAAGAAACTACTTGGTATAAAATGCTTACTAAGTGGTAGCCTCCAAGGAAAAGATTCCAGGTTGTTTGTCTACAAATCATCCCTAAGAAAATGATATAAAGACCATCAATGTGATGAAATCTGCTTGCAGGATGGCATAGGAGCCAGAAATGAATTATGAGCAACTGCAAAGAGGGATAAACTAGTCAAAGCACTAAAATTTAATGAGAAGCTAATTTTTAAAGTAGGTGAAATTGAAAAGAAGGCACGTGGAACATCATTATAGATTTAAAATCATGCATATTCTTCTCCATAAAACTTCTCAAATGCAGTTAAAAACACACACGTACAAAACCAAGCAATTATAAATCCTCTGAAGCATGTAACTGTGATTAGCTGCTACTCTCAGCAATATAAAAATACTTTCACCACAATTACATTCCAGCCTGTAATGTAATTCAAAACAAACAAGTCGGAGACAGCGCTCAAATGGCAGAACCAACAAATACAGATGCTTTCCATCAAGGAAATGAATCCACTGAAGAAATGCACCCCAGGAGGAGCAGCCCTGCAGGGAGCCGGGCCGGTTTCCCATGGAGCCGTGAGGCCCCCTTCTGGACAGAGGTGGTGCACCCCAGCCTGGCTGGCCAGTGAGCACTGGTCACCCCTTCCCGCTGTCAAGCGCAAACACCAGCACTCCTGCCGCTGAAAATCTTTTCCAGGGCTGTGTTCACATAGGAAAACTTTAGATTTGAAATTCTTCTTAAAAGTTGTCATCTGTAAAGCCACTTTGAAATGGAACCAGGGAGCTAGTGCAAAGAAACGGCAATGCTGTCTCATTGAACCGGGCAAAGACACTGGACTGGACCCAAACTAATTGTGTTAAAAACCAGCAAGAAAACCACTGGCTAGCAGTGATAATTATGGACGTATAACTAAAAGGTTGAATCAATCAATCAATTTCCCTCTTCATCCTTTCTACAGAATCAGAACCAATCACGTAGTCAGGAATTAACTTCACTTTAACCCCTTATCTCATTTTTCTCCTTTTCCCATTAACACCCCTGACCTGCCTCCTCCACGAACCCCCCCCAACCCCCCCACACACACACACTATGTCTTTCCAGGAGGCAAATCTGTGTGCTCCCAGATGCAATTCTTTGATCCTATGTACTTTGCTTTTTCAATTGCCATCTGAGTTTTTGTAAAAAGAAATCATTACCCAATTTCAGATTAAACTAGCCCTTTTATTTAATTCTGCAACCAGCATTTGCAACCCTGAAGGGACACCCACCCTTTTAACCTGATCTTTTTCTTTTTGCCATAATTATCACTAACATACTGTGTACCTAGTATGTTTGTTATGTCTCCCTGCTGGAATACAAGCACCATGAGGGCAGGACTCTTTGTTGGTTCACTAATTCAATGAACCAACAGAGCTGGGCACACACTGTCCAGCTGTTCAATAAGAAAGGAGGAATGGCCCCACTCAAACACTTGTATCTTCTAAGATTATTATCTTCAAAGAAGACATAAACGAGATTGTATGATAGCAATATGCTATCATTTTAGAATGACAGTAAAGCACTGGTTTTTATAGTATAAGTTTTCTCCAGACTTTCTAAAGAAAGTGAAACTGAAGCCAAAAAAATAGTTTCCAAAGGCTCATGTAATTATGGTTTATATTAAATAATTCATATGCAATATCCAAGGAAGTCATAGGCCCCTGACACCTTGGATGAAAATAGCTGCTTCAAAAATGAAGAATTTGATTCTAAAATACCAAGCCCAAAGCAGGTGTCCACAGCGTGGCGCACGCCAGTCCAGACGCACACACCAGGACACCAATTCCAGACATAGTCTCAAAAAGTCAGCCCTTTCCTGGGCTGGATTTAAAAGTTGGAGTAAAAAGAGCATCGACTGCTTACTCATTTCTAAAACCTCAATGTTTAATTTTTCCCCTTCTTAAAATGTTTTTTCAGGCTGTGGAAAAGCTAACAGGTGTATAAACTTGTCAAACTTTCAGAAAGTGTTCATTTCTTCCTTTACAAGAGCAAATGATGAGAGACCACTTTCCCACAGGTTAAGAACAGCATATATATATATTTGCTTCAATGATATCCACAGCTTTCAGTCCAAGAATTTCATTCCAGGAGCATCAGTCTTTCATCAGAACAAATTCAAGACTTTTGACATTCCTTTTTCCGAACTTTTGATTTTGGTGCTGTGAAAAGAATAAAGAAAATGAAGAGACAGGTTCATGTCAGACACTCTTTAAGCTGTTTTAAGTGACCTGTGTCATGTACAGTAGGGGAAACTGACCGTTGGGGTTTTCTTGTTTGTAGAAGGTCTTTAGCATGGCCACAGCTTCCTCAGCCCGATATCCTGGAATGCACTGGAGAAATGAGAAATCTAAGAATGAATGCAGACCTATAAAATATGTACTGACTCCATAAAAACAAAAACACATGAAGAATTTGTAAACATACGTGAGATAATGTTAGCACACTGTGGAGATTTTTCTAACACAGGCAGAGAACTGCATTTCCAAAGGAGTATGGATATACAGCATGTACTAATGACATCAATACAAAACTATTATTAAACAAAAGGACATATAACACCAGGTCCCTGAGCTTCATTCATTGGTAGGGATTTCTTTTTAAAGAAGTAAATGGGGCCCTCCCTGGTGGCACAACGGGTTAGGACACAGCACTGCAAGCTGGCCACAGCCCTTCCATGTGAGTTCCATCCCCACCCCAGAGGTGACCACATGGCGCAGCAGACCTCTCCTGTCTCTCCCACTGCTCCCCTCAGCAGTGTACTTCTTCCACCTGCCTGTTCTGCTCCCCACTCTGTCTCTGGTGAAGCCTCTCACCACCCCTACACCTCTGGCTTGTACCCCAGTTCTGTATATGAATAAATAAATAAATCTTTAAAAAAAAGAAAGAAAGAAATGTGCTAAAACAAGGTCATTTTAAGATCTGCTGTATTGCCGTAGACAGATGTAACTGTCAAACCACCAATTGTTTCTCAATCAACTATTATTAGTTATTAATTATTAGCTATGTGATCTTTGAGAAGATGCTTGATAAAACTTTCTATGCCTGTTTCTTCATATGTAAAGTCACGCTAATTACAGCACTTCCCTTCAGAGGAATTTTGTGAGGATTAAATGAGATTAAATAAAATACCTGTTGAAGAGCTGGCCCATCCTAATTGTTCATTAAGCATTAGCTACTTTTATTGCTATTATTTACTGGTGGCCCAATAATTGTTTGCTGCTATAGAGCTAGGGTTGCCATTCCATAACTAAAAATGATATTATATTTCTTTTAAAAGTTGTTGAAATATATATATGACAGAGCTGTAAGAGACTCATGAAGGTTAAACAATTTACTAGCATGTCTTAATATTATTTTTTAAAAATGTGTCTATCCTGACTATAGAGGTTTCGTTTAAGTATTCACTTTATTCTACTTTGGTATCTAACTGGAGAGAAGAGATTGACACATATGGAAAAATAAGAAATTGTGTCAACACTCAGGATAAATAATATATGAAACATTACATGGAGAAGATGAAACTTGAACTTGTCCTAAAGGTAGAGGACATCTAGAGAAGCTGAGCACAGCAGGTCAGAGAACAGTAGGAATAAACTTGGGTTGTGTAGAAGGAAGCCCCAAGATATGGGAACTAGAAAGGCCTTACTCTGGGCCTTGGTTCTGGGCCTTTGTCTTCTGCCTTCAGTCTGATCTTGTCCATATCTACAAAACGCTTGCAGAGACCTTCCCCATCAAGCAATGAGGGAATTTATCTTTCTCTATCTTAATACAATGCCCTAAAGGTCAAGTCATGTTATCCCAAGCACTTACTGCCTTTTCTGTAGCTGAGTAATATTCCACTGTGTGTGTGTGTATGTGTGTGTGTGTGTCCACACACACATTTTCTTTATAGAAAGAGTGTAGCTGGCAGCTGTATTTGGGAGCCACACAGGATGGGAGGAGCAGGGAGAATGATCGCAAGGTATGAAGGTCCAATAATTAGATGAGTAAAGTCAGGTGCTGTACAGCATGGTGCATATAGTGTGTGGATACTATAAGCATTGGAACTTGGTATGAAAGCAGAACCTAAATTTGCTTACCATAACAACAAGTTGGTAACTATGTGAGATGAAGGATAGGGTAACTAACCTAATTCTTAACATTGGTATTGTAAACCACAAAACATGTGTACCAAATCATCACAATGTGCCTCTTAAACTTACAAAAGGTTATAAGTCTATTATATCTCAATAAAGCTATAGGAAAAGCAAACGAAAAACTACCTTCCACTTTACCCTCCAGACAAGCTTTAACCCTAGTCTTCCCTGAGAACGTTGCAGACTCAAAGTTATAAGTGTGGTTCTCATTTCTTCTTCAACCTCATCCCTCACTGCTTGTGCTCCCAGGATATCACCACAGCTGCCCTGTCAGGACCCCATAACCCCCTACAGACCAAGCCTCTGGTCTCCTTTCCATCCTCCTCAATTCTGTGTAGTCACAGTAATTACTGACCATCCTTCTTGCAAGTTGGCTCCCTGGGCTGCTAGTCCTTAATCCTTCCCAACAGTCCCTTCTCTTGCTGCCAAGTGAAGTATGTGTTGCCCAGGGGGCCCCATCTCTCCCCTTACTCTTTCATAGCACTCACGTGCCAGGTCCCAGTGTTCACTTCCATGGCTCTCAACCTGGCTGCCCAATACAATGGTCTAAAGGATTGCCTCCTTCCCGCCCCACCCCCATCCTGCAGATGCACTGGTCCAGGAAGGGGTCAAGTGCAGGTGTGTTTAAAAGCTCTCCAGGTGAGTCTTATGCACAGTCAGGGACAAGGGATGCTGAGTTTTAGGGGAAGAAAGAAACAGCATCTCTCTGAGATATCAAGATAAGATTTTCAAGCATCCATAGGGAATTTATGGCTTTAACAGAGAGCACATTTATTTATTAAATAAATTTTTAATGGAACAGGTTAAACAATATAAATTAATCACCATCATTGCTGAAAAGAATGGTTCAGAAGGTTTCCTCTATGAACTTTAATGCTACCTGTAACATAGTATTAAAAGAATTTATAGCTGCATTATAAAAACAGCAGTCCACCGCCCACAAACCCAGTCCTCACTCTTCCTCTTTGACCCAGTCAAATAATAAGAAGAAAATATAGCCTTCAGAAGTCTGAAGCATCAATGGTTTCTTGAGCATGTCAAAATTCAAAATAGCTCACAGCATCACAGCTGGAAATAGCACTTCAAACCATGGCCATTCTTTTCAATGAGTCCATGTGGCCAGATGTGCGTACCGCAAATGAACTTAGTGACTAGCCAGATCCATCCTGTGTGGAGATGAGTCCCACAGGACTGTTAGTGCCCTTGATGTCACTGACACATAGGGGAGAAACAGTCTAATCCCACCTGGTAACTAAGGGCTCATCTTTGTTCTTTCTCCAAAGTTTTGTGAAATTCTTTAAAAAAAAAAAAAAAAAAAAGATTAAGCCCTCCCTGGGGCACAGCGGGTTAAAGCACAGCACTAAGAAGTTGAAGCCACTTCAGCATGAGCTCGATCCCCAGCCCTGGAGGTGTTCCACATGGCATGGCAGACCTCTCCAGGCCCACTTGCTAATCCCTCAGTGGTATACTTCATTGATCTGCCCGTTCTACTTCCCAACTCTGTCTCCGGTGAATCCTCTCACCACCCCTGCAACTCTGGCTTGTACACCAGTTCTGTATGCACAAATAAAAAATCTTTTAAAAAAAAAAAGATTTATTTATGTACACAGAAACTGGGGTACAAGCCAGAGGTGTGGGGGTGGGGGATGATGGTGAGAGGATTTATCAGAGACAGAGTGGAGAACAGAACAGGCAGATGTACTGAAGCACACTGCTGAGGGGAGCAGCAGGGAGACAGGAGAAGTCTGCTGCTCCATGTGGGTCAGCTCTCTGGCTCACATTGCAGTGGCTGCGGAGAGCCTCATAGTGCTGCACTTTAACTAGCTGCACCACCAGAGAGGGCCAGTTCTGAAAAATTCTTTACCTCTTTCTTATCAATGAAAAACCGTCAAGAGTGATCTGCAAAGTATCACATAGAGGTGAATGAAGCTCACTGTATTGCTTACTCTCCATCATTCTAATATAATTTCTTTTCTGACAATGTTAAAATCATCTATTCTAAAATATTCAGAACTGGCTAGGACAGGTAATATACAGCTGGTAACACTCAAAACAGGATGTCTTCAAAAACTTATTCTCTTTGGAATTCAGTCTAATTTAGTCCTTACTTATTTAATATCTGCAGTCTTTGACGTTAACTGCCTCTACTCACGTGCTTTTCTTATGAAGCATAATACTTTTAGAGTTACTCTTATATCATGAAAAGAAAAATAACCAAACAAGCTGATGAAAATTGATATGCATCTATAGTTCAAACTATGAAAAACAAATTCATACTGCTCATAACCCTAAACAAACATAAAACTAGGACAAATGACAAGATTAAAATAAAGTACAATTTCTAAGAGAAGATGAAAGAAATGTGGTCTATTCTATCTGGTGGAAATTACAACAATGAAGTGGTAGGGGAAAAAATAATGAAAATATAGGTTTAATGGCCAGGTACTAAATGACTTTATGTGAATGGTGGGAGTGGTTTCACACCTACCTGAAGGCCTTGGTGATGACAGAGGCAACTCATTAGGCTAGGGACTCTCCTTCAGGACAGTCACTTAATTAAGATCGCAAGGCATTCACCAACCAACCACTACCTGTTGTCATTTACGGAGGTTTAAATGAACTTGACTAGAGATCATGGGAGCCTTACTGGTTCCATGCTGGCTTCTCGATACACTGATCACACACTAACTGTTCACAAGCTCATAATGAGATGAAAGCAATTAGAATGAGAGGAAAAGCAAGTCAACTTACCTGAAATGGTCTCCCAGTGTTTGGTAAATCAGCAGAGGCAATATTCAGAATAGAGCCACAACCACCAAAGCGTTCGTTCTGACAGCCGTATACAACCAGTGGGATTTATAGGAAAGAATTAAGGTTCTACAGAGAATGTGCCATTCAAGTGTGTATCACGACACATGAGGTGGGCTTTTGTTTATTCCAGCTGCAGAGTAAAGTTCGTGCCATTCTTAAAAGCCATTACGCTTACGCTGAGTGTTAAAAACACGCAATCCAGTTCCACAAAAGAAAAAGATTTTAAAGGATGTATAACCAGCATCTTGTTATTGCAAATAGAATAAGACCAAACATGCAGCAGATAAAAGTTCAGCTTGGCGCATTCACTGGTCTCTCCCACATCACTTTTTCAGAATCATTAGAGAATTGGAGCCAGAAAAGAGGAAGAAATTTAATCCAGGGTTTTTCACCTTTAAAAAACAACAAATGGCTCCCTGTTTTTCTCCAGATAGAGTATTATCCTGCATCCCAACACAAAACAGATGAAAGCTGAGCTGAGAGGCAGCATGGGAAGAGAATTCTGAGGTGATCATAATCCCCTTTTTAAAGAGTATACACATTATCAGAATCAAAAACTTCCATATTATTTTTAACATGATGAAGTGATTCACACATACCCAGTAAAGTACATAAAGAATATGAAAGTGTGAAACTAAGTTTTTGAACTACCAAATAATTTTTTTAAAGATCTGAGACTAACTTGTTACAGTCAATATTTGTTACCACTTATTCTACTCAAGGCACACTTCAAGGAGCTATGACCTTTCAATTTCCCGTTTCCTTCCAATTATACTATGAATTATTTGTTTATTGCACCATGATTATTTCTGACTAAAACTTTTCACACTTTGTCACAGGTAGTCATGGCAAAAATAAACAAATACATATAAATAAAAAAAATTCAAATCAGCTATAACTATTGTCAAAAGGCAAATATTCTTCATACCTTTTCCAAAACAAAGTTTTATCACCTACCATAGGATTTACTTTTACCTAACAAGTTAGTTGGATGCTTTTTTCCTCTAATGTACTTAATAATTGCAGGTTTGTTAATATACTTTATAATACACATTTTCTATAATGGGCTTGATAAATCGGCTTTCCTACTCTAGAAGGTAGCCACTGTCCAGTTCACGGGCAGAGGACAAAGATGACGTCAAAGGATACTCATCAGGCGCAGAGCGGCCGCACACATGACGCACGGCTCCACCGTGACGTACAGCACCGTGTGCTCAAACACCTCAGCCGCGCTCCTCCCGCAGCCCTGGCACCAGGCGAGGACCTGATCGATGGCCACCATTTCTGCATGTCGAGTAGCCTGAAAAGAAAGATTTGCTGGCACTGATATTGTTTGCAGCATGTGACTGTTCTACAATTTTCAAAAGTAAGTACAAAGCAATGGGCTGTTTTTGCCAAGGTTTTGATGAGTAAAGGTTTCTGGACACCTTAGGAACGGACAATGCACCCTTAGCTCAAGGTCACAGCCTCGCTAACTCCAGATGTTGTGAGATGTCACACGGAGGAAGCTCTTTTTATATGTAAGTACCGATTACAGTGGGAACACTCGATGATAATGCCATAGCGATGCTCAATCTCAAAAAAAAAAAAAAAATCCAAAAAGATGAGGCAATGGTTTCTGAATATTTTATAAAAAGTTTGAAACTTTTCTAAGCTTGTGCTCCAGTTTCCAATGGCAGTCAATGACCTCACTCTAAGCAAATCTATATTTAGTTTACTAAGATGTCATCACTTACATTTTCTTTGGGATCAGATTTAATACTCTGGCTGGCTGTAGAGAGAATCAACCTATCTAAATGTGAATCCTGACCATGATTTCCAATTATGTGGCCTTTAACAAATTACCTCGGTTCTCTAAGCCTTGGTTTTCTGCATGGACCGTGGGGTATACTGCTATCTATAGCTCATAAGGCAATCTGAATTACATAAAGCACCCTGCTGAATTTTACTATTTGTGATCACTGCCTCCATCAGCAAACTTAACACTGAATGCAAGCTATGTATAAACCACCACATGAAAAAAAAAATCTCAGTCTTCATTAACAAACAGAAAAATGCTCTTTTACCTGGGACTTGAAGCAGGGTGTGGAATAGGCTGCAACAGTGGCCCCAGATGACTGGAGGCCAGAGAGGGAGGGGAGGGACACTGCCCCAGAATTACAAACTCAAAGCTGGAAAGTACTTTAGAGAAGAGATCCCAAGCCCAGCTGCATCCAGAACCAACTAGAAAATTAAAAAAAGCTTCCCCTAGTCGAACACTTAAAAATAAAAGAATTATCAAATCCAATCTCCCCACTGAAGAGTTCTCAATGAATAACTGGGATGAGCTGAATCATCTCAATCAGCGCCCTCTGCTACTGCTGCAGAACCAGAAACTAAGCCATGTCAGGATGGATTGACACAGCCAGGCAACAAGGCAGTGGGGGAGGCATGAATGGAGCCCAGCGTGGAGACATGAATGGAGCCCAGCAGAACTCAAGTCTCCTCACTTGGGGCTGAGTCCGTCTATATTATGTTTATATAGTAATCTTCTTAGGATACATATGCCAAAATAAATCCAGGTTAATATCAAGGTATTGAAGAAGCCAAGTCATTAAGCATGGTTAGAAGGCTCTCATTAGGAAAAAGTTCTCATGTTAAAGCTATAGAACCAAACCATCAAATACAAATAGGGAGATAAGACAAATATTTAAAATACCCAATTTCTGCACTACCTAGCATTAAACCAACTCATTGGAAATGGAAAAAAAAAATCACAGACTTCTACTACCACATAAGCATCTGTATATTCACTAACTGCTGCTCTATATGTTTATTTCATGAATATTCACACAATAGCTGCTTTGTGAATCTGGCTTTCTATTTTGCATGTGTTTTCCTAACTATTTCCTTTTTGATAGATGTGATGGATGAACTTTAAAATCCCATAACACTAAAACCAACATCAGCTTTTTATATGGCTTTCAAGATTGAAGTCTCTGAGAGGTGGTTTTCACTACCCTTGAGTCCACTACTATAATCATAAAATTTAACACTTCAAACTTACCATTAAATACGGTTGTGCTATGTTCTAGAAGCACTGCATTAATTCATGGACTTCTTAGCCATAATAAATTAAAAATTACATAACTATTCAGTTATTACATAACTATTCTTTGTTTCCTTTACACTACCACAGATTATAATTGAGGCTTTAAAACATTTTATTGATATGTTTTTACATCATTGTGCACTTTTGTACAATCTTTGATTTCTCCTTTCAGGTGTACTCCCCATAAAAGTCCCTCCACCAAGACACCCGCGAATCTTCACCATAGACTCTTACATGCTCTTCCCTCCCATTTTGATCCTTCACCCACCTGAATGTCACCGATTTATAGTTTGCCTATTAGTCTTATCTATCTTTCCCCTCTTGTATGGTTTCCCTATATTCCTCCTATAAGTGAAATCAGACATTATTTCTCTTTTTCCTTCTGACTGACTTCACTGACTATAATCCCTTCCAGCTGTGAATGGCATGAGTTTATCTTTCTGATTGCAGAGTAATATTCCACTAGGTATATATATATCACATCTCCTTGATCCAGTCACCTGATTTTGGGCAGTGAGGTCCTTCCCATATCTTAGCTATTGTAAACAGTGCTGCAAGGAACATAGGTGTGCAGGTTTCCTTTTGAATTAATGTTTTTGTTTCCTTTGGGTAGATTCATAGGAGAGGAATTATTGAGTCTTCCACATAGGTTTCCAGAGTGGCTGGACCAATTTGCATTCCCCCAGTCAGCGTCAAAATGCTGAAAATTGAAGATGATTTCTTACTTTGAGGAACACATTATTTAAAGAATTATTAAGAATGCCATACAAGTTAAAATGAAGTTCTAAAAATCAAAACTTGTGTATATGAGTTTGTTTAAAATGACACTGTGAGGTTATTAAACTCTTCCTTACATTTCACTCAAGTCTTAAAGCAAAACTCCATGAAAAGGAAATTAGTCCTGAAGATCTAACTGCTTCATTACATATTTCTGAATTTCCAAAGGTAAAAGGATAAACACATGCCACTTTCAGAATAAAGAAAATAAAAGGCACACAAAAAAGTAAACAATGGAGGCCCTCCCTGGTGGCCCTCAGCAGGTGAAAGCACAGCACTAAGAAGCTAAAGCCACTCCAGCAGGAGTTTGATCCCCAGCCCCGGAGGAGATCCACATGGCGCGGCAGACCTCTCCTGACACACCTGCTGCTCCCCTCAGCAGTGGACTTTATCGATCTGCCTGTTCTGCTCCCCGCTCTGTCTCTGGTGAATCCTCTCGCCACCCCTGCACCTCTCGCCTGTACCCCAGCTCTGTATGCATAAATAAATAAATCTTAAAAAAATGCAAACAATGCACAAAAATGAACAATGGAGTAAAATATATATAAATAAATTATATTATTTTTTAAAAAAGAGCTGCTACAGGAAAGCCCTTCATGGGACTGGGGCTCTCTACGAGGTCGGATTCCCACCAACCAGTAAGCTGACTCCACCCTCACTGTCACTGCCACATGCTTGCCATTACACCATGCAAGTCACTCACATTTTTGGTCTGATTAACTTCATTTCTTCCCTTCCCGACAACTTCATTGTTATAGACCATCAGGCAGCCAACAGGAACCTCGGTATTTTCTAGGGCATCTTTCGCCTGAAAGACAAAGTGAAAAATCTAACATGTAATGTTCACTACTTGAGAAGACCACTGGAAAGAAAGAAACACAGATGAGCATGGATAGAGCTAAGGAAAAAGTAACACAAGCAGCAAGACTGCATTCCTCAGGCCTAATCACAAACTACCCATAGCCTCATTCGGTCCCGGTTCTATAAAAACCATTAAAGCATTCCCAGTGGATGCAAAGGTAGAAAGTCTGAAACACACGAAGGTTTGCAAATACATAAAAATAATTTGCAAATGCACCATAGTCTACTATAGAAAGGAAGGCCAGGAGGAAGAGTGACAGCTAGGGAGGCGGGAAAGCTAATCAGCAGAGCAGTTCAGGCCATCATCCCACTCAGGAAGTTATTTAAGGTAAGTTTAGGATGGCACATCACCCCAGGTACACAAGTCATTTACTCAGCCAACAAATATTTGTTGAAGATTTTGAGATCAGAAAATTATCTGAGATTAGTCAAGTGGTCCTCAATGCAATAACAAGTGTCCTTATGAGAGAGGCAGAATGAACTTGGACAACGAAAATTGAAAGCAATGTGACAATGAAACAGACAGCACGATCTGAGGATGCTACACTGGTGGATTTGAAGGCAGAGGAAGGGGACCTGGGCCAAGCAAGGAATTGACTCTGGAGCAGGAAAAGGTGAGGGGCCATACTCCTCTGCACCCCCAAAGGAATGCAGTCTTGCAGTCGCGCTGGCCCAGATGAACGGACTCCCGACTCCTGGCCTCCAGACTATGAGAGCATGAGCTTGTGTTGTTTTTTCTTTTAAAGACTTGTTTATTTATGCATACAGAACTGGGGTACAGGACAGAGATGCAGGGGTGATGACAGGATTCCCCAGAGATAGAGTGGGGAGCAGAACAGGCAGATCAATGAAGTAAACTGCTGAGGGGAGCAGCGAGCAAGACAGGAGAGGTCTGCTGTGCCATGTGGGTCACCTCCAGGGCCAGGGATTGAACTTGCACTGAAGCGGTTGCAGCTTGCTTTCAGTGTTGAGTCCTAACCCGCTGCGCCATGAGGGAGGGCCAAGCTTGTGTTGTTTTAAGCAACTAACTGGGTGGGAATTTGTTCACAGGAAGCTAATACTCTCTGCTAAGAGGAAGAAAGGACAAACTAAATAGGATGTTTGCAAACTTCCTGTCAGTCACATCAGTCAGTGTCCACTGCCATAGTACTGCAGGCCCAATGTGAAGTCATGGGCAACCCAGCTCCTCCTCTAGGATGCCCTCCTGAATTGCCATGCCAGTGACACACAGAAGTACTGCATGGAGAGTACCATGCTTTTGAGATTTTGCTTGTTTTGATAATGTTCTGAGACAGCCACCTTCCTTTGATTGGTTTCTGCATACCAATAACAAAGTGGTGTTTCTCCCACCAAACACTACCTCTTTTTTTCACATGGATCAGGTAGTTAAAGCAACATGGAAAGCCCACCACCAGAGGGGAACTCTGCCAGACCAGTGCTGCCACTGAGGTACTGCTGCTCTTTTGGATTTCAAGCCTCTGTGTACCAAAAACCTTACTTAGGCTCGAGGTGATGTCATCAGGCCTAGGTGGCAGCATCTGAGAGAAGATGCTCAGGAGGTTTGTGCGTGACCTAAAGGATTTGCCAAGGCTGAGCAGCATGTCTGTGGTTGAGATGGTGAACAACTGGCAGCCGGGCTAGATGAGGAAGCCCTGGAGGAATTGCAAGAGGTAGTTCCTGAGGAAATGACCAATGAGAAGTGGTTGGAACTGGACAGGCATGCCTAATGAAACAAGAGAAAAAGAAAGTGCAGGAGAAAAAGAACCCCAAAGAAATTTCCCAAGAAAGGGGTTAGCAGCAGCTTTTACTGACCTCAAGTGTGAAAACAAGGCCCTCCTTGTTGGCACAATGGGTTAAAGTGCAGCACTATGTAGTGATCCACAGCCACTGCAGCACGAGTTTGATCCTCAGCCACAGCCAGGGAGATGACCCACATGGCTCAGCAGGCCTCCCCTGACCCGCCCACTGCTCCCCTCAGCAGGGTATTTCACTAGCCTAGATCTGCCTGCTCTGCTCCCCACTCTGTCTCTGGTGAAGCCTCTCACCCCCTACACCTCTGGCCTGTACCCCAGTTCTTGTATGCATAAATAAGTAAATCGTTTAAGAAAAAGTTTAAAAATTAAATATATATGCATATATATGTATGAGTGCAAGTATGTCTATATACATTCTATCAAGGTCAAAATAGATTTAACTATGCTGAAAATATTTTCATTCCATCCCGTTTCATACTTTCCAATGATGCCACCAACACTTTTGTAAACTCTGATCATTTCTTTATGACGCAAAAGGACTTCGGCAAAATGGATCTGAAATGTGTGCAGTTGGGATTAAGCTATCCTGTCTCTAGAGGGAGAGCCTAAGGCCCAGTTACTATTTAAGATATCAACTTGGTCTTACGTAAGTTAACAAATAATCACCGTTCAAAATCAAGGAATGAAACCTCTCTAGCCCATCCAAACTACAGTCTTTGCTGTCTGTAAATGCCATTTCTTTCCCTCTAGCCAGGGCCCGCCTGTCCCAGATGATGGCAGTTCTAGGAGAGAAGAGACTGTCACTTCTCCGGAGCCATCAGTCCCATAAATTACTTTCTTATGATGTGGTGATAAGGGGAAGAATGGCAGACAGCTTGCACTCTGCACCAACCCTTAAAGAGTTCCCAGATAAATTTCCTATGAAAAACAAAACAAAACAGTGGAAAATGGGCCCTCCCCGGTGGCGCAGCGGGTTAAAGCACAGCACTAAGAAGCTTAAGCCACTTCCACATGAGTTTGATCCCCACCTGCCCTGGAGGTGACCACAACTGCCCCAGAGGTGACCACATGACACGGCAGACCTCTCCTGTCTGCCCACTGCTCCCCTCAGCGGTATACTTCGTCGATCTGCCTGTTCTGCTCCCCACTCTGTCTCTGGTGAATCCTCTCACCTCCGCATCTCTGGCCTATACCCCAGTTCTGTACGAATAAATAAATAAATCTAAAAAAAAAAAAAAAAAACAGTGGAAAAGACATATTTAACACTTCTGAGGGAAAAAAATAACATCCAAAAAGTTAAATCCAAGCTCTAACTGTTACTATTAATGGCAATTTGTCCTCCATCTATTTATTTTATTTATGCATACTAGAACTGGGTTGTTAGCCAGAGGTGTAGGGGGGTGAGAGGATTCACCAGAGTCAAAGTGGGGAGCACAACACAGATCAACTGAAATATACTGTTGAGGGGAGCAGTTGGTAAGACAGGAGAGGTCTGCCAGCCATGTGGGTCAGCCTTGACCAGGGATCAAATCATGCTAGAGGCTGCTGATAGTGTGATAGTGCTGAAATGTTAACCCCTAAACCACCAGGGCGTCCCCCTCCATCAATTTAAATTGCTCAACCTACAATGAGAGCCTCCCACTACTGCCCACTCCACCCCCACCCCTGGCTCTTTGAAACATGGTCATGTTCGTTTTTTCTTGTAGGTCTCAGCCTTTTTGGAGCCAAAATCCCTTTCAAGAATCCCTTTCAAAGCTATATACTTTCTATAAGTCTGCAAATCTAAAAGGTGCACACACAACTACTTTTCTAGATCCCCTAAAACTTGGATGCCTAATTAGTAGAGGAGACATGTAGACACTTAAAAGAAACACGTGGATGAGATATTCTCCTTAATATTTTGGTGTCCTTGGGTGCCCACTGGTCATAGACTATGAATATCCATAATGATTTTAATAACAGCACCTTATCCTACACAGTGATACGCTCCAATTTCATTATTTATTTCCCTTTATGGGAAGTTTGGAACGTTTCCTGGTTTTCACCCATATACAACTCAAATAACACTGAAATAACAATGACTACTTGTATCTTTTCAACTGTTTCCTTAAGATATATACCACCGCACCATATTGCTGAGTCAAATGATACCATATTTTTATTGTGACTGCTAATTAACTATATTATGCCAGGATGACTTCCAAACATATTGTACCTATCAGATGAGTAGGGTTGTGTTCATATTTTCACAAAACCTGGTTAACTTTAGTAATAACTCCTTATGTCTGTATTGTAAAAGCAATGATTAGGACAGAAATTCTAGTGTAATCCCTTTCTTTTAAACATCAAGAAAGTAAGGCCCAGAAACTGTTCAATTCCCTGGTCACATGAGAGCCAGACATTCTAGTTATTTATACTGGAAACATAAATACGCCTACTCTGTACAAATGCAATGAGGATGTTAGTATTCTCCTTATGACATAGCCACTGATCACGTGAGTTTCAGATTCTTCAACATACACCCAAGAGTAACTTGCTGCCTCCAGATACGCCTCTAACCATGCTTCTGCGCTAACCTTAAACTCCTCTCAGAAGTACAAGTACACTTGTAGATACTCCAACAATTCTAATTTCTTTAGGTACAAGGGCATGGTCAACAAAGCACAAGATTTATGACAAACATATTTTTCCCTTTGTTTAAGGCCTGGAAGAAACACATACAAACCCAAATGAACAAAATATGCTAAAGGTCTCCTAAAGTCTGTGCAGGAATAGATAAACTACATTATCACACTTACATGTCTGTAATCCATTCAGAGACAAAACTGTCAACGTTAGCAGCTCCTGTCCCAAGATTCTCTGCCTGTGTCCATGTGGGTGTCTCTTTTAACAAACTTTTCCCTTCCAAAAGCAGAGCAGCAGCACTTATATCTATGCAGATGCCTCTTTTTTCCTTTCTCTTTTTCCTAAGAAATCTGTCCCGTTCAATTAGGAAAAAAAAAAAAGGTGAAGGTTACAGAGATCTTAGAAACTATTTGGAGATTTGGAGTTCAGCTATCTCATTTTATAGGATAGGAGTCACAGCCTTAGGGGGAGAAGTGACTTATCCAAGGTCACCTCTGAAGGAAGTAAAAGGATCTTGGCTTCTTTAGCTCACAGATCTGCAGAACTTGACAGAAGTGAGTGGATGAAATGTTCCAAGGTATTAGAATGGATGCATGAGGGGGAAAAAAGTCTCAAAATAAGAGGTTAAAAAGAAAAGTGTCTGATCCTTAAGTAGAAAAGCTCAATGCCTGATTAAATCTGTTTTTCAAACCACTGAATCCTATGAAGGAGCAGGTCTGAAAATTTCATTTAGGCAAGTTCCACATATAAATACTTTGGAGTGAATTCCTGAAGAAAAGGGAAAATGGAACAGATCACAGATAGTGAATTTCCAGTATTCAGCCATGTCTTCTACAGATGCCTCACCCATAGATGGAAATGAATGCAGCTCTCTAAGATATCTTAGCTTCCAGGTGCCTTTATTATTTCATCATCCTACTATTTAGTAAGAAGAAGCTGTCTGGCATATATTATTGAAGTGCATTGGGGTGGGATATTGATATCACATGAAAACTCACCTCCAACTTGGAGACTTTGGTAACATAAGAGGACTTCAAGACACACAAACCCATGTAACAAATGACACAGTTTTATGCATAAGTGAATTTTTTAACTTTATATATTTTTCACATCATTTTTCATTTTGTACAATGTATGCTCTTTCATGTCAGTTGTAGTTTGGTGGTATTCCCACTGTAACTGGGGGGCCCCCAGGAAAAGGGGAAGTTCCAGGTTCACTGCCCCACCTAGAAGGAGCCTGGAGCTGCGCAGAGAAGGGATCTGAAGAAGGAAGCAGGATGGAGAGCCAGAAGGAGACCTGAGGAAGCCACATGGAATAAAGAGAGACATGTAAAGGAACCATGCTTGTTTCTTGGCCCTGGACTGGTTGAAAGAGATATGGGTGAGAGACCCATGGGGAGGTTGACTATGATTTTGATTGTGCTCTTTATATTGATTTTGTGTTTATATTGATTTTGTTGTGCTCTTTTCCTCCCAGACTTGTCTGGTCATATCTGACCCTTTTCTATGGGTCCCGGCCAGAAGGTACTTTAGGCTTGGGGAGGCTTTCAGGCCTTGCTCTGGGTCAATCCCTTTTGGGTGGATTTTTACCCACGAGGGGATGGGTCACTTCAGGTATTTGATTTAGAAATTATATTCTTTGTCCTCTGTATTTTACCCTCATTGTATTAAAGTTCCTTTCCATTAAAGCTCTTATGCCTTGTATTGATGTGGCAGATGGCAGAACCTATTTAGTGCAGGCAGGTTTGCAGACTCTCTGTCTTGTAATACCACCACCAATTCACCCATATGCCATCACCATAGTCCCTTGTGCTCTTCCCACCCTTGTTTTGATCTTACTCTCCTCTCCCCATGCAAACTGGTAAGTATCAGATAGAAGATTATGAATTCCATGTTTATGGAGGAAATAAATTTTAAAGTGGACTTTAAAAATAAGTCATGATGTCATGAAATCAAGTTAGTGAGTCATGACCAAATTTTTTTTTAATGAAATAAAAAACATACCAGGAAAACTTCATAGGGAGAATGAATACTGTTGCATGAGATTTTTGCTTCAGTTATAAGTGTGCATGTATTACCCAGTAAGGTTATAACATAAAATAGAATTTTTTTTAACTGAGTCACTTTCAAAAAGGCATGAGAATCAACTTTGAAAGAACATTATGTCAGTAACAAAAACTGACCTAATGCGTAATAACTTAGAGGAAAATATTTGGCTGTAATATGAATGAATGCAGGTGAAATAAGGAGAACAGAAGGAACATACAGTGTCCGTTTGAATGCTGATTCCCCGAAGCAAAGCACAGCGCACTCAACAAATATTTGTGGAACGAATAAATGAAAAGATGATTTAGATTTAATGAACTAAGTTAATTAACAGAGACCACTGAGGAAGGACATGATTTAAAAAAAAAAAGCTTGAAAAATTTTACAGTCGCATTAGAGAAATGTAAAACTGTAGGACATTTCATAGCTGCATGAGTCTGTATTCGTATACATATATACACACATACACGCGCCAAACTGCATGTGTATATATGCAAATGCACACGTTTATCCCTATTAGGGAGCTCGTTGGCACATACAAATTAGTAACGCTCGGATTATACACAAATCTGATCAGAGACCTTAACCAGAATTACTGATGGGATAGAAAGAAGGAAATAAAAGGGCAGAGAGCAAGAGGGTGGATGAATGAATGGTAGAAACTGTACAGGGACTTGTTTTTAAGCCTGCTGTCTACCAGAAAGACATCCTCGATGTTTTCCTGCCTTCCTTCCACCACCAGGTATGTTCAGGGGTCGGAAACAGAACACATTAGTTCGCTGATTTGCTAGTGTGTCCAGGACGCAAGAGGACGCAGCTCGTACGTGCCTGCGTGCGCCGAACAGGGTCAAGTTTGGACACACTCCTTGCCTGTGAAAAATAAATCTTGTCTGTATTTCTTCTTCCTTCCTCCTAAGTCACCGTGAGAACTCAGTGAAGAACATTTCAGGGCAGTAAAGGCAGCTGTTAACCCGGGGCATTTTAGTGTCCATGAGATGGGGTGCGGGGGCGGGGGTGGGGGGGTGGCGAAGGAGGGGAGCGAGAACGCACCCCCTAGGCGTTTGCGCGAATGATCAGCTGGGGGATGAGGGCGGGAAAAAGTTCTCACCCCCGGCAGCCACGGCCCCAGCTCCTCACCATGTGCATAGCCTCCTCCATCCACTTTTCGATCTCCTCCGCCGACACAGATCGCGCATCTCGGGTCACCAGCGCGGACTCTGCCTTCGCCTCCATGCAACCCCTCAGGCCGCGGCGCACGGCGGCCAGAAGCGGAACGCAGCGGTGCGGGCTGCTGTTTCCGGGGGGAGTGAAACAGCGAGGCACCCGGGAGCGAATTCTGGACGGACCTGGGTGCCCGGGACCAGTGAGCGGCGGCGGCGGCCGCGGCAGAAAGCGCAGCTGCTCGGCTGTAGTCCACGCCCCCTTCCCGCTCGGTGACAGTCTCTGCGGAAAGTCGCGTTTGTGGTTTCTGGAGCGCACCCAGCGGGACAACGGCGCTCCAGTTGGGTCGTCCGGGCCAGGTGACGAAGAAGCGGTTTCCTGGTGAGCCACCCTCCTACCTCTACACAGCCCGCACCTCCGGGATCTAAAGATGCTGAGAGCTATGTGGAATTTTCTGAAACGTCACAAAAAGAAGTGCATCTTCCTGGGCACAGTCCTCGGAGGTGGGTGACATCGTTCTTGGGAAGGAGCAGTGGGAGAAGGCAGTGGGAGAGAGGTGACTGGCTCCTAGTGGGGGAGGGGGGGTGCAGGCAACCACAGCCCGGGAATAAAGAGAGGTTTTGTTCAACCTTAGAAAGAGAAGCAAGCAGGGTGACACCTCCAATCTTCTTTAAGTCTCTGCAATATAGTATCTCTGCCCATGGCTCCGACACTGCCCCTTTCCTCGGTTTCTCTCCTGTCCATTCTTCTCACGGACCTTGAAGGACCCGCCACAATTAGGCTTCTGTTTCAAGACACCATTTTCTTACACACGTTTTGTAACACACGTCTGTTGTTTTTCCGTGAGGTTCTTCGTTTCTATTTGGCACTCCCGCACTTAGGCTGGCTGTCACCTTTGGCAGGAGTTTCATAATATCCCAGGAGAGTTCCTATGCACACACTTCGCGTGTTCTTTAAAGTAAATGTGAATTATTTTAAAACAGCACAATTTGTACAGGACCGAAAGAGACACACCAAACAAACACAAATCAGTGTTTTGATTCTGTTTCTGCTCCTTCAGAAGTCTAACTATGAGTCAATTATGCTGTAAGAAAGTGCTTGCAGGCGGTTGTGCAATCATTCTTTCTTGGGATCCTCAAGCCTGTCTAGCTGACACAACTTAGTTGCACCAAGCTGAGAGATTTAGAAACAGATAACAATCTTGAGAGCCTTTCCCCTCCTTTGACATCAGGGTATTATATTCAGGGATTTCAATTAGAAAAGGAAAAAAGCTGTGAGTAGTAGAAGAAAGAAATGGAGAAATGTAAAGAGAGAATTTTTAGAACTAGAGTTTTTGAGAAATACAGACAAAAAGACAAGTTTCCCAAAGAATTTGGTTGCTTGTCTCTTGCGACCACATTCTATTCTATCCACCATCACTATCACCTCCAACAATTTGAAATTAAAATACTCTTTCGCATCAATTCAAATTTGATTTCTGAAAAGTTTGAAATATCTGAGGTCTATTACAAATTAATGGTGATCATGTGTATATTTTTTTTAATTCTTTGAGAAGTTCCTTATAGATTAAAAAAGTGTTCTGATCGCTTCAGCCACTGAGTACTGATATCTATTATATAGTTAAAGTTTGATAAGACTACCAAGTCCATTTTATTTGTAGAAATGTTAAAATACACGTGATTAGAATAAATATATTTTTGCTGTTGCAGAAGGAAGGAAAATAGCTCTTTAGCAACTTCAGAAAGAAAGTGTAGCCCTTCAAACTTATGCCACAACCTAATGGTAGCTAAAAAATGACCACAGGGGGAAGCAAAAGAATATACTTAGAGGTAATTGTAAATAATTTTTTTAATCTATTAGAGCTTTATATTACAAATTAAAAGGAATGCAAAAAAAGGGGAGGAGGGATTCAGAGGGACAGAAAGATAAATCCTTGCAAGGAAAAGATAAGAGTAGAAGGCCATGACTGGCTTAAATTGAACCTTATGAAAGATCCTATATGTTACATTTTAGTTAATCTAACTTAAGAAGTATTTATTTTGAGGCTGTACATTGAAGATAATATGGTTGGAGACACAAGATTTACAGATTTTAACATATTGCCTCCCATTTAGTGGGTGCCCACTGTACATTGGACTAAGTTATTTCTGATAAATGAACATGATAACTGGGTAATTATTCTTACCCTTGTTCAAACACATGGGTGACACACCTCAAAACATCTCTCAAAATATAAGAAACTTGCCCAGAGTATCAGAATTAGTAATGAAGCAGCTAGACTTCAAACCTAAGTGTGTTCATCCCAGACACATTACATTACACCACTGCAACCACAGTTTATTTCTCACAGTTACAGAGGCTGGAAGCCAAGATCAGGTGTCAGCATAGTCAGATCAGATGGAGAGAGGCTGGGATGTAGACTTTGGTTATAGCCTCACATGGTAGAAGAAGCTAAAGAGCTCCATCCCTTTTACAAGAGTACTAATCCCATCCATGAGGGTTCCACTCTCATCACATTCACAACTCCAAAGACCTCACCTCCTAATAACATTTAGTATTAAGATGTCAACATAGAATTTTGGGAGAACAAACATTCACACCATAGCAACAAATGTACAAGTAATTAAATTACAAAATAAAGGGAGCTGGAATAAATGTTACAGATCAAACTGGCAGATAACACAAGCAATTGTAAAAATTTAGGAAGAACTAGTGGATGAAATAGCATATTTTGACAGGCCTGGAAGCTAAAAAATATATCAGCATGCATACTCAAAGAAGTATGGCCATTCATACTTTCCCCATTCATGATGGGGAAAAACACAAGTGAAAACTCTGAGTTACAGATCTTCTTAAGTAGCCATTTCATGCATTTTGGATGAGTAATTGCTTTAGATCATTTTGTACAATTTGACCAATTTACCTAAAGACAAAAGTAGTGGTTCTCAATTCTTTAGGTCTGAGGTTTCCTTTACACTTTTAAAAATAAAAGAGCTAAGGAACTTTTGAAAATTTATATCTGTTAATAGTTACCATGTTGGAAATTAAAACTAAGAAAAATTTGTTAATTTTAGAATAATAATCAACCTGTAAATATAAGCATAAATAACATTTTTTAAGTGTGAGAAGTCTGGATTTCTTACACTTTTGCACATCTCTCTATTATGTGGCTTAATTAAAGGAAACTGGTTTCTACTTTCACTCACATTAGGTACCACATCACGTGGCCTCTAGAATACCCCACTCTACACTCAGGAGAGTGAGAGTGAAAAAGGCAAGTGATGTTTAGTATTATTATACATATAGTTTTGTCTCACAATTGCCCTAAAACAGAGTTTTGAAGACTTCTAAGAGCATCTCAGCTATACTTTGAGAGCCACTACACCAGAAAAAGTGTTGCAGAGCAGATAACAATCATATTCATAGTTACCTTGTTACCTGGTCTTAAAAGCCCAGAGTATGAAATTATCATTTGTATCGTATCCCTGTAATTTCTGGTCTCCAGACTTATCATCTGTCCATTCTCTTATTCAGCGAACATCTGAATGAGTAAGTGTCTAGAGTCTTACTGTATTATATTCTAGGAATACAAAAAAAAAAAAATAAGACACAGCTCTGGCTTTGAGAAAGTCCTGCTGCAGTCTGAAAAAAATGAAATAAAAATATAGAAGTGGAACATTGATGGTATTATAGGACCATAATAGAGCAGTGTGATATGGGAGCAGAGTGGAGAGGAAAAAGGTGAAGTTGCAAGTTTAGAGGAAGAACATTCCCTTGAGGTAAGTGACAAAGCTAGCAAAGGAGAAGTCACAGCAGGGAAAGGGACTGTTGCTGCCAGTGTAGAGACAGTGCTTTTGATGAATCAAAGCTAAGCACAGAGGAACAAATGTGAGTTGGTAAATGATGAATTTGGATAAATACTAGAGCTCAAATTATGAAGGGTATTCCTTGTTATTTTACATTATTTTATATATACATATATATACTGTCGGAGACCCTTTGTCCCTGATCACGGGTCATTGGGGGACAGAACAGGCAGGGTCTCAAGGTGGGAGCTGCGTCGGAGAGTGGAGATTCCTAGAAAAGGGGAAAAGGGCACGAGGAAGACAGGTGAATCAGAGTTGGGTACAAGTCTTCCTGCTCTGCCTTCAGCAGAGGTTTATTTTATACATTTCAAGCTAGCAGTGGGATGACATTAGCATATGAAATGGGCTGAGATCAGTGTCACCTTTTTTCTAAAATAGTCTGGGGTCCTTTTGACCTTTAGTTGATATTGCAACATTTTTAAAATCTATCAAGGATAATCAGGTACATAGATTTACAAAGTTTAAGACTATTATTACTATATTTACTACAGTGAAGATTAACCAAAATAAAGTACCTTAAACCTTATCTACTACTTATCTACTACTTTTATTCTCTTTGAGATATCCTAGGGGGTAAAGTAAAGTGAGGGCTGGAAGAGGAAATTTTCTTGTAAATCAAATTACAAGAAAGTTCTTTTGAAAACTAGTTAGTTTAAGTGAATATCCTTGAAGTCTAGACAATAGAAAACTTAATTAGCTCTGAATAGGAGACTTGGGTGAATTTCCTTATCTAAAGACTAGATTGTAGAAAGTTTGAGTGATTCTTTAGAAACTGAAATAGAAGGCTGTGTGGAATAGTAGAATGATGAGACTTGGGTTTTCCTCCATCCAGGCTATAAGAGAGTATATGCTAGTACTGCCTTAATATTGACTTTGCTATAATAGCCAATTGCTTTTATTAATCAGCTAATTGTAAGATCACTTTTGTGGACTTCAAGAGGAATTTCTCAACCTGGTGTGGTGCTTGCCTATCTGGGCAAGGTAGCTCCTTATGAGGCTAAGGCAATCCAGTTGTAAATTGAAGGTTGTTCAGAATATTTTGATATTATGATTAAACAAGAAAGGGAGGTCATAACATAAGTAAGCGTGGAAAGTCTGATTTTTCAGACCATTTGCCCTCCATCCGGAACCGTGTCTGATGACAGAAGTTGCATAGCTCTTGTCAACATATGCTTCTCTGACTTTAGTGTGGATTTTTTAAATAATGCAAAGAACTGAACTTGCTAAAAACATAGAATCCTTTTAATCAGACTATGGTTCTTTAAGTCCAAATTGCAGTTCATTAATTCATGCATTAAGTGTTTATTAAATGCCTACTCTGTAGCAGTAGGTACAATATCATACAAGACCAGACATTTGAGGATGTCTTCAAGAAAGTTCTTTACTGGCTACATTTTAACAATTACACCCAAGTGATTCTGATGTAAGTGGAACAGGGGATCCAGTTAAGAAGTAATGGCAGAGTATTAAAGGATTCTAAACACAGGAATGATGCAGTCTGATTGACATTTTTTTTGAAAATCACTTTGCATATAAAAGGTGGATTAGAAGATTCTGAAACCAGAAGTGTAAGAGAGTTGGTAAGCTGTTAAACCACTTCCAGAGTATGAATATTCAAGATGGAAATGAAGACAGAGTAAAGGGTTTGGAGTAAAGTGGAAAAACTTTAGAAAATACTTATAAAATAGAATCCAAATAGGAGATGGTTATATACTTGATTGGAAGAAATCTTAATTTCTTAATTTCAAACTTACTGAAATTATTAACTTAGTAAAACAGTTGTATTGCAAGGATTCAAATTTGATAATATGATAAGACTAAAAGGTATTTTGCTTTACCAGCATAGCACAGTAAGGAAATGTTTAAACATTTTACATTTCTTTCTTGAGGTGTTTAGTAATGATTTCGTCATTCATAAAGTCATAGCTACAGAAGAAATTTTAAAGCTCTTGTAAACCCTTTCATTTAATAAATAAATAAATTTGGGCCCAGAAAGAAGAAGAAAATTGCTCAAAGTCACTGAACTTTGAGCCATCAATATATCTCCTGTCTTCCAGGCCAGAATTCAGCTCCATATTTTATATGAATTTTCTGCCCATATTCTTATTTCCCTAGGAAGAAAATCTGACTCAATTAGAGCTTAGGAATTTTGGAAATGAGAACCGGGGTAAATTAGACTTTCTAAGGAATTTATTTAAGTGCTAATGCAACAAAAAAAAAAGTGGATTGTGAATTTTAGCCTTAATTCCATGTATTATTTGCTAGGGCTGCCATGACAAAGTACCACAGGCTGAATGCTTAAGAACAGAAATTTATTGCCTCACAATTATGGAAGCCCGACATCCAAAATCCAGATGTTGGCAGGGTTTACTTATTCTTTCTGAAGGCTTTTATAAAGTATCTGTTCCAGATCTTTCTCCTTAGCTTGCAGGTGGCCACTTCCTCCTTTGCTGCTACATCTTCCCAGAATGCCTGTCTGTATCTAGATTTCCTCGTCTTATAAGGAAACCAGCCATGGACCCTAAGGACTTCTTTTTAATTGGATTATCTCTGTAAAGACCTTGTCTTTGAAATAAGATCACATTCTGAGGTACTAGGGCTTCAAGATGTGATGTTTGCTGGGCAAATTAAAGTAGGAGGTTGGGTAGGACACAATTCAATAGTTTTCTTCCTTTAGCATTAGTTGGAACATGCTACACTTATCAAACATATATAGTAGTTCCTTTAAAAAAATTAAGACATTGTGAAGAATCTTATGGAAGCAGTGAAATTTCTCCCTAGGAAAATACATATACCAGTCAAATTTACTGCTATCATGAAACATGCCCAGCTGTGCAAAGAGCATTTTTTCAGTGTTTCATTTCAGGAAGAATAATCATTTTACACAAAAGTTTAGACTCTGTTGTGCAAATAAAATATAAGCTATTTTTAAAAGTTGCTATGTTGGTGAGGCCTGTCGACAGGTTACTTTGTCAAAGTCACTTTCTTTATACTGTTGTTACTATGGCATTGTCATCAATTTATTGAGGATGTATTACCAAAAAAGCTGTGAAACCATTTATATGAACTTTTATTTTTCTTTAAGTGTGAGAATCATACACATTTATTTGTATATAAACATAACAACAGTAATTATATTTTATATGTAATTATTTGTAGCACACAACCTTATACTGAATTTTTTTTTAAGATTTATTTATTTATTCATACAGAACCAGGGGACAGGCCAGAGATACAGGGGTGATGAGAGGCTTCACCAGAGACAGAGTGAGGAGCAGAACAGGCAGATCAAACGAAGTACACTGCTGAGGGGAGCAGCAGGCGGGTCAGGAAAGGTCTGCCTAGCCATGTGGGTCACCTCCAGGGAGGGGCATGGAAGCGGCTGCAGATAGCTTGCAGTGTTGCACCTTAACCTGCTGCGCCACCAGGGAGGGCCCTGAACTATTATTTTTAAGAGTATTTAACATACCATCATTTCATCTATAGAGCCTGTATTAATTAAAATAATTCAGGATGTGTTTACTTTGCAGGTTCTAGAGGGCTACATTCTCCCTTGTAAAAAGCCAAATCTAATCATTTAGATAATGCAATGTTCTTAGGTTCTTTTTGGTTGAGAGATGAAGGTAGATAAAGATTAGCTATTCCCCTACAATCATGTTGCCAAGTTATAACAACATAAACTCTGCAACACATGAAAACATGTTCACAAGCATAGTTAAAACAGTATCATAACCTGTTGGATAAGCTCATTGAAGTTCCAGTACTCAGTCCTTTTTTTGGTCATACAACAAAGTTAATCATAAAGATTTACTGGAAGCAAATGTAGCAGCAAACTAGTGGTAGGATTTTGCTGGCTGACTCCCTTGAGTAACTTCTTTGACTAAGAATCCTTTGACCTAGTAGCTGAGAATCCAAAGTTGAGTCATTCTGAAAAGTGAAGGAATTTCAAGGTTCATATATACTTGTTCATGTGAATATATAATCAAATATCTTAAACACCATTTACATCATCTGTGAAAATCCATTTTTTATATTCGTGGTGCTAAAAAAAAAAGTGTTGAAATGCGTGGAGTGTGATTTTTTGCTCTACAGACAACTAATAACACTGAAGTGTTCACCTGACTCTATAGGGTATTGACCAAAATGTGCACATTTATATCCTCTTGTCTATGCTGAAAGTAAATCACAGGCTGCATGACCTCATTGGTATTTTATAGTTTAGGAACTATACTTCTGTGCCTGCATCCCCTTCATTTCCACATTAGTTGCTAATTACAGATGTCTGCTGAACTACCTTCCTTTCTTTCATTCCTTTTTAAAATATTTACCTTAGATATTTTTTAGGTTCTTATGCTGATTGAAACAAAAAAAATAGCCCCTGCTATTCTTCTATGCTCATTATTTATTTTTTTTTTCATTATTTATTTTGTTAGAAATTAAAATCCTTCTGTTTTTCTGTGTATCTACACTAAAAAGCAAAACTTCTGGGATCTGATTTTATCATCTTAACAATATAAGGTTGAGATTTCCTTTAGTCATTGCCTATTTAGCAGTGTGACTTGCAAGGGCAACTGTGATTCCATTGTATGGATGGACCATCATTTCCTTAAACAGTTTCCTGCTGTTGGACATTTAGAATATCTCCAGTTCACTATGAAAGGCATTGGCTGGCTCCATAGCCTTAATTTCTCATTCTTCAGATACACTCCTTATCTGCCTATTTGTCATTGCTGTTAAAATGTCACTCTCTCTTTTCCTCTCTTTAGTTCACAATTTTTCTAATCACTTTATATTTTTTATGTAACATTTCTTATGCAATTTTCAAGTTAGGTTTTTAAATGTTTTGATTTTGATATCACTGTTATATTGAGATAAAGGCATTTAAAATCACTACTTGGAATTTTAATATATAATTAATAGAATTAATATACTAGCTTGTTTTTTAAACTTATGTTAGGTGTATATATCCTGGGAAAATATGGACAGAAGAAAATCAGAGAAATTCAGGAAAGAGAGGCAGCAGAATACATTGCCCAAGCACGACGACAGTATCATTTTGAAAGTAATCAGAGGACTTGTAACATGACAGGTAAGGCAAAGAAAACTACATATATATGTGTATATGCATTTATACATATGTAGAAAGTTACAGGACTGAAGAAATTAAAGATGAAGGCAAAGTACGATAAGTCCAGCAAATAATTGATATGATTTAACTGAAATAATATTATTCAGTGTGAATTTTAAATATCACTGCACATCAATGTACAATATACTTTTTTATTCATTTTATTTATGCATTCTGCAAATACTTGAAATACCCAGCACTAAGAAAACAGAATGTGATCAATTAAAAACCCTTACCTTCAGAATTTATATGTCAGTAAGAGAAAAAGATGATAAATGACAAGTGAATAACTTCCAGCAGTGATTACTTGCCATAAGAGTAAAACTGAAGGGTGAGGATGCGCTTCAAGATGTGGCAATAAAAGAGTCAAGCCTCTTTGAGGAGGTCACATTGGAAGAGAATCAACAGTACTGGAGGTGGCGATGCAAAATGTTTGCGGTGGAAGGAGTTTGGCACATTCAGGAAGTGTCCTAAAGGTTATGTGTGTGACTAGAGAAGAATGAACAAAAGCAGAAGAATAGAAAGTAAAGCTGCTGGGGCAGACCTGATCCCACTGGGCCTTGAAGTCAGGAGAGCGCTAAGCTCGTTAAATTTTATAGTAGGTGACCACATATCTGTAAGTTTAACGCAGTGACATATACTCAATTGATGTTAACTCTAGGTAATCATTTAGCCTCCAGAGCTAGCAACTGCTAACTGCCCTATTTGAAGAGAAGGTGTTATGTGACGATTGGTATAGTTCTTGAAGAATTAGTTCTCAAATCTATGTCAACCTGTTTTCTTTATTTTATTGTTTAAACCTTAATTCTTTAACATTCTTTTCGATAACAGCTAATTTGGAAAGAATTTGTAAAAGTAAATTCTCTTTGTTCAATTTAAATGTAGAACTTTCTTCAGCTGAAAGGAATTTATTATTAGCTCAACCCATTTAACAGATAAAAAAAAACTGATATCAAGAAAGTTAAGAAAATACATCCAAAGTTACATTTGGAGTATGATTTTTAACATTGGAAGGAATAATGCTTAGAAAACTACCTTCCTTCTATAAAGCAAATAGTAATCATAAATAGGTGCATAGAATGGCAGCGGGATAAGACACAGTGAATGAGATCAGAGGCTCAAGGATGAGGAGGCTCTGCTTCAATTCCCAGTTTTGCCTCCTGTCTTACTTGTACATCTTTGAGCAAATCTAAATTTCAATTTCCTCCAGAAAATGAAATGTCGTAGAACCCAATTTGCAAATGTTTCATGAACATTTGATAAAATAATGGATATAAAATACTGGATGCATAACAATCAAGGAATAGTGACTTTTTTATAATTGCATGACTCCTTAAATTGATATTCAGTACAGAGTAGTGGTGCTATGAAGACAAGATCATGAATTTTTAGAGACTGAAATAGCCCATTTCTAGGATTATTATTTGGATTTCCAGAAAACAGATGGCTTTTAAAATATATCTCAGTCTGGCATAGGCCATTGTATGCTCTGCAAAGCAGATTCTCAGAGGGCATTAGGGGTGCACAAAACTTAAGAGGGGAGGAGGGACCTATGAAGAAGAAAGGAAAGAGCAAAGTGTACACAAAAAGCTTTGGGGCCACAGAGCACTTTGACAGGAATGAAAAGGAAGAAGGAAGGAAGACTAGGTAGGAAGAATCTCAACACAGTTCTTGGTTAAACCTACAACATAGTTTTAAGAAGTTCCATAGACAGTGGGGAGTCTACATACCAAAGGTCCCTGGTGGAGTACAAGGCCCATCCCCGAGGAGTGGGTCTGCGTCAGTGTCCCCACTGAGTACTGTCACTGCTAAGATCAGTGCATTATCCGTATTGGACACAGAAAGAGGCAGCTGAGCTCTCAGTTGGCTGTGTTCTTCCCAGGCAAAGTCATGAATGGCACAACCCTAGGTAAATAAATAGCTTTTCTGCTAATTAAATAATCATAACAGTGATCACAAGGATCCAAAATACAGGTTCCTATAAAGTTTCCCAATTCAACCTCTGACATGTTTACTTACAAACTGGAACATACAAGGGTAATAATGATGATACTAATAACTAATGCTTACAGAACATTTCCATGTACAAAGAAACACTGCTCTAAGGTGTATCTTAAACCTTAATAGTGATCCTATAAGGTAAATCCTGTGTTTCCTCAGTTTACGTATGTGTAAACTGAAGCACAGAATGGTTAAGTGACCTGCCCACATTCACACAGATTCAAGGCTGGTGAAAATGTCATAGTCTGATTTGTGGGGAAGTTTTTATCATGAACACCAGCTAGCTAAAGAAAAACCTGACTGCTGTCTTCACTAGCCAGGAGGAAAGTGGACTTATTTTTGGTTGAATAGGTTTAAGTGGAAAGTGAAAAGCTCTTGTATCTCAGAATTATTGACAGACTCTTCTCATATCGTGTTGTTATAATACATCATCTTTGAGTTTCATGTTACCTCCACTTTCTGAATGTAGCATTCTAGTTTGCTTTTTCCTGGTAAGGTACCATGCTGTGATTGGGCTACATACACATGTTAAGCACACTAGAGGTGAGCCATCTTTCACATGGTCTCCGAACTGCCACTTTAGTTAATGGTTTGAATAACTCAGGCATTGAATCAGACAGCTTGAATACGGTGAAGCTGTGTAATGCAACATTGAAATATATGTGAACAATAGTTTAAAAATAATTTTCTATAGATAAAAATAATACGAGTTTGTAATTAAGGTCTTACCAAATCAAAAGTAAACGTTATGCACTTAGGTTTTCCTTTTTAGAATGCAGCGTTTATAGTCAATTGATAGGTTTTCATTTTGTTATCATCACTTATTTAGTATTAAAAACTCACTTTACATTTGCACAAGTACATTTCTCTAACATTTCTTATACCTTGTACAGAACCATAAATAAATTAACTACTATAAATCTCATGCAGTCTTTGTTCCATAATATTCTAAATCTCATTTTATCTTTGAGTTATTCTTAGGTGTTTCAAATAATAACCATTGGAAAAAACAGAACTAAAATTCCTAGTCTGCCACTCTTTTTATCTTGATTATAATAAATGCATATGAGTTTGTGTTATCTATAAAATTTTTCTAAAATTAGATATAAAATGCAAAGATAAAAATACTCGACCATTTTTATTATATTAGAAATAAGTATTTATTTTAAAAATTTGGAGAGTGCATAAAAAAAGCAATCAACTATAATCTGTAACTTAAAGATCACTAATGTTAGCATTGGTACTAATTCTTCTTGGTCTTCATTCTATGTGTAATTGCTACATTGCTCTGACCATGATATATGTATAATTTTTGTTAACATAGGCAGATAAATGATGTGTTAATTTATAATTGCTTATTGTTACTCATAGTAAATACACGAATATGCTACCTGTGAACTTTCCTCCCACACCTGCAAGATGCTAGTCCTGTCGCCACGTCTAAGACAATGGCACTTCTAAGTGAGGTCAGTCAGACCAGCTCATAGCCTCTTCATTTTCTTTGTTTCCACAGTGCTCTCTATGCTTCCAACCCTCAGAGAGGCCCTAATGCAGCAACTCAATTCTGAAAGCCTCACAGCCCTGCTAAAAAACAGGTAAATACAAGTTACAATGTGTTTAGTTTGCTCACTATCCTGAAAGTTTATAGGATGAGCTGAAATACCTTTCAAAATCTGTATTTGCCTTCTAAGGACATCTTATATAGGCTCATTTACAAAAAAAAATAAATAGTAACTATATCACTTAACTCAATTTTTCTTTGATATTTTTTAATGCTCTATCATATGTACAAAGAATTTAGGACAACAATATTTGTATGTATTCTGGATTTCATATAAATAGACCCTATATTGCTTTGACATTACTAAGAAATGTAGTTCTTGAGCGCTTGTGGAATGCATTCATAAACCAGATGTTCGACAACTGACAAAGTTACATTAACTCTGCTTCTTGAAAAACTTATGATGTAGTAAAGGCTGTGAACATACATTTCAAGTAAATAAGATATATGAACTTGTACTTTATATTATGAACAAAATGAAGTACAAATCTAACATGAGCATACTGTAATGATAATCTACTTACCTTGACAGCTCAGTGTGGACTTCACACTATGGCCTGTATGTGGAGTGTAGCAAGGGCTGGGGTATTGTTAGTTTGTTTTACTTTTAATTTTAGTCTGGAAAGACTTCAGAAGGAAATGGCTTGTTATTTTAGTGAGCAAGATAGAGAGAAGGGGTCCATTCACTATGTAAATTTTAATCATTTTCTGTACTAAACTGCTCACTTTCCTTGTAGTCACCTTCCAATAACGTGGGAAAGGAAATGTTATTTCTCGAGTGTGTCTCTGCTGGGGCAAATGCTATGTGCCTATATATTTCCAGTTCTCATAGTGTCATTGTGAACTAGATACTATCATCTCTATTATGCAAGTAGGACATTAGGCCATTTGTGCTCAGACAGGTTAAATAAATGACTGAAAATTTTCTTTAATTACATATTCTTTATTCAGAGATTACATACCAAAATAATAATGGATATGTGTGCCTGAGGTTTTAAAAAAGTCTAATTAAAGTATAATGCTTGCGATAAGGATTTATTCCCCTAAATCTAAAATTTTTAGAAGTTGCTTCACTTTCATAGTTACTTACAGATAATAAGATTTAGCTTAAATATTCCTTATAATTATATGAAGAATAAGCATATGAGTAGGCTTTTCTCAAATACAGAATTCCCACCTATATATACATAAGTAGGGGATAAAAAATACATAAATTTTAATATCTTACATTTGAAGCTTATTGGGGAAATATGACAAAGGAGATAAGAGAACAGCACTTCTATAAAAGCAACATAATAACAAATACAATAAGCATGTTTCCAGGGATGTTTCCCTTTTTTTATGTCAGAAAGTAAGAAAACTACTAAAGACTAATAGGGCATGTCAAAAGAACCCAGGAGCTAATCTCAGTAGCCCCCCAGTGGACCTCCCTAGTGGTGCCAGGGATTAAGTCTCAGCACTGTGAGGCTGTCAGCAGCCACTGCAGCACAAGTTAGACCCCCAGCCCAGGAGCTAACCCACATGGCGCAGCAGACCTCTCTTGTCTCGCCCACTGCTCAGCAGTGTATTTTAGTCGATCTGCCTGTCTCTGGTGAATCCTCTCATCCCCTGCTCCTCTGGCCTGTACCCCAGTTATTAGATGCATAAATAAATTTTTTAAATAGTCCCCCAGTGCGCAAAGATGAGCAATTTGAACATCAATAAGAATAACTACCATGGTTGGTTGAAATACAATTTAAACATATTTAAACTCAGGTATTTATACTCATACTTGAAAATAAAAAATATATCCTTAGAAGCATTACACAACCTACCTTATTTGGAAAACAGTAAATATGGGAGTGGGGATGGGTAAGAAATATTTCTCCTGTTTTTCCTAGTGATTTTATGCACATGTACATCTGCCCAGAGGGAGAAATAGACTGCAAAGATTTATATAGATATATATTCCTGGAGATTATTGTAATTAATTACGGAAATTTATTGTTTTTATTTTATTTTATTTTGTGGTCTTTGTTTTTTGTAGTAACCTATAACTAGAGCTATAAATTCAAAGTTTATCTATTTGATTATCTAGATTATTATATATCTTCTGATTTTCTTTTTCTTTAGGCCTTCAAACAAACTAGAGATATGGGAGGATCTGAAGATAATAAGTAAGCCTACATATTCTGTTAACAGCACCTTCTTTAAGTATTTATGAAAAAATGTTTCTACTCCATTATGTGGATGACTCTTCTTTGCCCACCTCAGAGTCATCAGGATTAAATAATTCTTAAAAAGCAAGTAGATCAATGTCTATAGAAAACACTCAGTAAATGTTGGTAGGATTATGACTACTTGTAACTTCCTATGTCTTTATTAGTTACTGATATCTGTAATAGCTTTGAGGACAGTTTTCCCTTCAACACAGATAGTAACTGTACTTTTATATTATATGCAAACTTTGATGACAGTTAAAAATTTGAACAGAGAGCTGCCCTGGCTAAGTGTAGACAGAAGGATGGATGGATGCATACATGTCAGAGTTTCATATTCTCAGTTGTCTTGTTTTCCTGATCTTCAGTTGATCCTTGCAGCTGAACCATACTTAAGCGTTGTCCTATTGAACTTAAATGAAACTTTTCTTGTTTCCTTTCAGCAATTGGACTTTCTCAAGTCCCTTATACTTAATACCAGAGATTTTACATTCCTTTCTACTCTTACTCACTCCCACATGTTCTTGTACATACTATAAACTGGCTTCCATTCCTGTCTCCACCCAAGTATATCTCACAGCATTAATAGTAACTTCTGTATTGCTAAGTCCATGGAACATTCTGCTCCTACTAAACCTCTCATCAATAGTAAACACCTCCCCCATATTACCTGATGATAAGGTATTACCCTATCTTGTTATACCTTCTTCCAGCACTTTAATCAACTTATACTCCTTTATCTGCCCTTGAAACTCAATTCTTCCCCACTCAGCCTTCTTTTATTTTGAGCTATCTCCTCAACATATCGTAGTTCTGAGGCTACAGCTCTTCCCAGTCACCTCTAGTTTTCTTTTCTAAGCTAATATAAAACATTTCACTCAATTTATGGTTATGGGTTTAATTGGTTATTGTGTCAATAAAGAGTCCATAGTTAATTTATATTAAATAAGTTTTAAGGAGATCAACTAAAAAATAGTATGAATTGATATTTTTTTGTACTGAAAATGGTTATAATTATTTCTTTAAAGTCATCGTATGAAAAAATCATAGTATAGATCATGATTTTACACATTTGTTTCTGTTTTAATAGTACCAAATGGCTTTCTTTTTCTCTATGAAGGTTTCACAAGAAGTATCGTAGCTGTATATAGTACTTGTATGCTGGTTGTTCTTTTGCGAGTCCAGTTAAACATAATTGGTGGCTATATTTACCTGGATAATGCAGCAGTTGGCAAAAATGGCACCGTAAGTTTTACTAGACTTAAATAGGTATTGCCTTGTCTTTCGAAAGGCTTGAAATTAAACAAATATGATTTATCGAGATAATTTCTATAAAGTTACTATCTTTGTATTTCATGTGACTATTAACTATTAGTGATTTTATTTTTCATAGTTTAAAACTAGGTCTTTTGTTATATTAAAGAATATTACTTTTCCTGTCACTCCAGGTCCTGAAAAATTTCAGCTCAAGTTATACTGAAAATATTTATTTACTACTAATATCAAATAATTTGACTTTTTTCTATTTCATACAGACAACTCTTGCACCCCCAGATGTCCAACAGCAATATTTGTCAAGTATTCAGCACCTCCTTGGAGATGGTAAGATTTTATCTCTGACCTATAGACTAATTTTAATTCATTCATTTATATTATTGGGGAATTCAAACAGTAAACAGGATTTTATGTTTGTTTTTCTTTTCACAGGTCTTACAGAACTAATCACTGTCATTAAACAAGCTGTGCAGAAGATTTTAGGAAGGTAAGGCATTTTGCTTTGGCTGTTTCTTTACTTCCTAGTTCTGATGAATGAAGGAAAATAAGAGTCCTTCTAGTGAAACTAGTGACTTGGCAAATGGTGGTTTGTAAAATTCTTTGTAACCTGATGCAGTTTACAAAGCCTTTGGTGGGGGAGGGTAGGCTGAGAGGGTAGTATTGCTTTGTGGAATCCATTTTCTTCATCAGTATCAACCACTTGATACTAAAGGAAAAGTTTTCATGTTTCACTGTTCATTCATTGATTTCTTAACAAACCAGAAATATTTGGATAACCATATAAAAAACGTACATCTGCCTCTGAAGTTCCTTATCTCCTGTTAATGCTTCACTGTTCATTCATTGATTTCTTAACAAACCAGAAATATTTGGATAACCATATAAAAAACGTGCATCTGCCTCTGAAGTTCCTTATCTCCTGTTAATGCTGGTAATATAATTGCAATGGAAATTTGTGAAATCTGCTGCAATGTTTTTCTTTACTTTATATTAAGCACCCAAACTGGTAGGTGATTTCTTAGTCTATGCTAGTGATTTCACAGGTAGCAGTTTCAGGTTTGACTAGATGAAACAGGATCACAAATGGTAACCTGTTAAGAGTGTACGTACGATATGTTGTGTAGTTTCAGTTTATCCCAGTTCCCTCTCTCTCCCTTTTTCAGTGTTTCTCTTAAACATTCTTTATCCCTTTTGGACTTGGAACAAAAACTGAAAGAAATCAGAAGCCTTGTAGAGCAGCATCAGCCTTCTTCTTTGATAAATAAAGATGAATCCAGATCTTTGTTATGCCATTACATGATGCCAGATGAAGAAACTCCACTAGCAGCTCAGGTGATTAATTATATAACCATGTAACCAAACCAGTTACTCTGTTTTTAAATTTTGTTTTTGTAATATCTCTTGAAATTTAGGTTGCTGAGTCTCTTGAAAGGTAAATGAATAAAATCACATATTTTCAGTACATAAAAAAAAGTCTTGTTAATTAAAAAGAAAACTGTAAATATGGCTGGTTTCTACTGCAAAACATTTAGATACTCAGCAATTTTTTTTTGCATCTTAGTTATGTGAAACTACAGTGTATGCCTGGGATATAATAGGAATAAGACATGTTCGGCACACTTGGAAAGCTTAGGAGACAAATTCAGGAGTTCACATGGCCTGGGCATACCTGCAAGAGATCATGTAATAGATGGTTGAGGAAAGATCATGAAGAGCTTTGTATGCCAGGATGAAACCTGAACATTCATTTATTTGTAAACAAATAAATTACATTTTAACCACATTTACTTTTTGAGATAAATCAGTGATGGTATTATCCAAAATGTGACTGGAAGAAGTTATAGTCACCCAACTGAGAAAAAAAAAGGCCCAATCCAACAATTATCAGGCATGTTGTTGCAGTAAAAATATATTGGACACACTGGTGTGTCCTAGGCAATTAAGATGTAAGTTGTCCATTGATTTTTTTTAAAAAATGCCAAAGGTTGCTGGTTATATACTTGTTTTAAAATAGTTACTGTTGGCCCTCCCTGGCGGCACAGTGGGTTAAAGCACAGCACTGCAAGCCAACCACAATTGCTTCAGTGAAAGTTCGATCCCCAGCCCTGGAGGTGATTCACATGGCATCGCAGACCTCTCCTAACCCGTTCACTGCTCCTCAGCAGTATACTTTGTCAATCTGCCTGTTCTGCTCCCCACTCTGTCTCTGGTGAATCATCTCACCACCCCTGGCCTACACCCTGTTCTATAAGCATAAATAAATAAAATCTTAAAATATATACATTTTAAAAAATCCTATGCAACCTTCAAGCACATGGGATTAAAAAATAGTTGGTTTTTTTTTCATTTATAAACAGATTATACTCATTCTTTACAACTGAGAAGAGTATACTCTTACTTGATAGCTACAAAAACTTTTAACCAGAGAAGCCACAATAAAACAAAGAAGGCTATGATTTTCAGTGATAGTATGTTTCCCATACCCTAGAGGCCCAAAGATCAACCTGTTTGCTATTTGCAAGTTGAAAGACCCTATACTCATGTATAGAGAAAGTTTCAACAAAATTTTAAGGAAATTATGTGATCAGCAGAATAGAGTGGCATGTAAATTGAGTAAGCAGAACACATGGGACTGAATTAATGGAAGAAACAAGAGAAAACAGGATCTCAAGGAATTGCAAGAAGGGCACTTAGAAGTTTTTTGTATGATTAGAAAGAAATGTAAATTTTCAAGTTCAAATTGGAACTAAAAATGAAATCAGTTCCAAAAACATGTAAAAATAAAAATGAACCAAACTTGAATTAAAATCTGAAAATTTAGTCTACATAGAGTGCAGATAAATATATTTGAGAAATGTGTCCAAGAGTGTCCAGGTAAACAAAAGACCTTAGAAAGTATAATTGTACCTTGCTCATGTATGATTACTTAATGATAGCCCTTTGCTAATACTTGAAACCCTGAAATGTGGCATTTTAATTTTACAGGCCTGTGGGCTTTCTCCTAGAGATATTACTACTATTAAACTGCTCAATGAAACTAGAGATATGTTAGAAAGGTATGTATATTACACGACAAAAAATATATTTCTGCTTTGTGTGTACTTAAGACCATTTTGTAGTAATTCCTGAGAACATATTCCATATCATGTTTCATTGAAATTAAATTTTGAATCTATTCCCCTACCTTCCTACCTAAAATAGTGGTTTTCTTGTTAGAGAAAGAAAGGAAGCAGGGGTTTATTTTCAAGATACTAAAGACTACTCTAGAGACGCTAATATAATAGTTGAGGGGCTAGAGGGTAGATAATTAACATTTATATTTTGAAAAATACCTTTGAGGATGATTCTCTTATACTCACACATACTAGGTCAGTTTAAAAAAAAAAATCAAAAACTGAAATTGCAGTCACAGCTGTTCGAACCACCAAATTGAAGTCGCTCAGTGCTGAGCTGGGAAGAGGTGCTCTGAGCCAGCTTCAGCTGACCGTCTTATGTAGATACCTACACATAACTGCTAATAGGTGCCCACAATTTTAAGAAATATTTCATTATCCCTTTTAAGGTAGACTATAATGTTCCTAAAACTTTGAATGTTAAAAATTTCACCTTTCGGGCCCTCCCTGGTGGCGCAGGGGGTTAAAGCACTGCACTAAGAAGCTTAAGCCACTTCCACATGAGTTCGATCCCCGCCTGCCCCGGAGGTGACCACATGGCGTGGCAGACCTCTCCTCGCCCGCCCGCTGCTCCCCCCAGCAGTGTACCTTGATCATCTGCCCTGTTCTGCTCCCCTCTCTGTCTCTGGTGAAGCCTCTCACCCTCCGCATCTCTGGCCTGTACCCCAGTTCTGTATGAATAAATAAATCTTTAAAAAAAAAAAAAATTTCACCTTTCCTAAATTAAGTATACTATTTTTAATCAGCCAGAAAAGATTTTACAAATGGGAAAAGCACCAACTTATGCAAGCTGTGCTTTCAAAGACAACCAGAAAACCCTAGATTCAAGATCTCTGCAGCTCCTGTTGTGTTACCGGTCAACCTTAATTGAGCCACTTAAACTCTCTTGAGCCGCGTAAACTCTCTAGGGATTTTTATCATTGTAAAAGTCTGACTTTACCATTCCTACTGAGCCTCCTTGGTGGCTCTAGGGGTTAAATCTCTGCACCATCAAGGATAAGTTATATTCTTGGCACAGACCTAACCTACGTGGAACAGCAGACCTCTCTCTTGCTCCCTGCTCCCCTCAGCATTGTATTTCAGTAGGTCTGCCTGCTGTGATCCCCACTGTCTCTAGTGAACCTTCCCACCCCCCTGAACCTCTGCCCTACACCCCAGTTCTTGTATATGCATAGATAGATAAGAATAAATCTTTTTTTAAAAAAAATACCACTCCTGGGCCCTCCCTGGTGGCGCAGCGGGTTAAAGCGCAGCACTGCAAGCCAGCGGCAGCCACTTCAGTGCTGGTTTGATCCCTGGCCCTGGAGGTGACCCACATGGCGCGGCAGACCTCTCCCGTCCTGCCCCTTGCTCCCCTCAGCAGTGTACTTTGTCAGTCTGCCTGTTCTGCTCCCCACTCTGTCTCTGGTGAATCCTCTCACTGCCCCCATCTTTGGCCTGTACCCCAGTTCTGTATGCATAAATAAATAAATCTTTAAAAAAAAATACCACTCCTACCTACCTTTAGTCAATAAAAATATCAAAGCTCTTTTAAGCTGAATATATTTAAACCCATCTTCTCTCATTCTGTTTTTTGAGGAAATGATGTCATATACCTTTTCAACGATTTTGAAGAAAATCAGCAAATTACTCGGTTAACTCAGCTACTGAACCTGCTGTAGGCATTTATCAAGTTCTAGTCGTAATCGCTACCTCTTTCTTATTCATATTTCCACCAGATCACTCCACCAAGCTCTAGGAAAGATTACAGTGTTCTTGCCAAATCTGCTCAACCTATAGAGTTCATCTGCTTAACCTTTCTCTGATCAAGCCTTTTCTAGAAATTATTTTTTCATGTGGCTTTCATTGCAGTATAATTTCCTAATTTTTCTAATAATTCTCAAATCACTTTTTCTTAAGTTCCTCTGTCTTTCCTTTAAACATCAGTATTTTCCAGATATTTGTTCTTATTTTAATCCTCAACTGTTCCATGAAATTTTAAGCATGCATCCATTGTTTTAACTCCTGTCTGTACGGTAGTAAGTCTCAAATGTATAGACCTAACTCTTCAATCCCATGAGTTGATATTAAGAATTTCTGCATGTAAAGATATAACTAAGTTGTTAAATGAGGCATATTTCTTTCACAGCACACATATATTGTTCTTTGTATCAAAAATGTTTTTATGAAGTACTAATATACTACAATGAAAAGAGCTTGAATGTTAAGCTCAAAAAGACCTGGTTTCAAATATTAACTGACCACTTATTAACTACATACCTTTAGACAAATTTCTTTATCCCTTAAGTATCCAGTTTCTCATCTGTACGTGATAATAAAATTTTCTATCTCACTGGAATGTTACAATAGGCATATAAAGCAAACCATAATTTGTGACTAAAGGATTTTCTTCAAGAAAAGTAACATTGATACTTGTCTAGCAGTCTAAGAAATATTGTACAGCATACTAATGTAAGAAAATCTAGCAAAAGGAATATCCCCATTTTGTTGTGCTAAGCAAATAAGCTCACTTTTTATGTTTAATTATTAAGGATTGACTTGATATCCTTACTATGTTCTAGACTAAAAACTAGATTGTGACTAGGAATATATATGTAGATATATCTATAGATATATCAAAGGTAACCACATAGTTTCTGAATTTATTTCCTTTTTGACTGAGAATCTAAAAAGTAACATATTTCTTATTTTGTACAGTCCAGATTTTAGTACAGTTTTGAATACCTGTTTAAACCGAGGTTTTAGTAGACTGCTAGACAATATGGCTGAGTTCTTTCGACCTACTGAGCAGGACCTGCAACATGGTGACTCCATGAACAGGTAAGATAATAATAAAAATGTCACCCATTTACTGAGTGCTTTAAAAAAAAATGTAGAACTTTGGGTGTGTTTATTTTTTTGTTCCAAGTAACAAAAAATTATCTTAGTGAATAAAATTTGAATGCTTATTTTTCAACAAATTAAACTGTTAAACTAATGTTCTCATCATTAGTAAAAGCTCCTTTTATATTTAATATTAAAGCTCATATTTTTTCCAAAAATTTTGCCACTATTTAAAGTAGGTGAAAATACCTATCTGAGGCCAACTTGCAGCTGTTATTTTTTCTAACTCTTTAGAAACACAAGACTGACATGGTATTTATTTTAATTATTTACCTTAATTATTATTTAAGTACTCTGAGCCATTAATTATTTACCTTAATTATTTAAGTACTCTGAGCCATAAATGGCCTATATAATAACAGTATTTTGGTAAATGTAATAATAAGGCATTTTTGTTGAAGATTCCCATTATAAATCATTTCCTAGTTCTACAACTATATAAATGTGTTCATTTTCACCCTTCATTATAGGATTGGAGTTTTGTATTTAGTGCAATTATTAATTTTGATTGTAACTATTACTAAGTTATGGATTCATGATGCCAAGATATCTCATGATTTCATTTTTTTAAACATATCTTTATCATGTCAACATTAGCACTTTTGATCTACTACTAGAATTTACACTCTGTAAGGATCTCAGTTTTGTAAGTTTTTACATTAAACTCAGAAAATAATAGGTACTAAATCAATGTTAATTGACTACAAACTCATCCATGAAAATTAGTAGAAACAGTGACTTATATAAAATATGGATATGCAATACCCAATTTAATTCTTAAACACATAGGGCAAGAAATTATTTCCCAATTTTTTAGAACCTTTATTTTATAAAAAAGAGTAATTTGCAACAAACCTTGAGAATTTGGGATGCTTCAAGCCATAGAGTTTGTTTTCTAAAGCATTTTATATATAATTCTTTAAATTATACCAAAATAAATTTTCACTTCTTTAGACTCCCCAAATCAAGGTTGTCCAGTTAATAAAATTTCAACTAGTTTTTATCTAGTAAGGTATTACTTACTTCCTAAGTAGTGGTAGCAAGTTGTAATAGTTGATTCATCATGTTTTAAACATGAAAAAATATTTGATCTTACACACAATAAAATTATAAAAACTATATTGCAGTTACATCAGCCACTGTAAGTTTTCCTTCTCTGAGCTCCCCTAGTACTCATTATCTGTACTTTCATGTGCCACCTGCAAGTGGGATCTTACTTCTCAGTTACACTTCACTTACTTTACATTAACATTACTCCTCAAAATCAGAGATTTCCTTGCGTCCATTCAAACTTCGTTACACAGACTTTGTCTTCAATGATATTTACTATCTTGTTAATGGCAATAACCACCTTCATATTACATGACCCAACTCTAGAAACAGTCCCATCATATGTGTTGTCACTTCTGTTATTAACCCACATCGTGGGAACTCTGACGTCACAATAGAAGAAATATTTAGAATTGTGGGGGAGTATGATATCGGTAGAAGGAAGTACCAGTGATGACACCAAGAATTTCAGCTCACGCTGCCAAACAGATAGTGGTGTGCAGTTCACTGAAGAGGGAAGAAAACATTTAACACTGCTACCGATTTAGAGAAATACAGATTTAGAAAAATACAGATCCCAGTTTCTGCTGTCAGACATACAGATACAGCTTGATGTAAAAAGAAAGCATGATGGAACAGATATTCTCCCCACTTCTGGAGAAGCAGAACACATTTAGCAAAAACATCCATGCCATTTGATGTAGCAATTCCATGTTTACACAAAACTAAAGAAAATTAGACATAAACTTAAATTCTCAATTCTAAGAAGCTGATTGTCAGAGAATGAATTACAATGTACTCATTAATTCCTGAGGAGAGAAATCCTGTGTCCGGGAAAAGTTAACAAGGATAGAAAGTAATGGTACTGCATTAAAAAAATCTTTACAAATAAAAAATTGTAAAGACCCAGACAAAAACTTTGGAAAAACTTGTAATGAGATGGGAAAATGCCTGTATGAATAAAAAGGCATAATAGCTTTGCCTCAGATGCGACTTTATGTGTAAAATACACAGAAACATAGATGTATTTCTGTAAAGATTACTAGAACAAATTAACTATGATATAATTACAGTTTTTATTTTAGATGGTATGGTTTTTATTTTCTCCTATAAGTATTCTTCAGTGACTGTTACCTTTGTCATTAAAATGTAAAATTCTTGTAAGATAATTTCAGAAAATAATTATTACTATCATAATTTTTTCAGTCTTTCCAGTGTGAGCCTGCCTTTAGCCAAGATAATCCCCATAGTAAATGGACAGATTCATTCAGTTTGCAGTGAAACACCTAGTCATTTTGTGCAGGTAAGAAGCAAGTTTGGGGGCATTATTAAAGTTTGTATCTGGGGTTGTGCCCCTGTTGGCTAGTGTAAATTTACATTACTTTCCTGTGATATTTGTTTAGTAAAACCAAAACCTGAAGCCACATGTAGTGTGTGATAGAGTGAACCATGAGTGTAGGAGTGTATCTGTAAGGTAAAATATCTAGTGGTCTTAAGAGAATTTAACCAAGAATTTGTTGGTATCAAAATAAAACTAGTGCTCACTTGAGTTTTCTAATATTTAAGAGAACACCAACCTTCATTTAAGAACTTAGCCACTATCTCCTAGAATTTAATGTAAGAAACAGTATTCCTCTCTTTAAGTGGGTTTCTTTTTAGCCTTCTTGCCAAAAAATGTAAAAGTTAATTCATTGGTTGATTACAGAAATGGATTTAAATTACCTATATTTTTTACAAACTATAGTGTTTTATTGTCATTTTTGCTAGGATTTGCTGATGATGGAGCAGGTGAAAGACTTTGCTGCTAATGTGTATGAGGCTTTTAGTACCCCTCAACAACTGGAGAAATGATTTTTTTCTTCAAGAAAAGCTACAGTGGAATGTATTTACTTAAAACAATACACTGAATAAACCAACTATATATAGGGTAATAATTTGTTACCAAAATGCCTAATAAAAAAATATATTCTTATCAAAGTCTTCATTTCGTAATAAAATAGATTTAATTTACATCTTAATATATTTTTTTAAGTCATCCACAAACTAGGTTTGTGGGTGTATTTGAGTTTACACAATGCAAATATCTGAACTATTAATAATGTGTCATATCATGAATAGTAGTTCCAAGTTATCTAAAAGCTACTGTAGATTTTTTTTAATGAAATAGGAAATTCAGTATACTCTCATATTAATACTGAGTAAAAATCTGGGGATTAGATGAGAAGTTTGGAAAATATGCTATTTAATCATAAAGTTCACTAGACTGCAGTATATGGAAATGAATCAAACTTTCTCCAATTATAATTTATAGGAATAAATTATTTATTTCAAATATAGCCTAATGAAGGACTTTTTTTATGGAAATGTGTGAATTTAACAACTGAACAATCATGATCAACAATTTTTATCTACTGTTGTTAACTTTAGAAAATTATAGTTTGACTTAGAGGTAAAATTGTGTTGATGCTGTTTACTTACACTTAGTGTTACTGATTCCATAGTTTCATTTGTATGTAAATAACTTTAATAACTTCGTTTGTATTGCACACTGAATATCTTATTGCAATAAAATATTTTAGTAAAATGTGGCTTTTTTGAATTAATACATTATAGCCATTAATTTATTTGTCCCATAGCTTTTTTGCTGTTATTTCAGGAGAATATTCTAACTTTCATTTTATTTTAACACAAAATTGATGCTTTCTTTGAACATGTTTGGAAAAAAATAAATGGCATTTTATCTGAAAAAAATTCACTATCGCTATAGTTCCGTATTTATAAGGATATTTAGGGCAGAAAAAATCAAAAAGTATCATCAGAGTCAAAATGTTTTCAGTGACATCATTTTATGTTCCTCCGATGTAACATACAGCTAAATAAGAGAAGGTAGAAGATGGACTGTACGATCTCTCCTAAGTTTCGGGTTGTCTCAAAACAACTGCTAGGGAGTCTGTGTCTAGAACATTTCTTAAGCCTAACAAAAACTGATGTAAAGGTGAAGAGAAGGGCAAATGCTTCTTCCTAAAGTTTGATGAAGATAATGATATTATTTTTAATATGGTGATGGAAAAGTTGCATTTTAAAAAATTAGTAAATGTATGTGTGTAATAGGGCAAGCATCTCTTTCAGCAATGTTAACCCAGGATTTCATCCAGGGAAAATTTGAGGTGAGCAGGCATTGCCTTGAAAGGATACAAAGCTGATCAACTGAAAATTATTACTTGAAATCATCTGCATATGGAGAGTTGTGGCAATTGGAATCATGACACATGTATTTGAAGCTAATTGAACTTGACATGTAAATGTGCCTTCTAATAGTACAAGAAGAGCCCTGTTCTCTGGTACCTGGTTGTTTGATTGATCCCAAAAAGGCACTTAAAGTAAGAAATAATAAAAATAACACAGGGCTGGGGGCTGCTGCTGGAACATATACAGATTAAGCCCATAAAGAGATGTCACCTTGGAAAAATAGCACATATATTCTACAATATTTTGACTTAAAAAATTTAAATATTCTTTACCATTATTTAATGTAGGATCCAGGCCTTTCCCATATTTTCTTGATTGGTCTCTTTTTAAACATTCTCTGTCTTGTACAAATCACATATATTACATTGTATAGTTGTGAACCACATTTTACTGTTTTGTCCCCACAGTAAACTAATACCTTCCCAAAAAAATTAATCTTTCCAAAATATTCAAGTTGGCTTTCACAACTCTTCACACTTAGATTATCAAGTTTTGTATAATCATGATTAAAAAGTTTGTTATTGTTAATTTGTTTAGCAAGTACTATTAGTTTCTAGAGCTGCCATTACTAATTACTACTAGTTGTGTGGCTTAAAACAACAGAAATAATTCTCACCATTCTGAGCTCAAGGTGTCAACAGGACCCTTGCTCTCTCTCTGATAATTCTAGGAGAGAAAGCCTTTGGCTCCTTCCTTGGCTCATGCTGCTTCTCAGGCAGGTGTTCTCCGTCTGTGGCAGCATCATTACAGTCTCTGCCTGTCTTCACACGGCCTCTCCTCTCTGTATTTTCTTCTTTTCTAGGATCTATTCATATCTAATCTGATCTTATTTCAACACTTAACTACATCTGCAGAGGCACTACAGAGGCCAAGTAAAAGTGCCATCTGAGCTTCTGGTGGACATAAATTGTTGTAGACTATTCAGTCCACTACAGTAACAAACCCAACTGACCCTTGGGAAATATACTGCAAGTGGAAACTGAAGTCTAGGGTGTGCCAGACAGTCCTATCTGAAAGCCATAGTTAATAAAGATAGGCAGCCTATGGCATCGATCACTTGGCTTTTCCAAGAAAACAGTATCAGTTAATCTAGTGAATTGCTTAAGTGGAGATTACTTACAGAGCATCTACTTTTTATTCTTTAAACCTAATGTTTGTTAAGTGTGTGTATATATAAAATTTTGATGAGTATTTAATTATTTGGAAGGTAGGAGGAATTTTACCTGGAAAGATCTTCTACTTACAAAATCTAAATGAATGGAAGACAAAATATCTGTCTTGTTTTTGTTTTCCTAATTTCTGTTTATTTGAATACCTGACCTTTTAGGGCAACTGCATTGCTTCACTATGGCATTTATAAGAAAATGAGATAGGGACCTCCTTGGTGGCCTAGGGGTTAAGTCTCTCTCAGTGCTCTCACTGCTATGGCCTGAGTTCCATCCCAACCAAGTTGCTGACCTGCATATGACTGCAGACCTGTCTCACCCACTGCTCCCTTTAGCAGTATATTTCAGTAAATCCACCTGTCCTGTTTCCCACTCCATCTCTGGTGAATCCTCTCATCTTCTCGTAATTTTAGTAATGTCGATATTCAATCTAATGACCTAATTTGGTTTGCCCTCAACATTTCTCTAGTCATTGAAAGAAAAATTAAAAGTGAAATTCAACTAAGGCAATTTTTACCTATTAGTAGCTCTGGGAAAAGGGTTAATTCATTGGAGATAAGAAAACAATTGCTTTAAAATAGGTAATGAGAGACTTGAATTTTCACTAGCCTTACCATAATTCTTGCTTTTCATACCAATGATAACTGTCAGAACTTTGTATATATTTTTTAAAGATTTACTTATGCATAGAAGAATGGGGTATAGGCCAGAGGTCTGAAAGGGTGAGAGGATTCACCAGAGACAAAATAGGGAGCAGAGCAGGCAGATCTACTAAAATATACTTCTGAGGGGTGCAGCAGGCAAGGTTTGCTGCGCCATGTGGGTCAGCTCCCCGGCTGGGGATCAAACTCAGGCCATTGTAGTGACAGCACTAAGACTTAACCTTTAGACCAGCAGGGAGGCCCCTGTTTTTAAACCTTTGTTAAGAAACCCAGTTATGGTACATTTCACATGTATGAAAGATAAACCTTAATATAACTTTAAATTAGGTCTCTCTTATTTTTCACATACAGTTTCTGGTCATTCACAAAGCATTTTATCAGCACCTTTGTTGAGTTATATTTTATCATTTAGCTTCTTCAATAGCTACTCATTAAATAAACCCTACATGTAGCTATAATTGGCTGAAATACTTCCTTTTCTTCCTTGATTTTGAATGTGTAAAAATAAAGGTAAAGAGAATAGGAATCTAAGTAACTGACAGGTTTTAGTCTCAAAATTATTTTCTTCAACAGATGACCCTACTTTTTATATTGTTCCTTCTAATATTGTTTATTTGGAATTGTATGAGTTTTTTTTTTTTTTCCCCACTTTTTTTAAGTCTAGTTTTTGGAATCATATACATCTATTCACATTTGGAATTCTAATAAGATGTCAATTGGGACTTAATGCTATTCACTTAAAACAGTACTTAATACTATTAATATTACACACACTGTTATATTTATCAATGTAAAAATATCAGCATGGTTTCAAATCATGACCATAATAACAGCTTCAGCCATGAGTAATTTTTTAAAAAGGTTTCCAACTTTAGCATGATTTTAGGAAATAAAATAAATTGTGTTTTATTTCACTCTTTGAAATATTTTTGAGAAAAGTAAGATTTCTGCATTTAATTGCTATAAAAATGTCAAACTTGTAGTACTTCAAATAAATACCTGGCCTTATGGAACATCTTTTATTGAAGAGTATAACTTAAATTTACATGACAATCAGTTCTTTTGCATCATCAGTTATTTGCTTCATCTTTAGGGAAGATTCAGACTAGACACCCTAATTTTTAACTAGTTTTTCAATGTTTGCTGATGGCAAATAGAGTGAGCAGATCTAATTAGCCCATCTGCAAAAATAGGCCCCCAAAACATGAATATATATATTAAAACATTAATAATAGGAATCTGAGCAGTGACTTTTTTTCAAGCATTTTTTTAACGATTTATTCATTTATGCTTACAGAACTGGGGTACACACCAGAGGTGTAGGGGCGGTGAGAGGTTTCACCAGAGACACAGTGGGGAGCATAACAGTCATATTGACAAAGTACACTGCTGAGGGGAGCAGGGGGTGGGTCAGAAGAGTTCCGCCACCCTCATGTGGATCAGCCCCCTGGCAGGCCTGGGATCAAACTCCTGCTGCAGAAGCTTCGGAGAGCTTCATAATGTGGTGCTTTAACCCCTTGCACCACCAGGGAGAGCCCATATTTCAAGTATTTTTAAACATCTATACTGGACATTTATCAGTTTTAGTACCAAGAGGAAATTTTTTATAAAAAATTATGGGAAGCATTGTAAATACAGATTAAGCCCAATTTATTGTGTGTGTGTATATATATATATATACCACCTGTACTAGTGTGCGAGGCTTGCCCTAACAAAGCACCACAGGCTAAGGGACTTAAACAACAATACTTTCTCAGGGTTCTGGAGACTGATAGCCTGAGGTCAAGGTGTGGCAGATGCAGTTTCTCTTGAGGTCTCCTCAGGGCTTGCAGGTAGCACACCTTCCCCATGTGTCCTCACACGAGCTTTCCTGTGTGCTCGAGTCTTTGATGCTCTTCCTCTTCTTCTAAGGATGCCAGTCATATTTGATTGGGCCCCACCCTTGTAACTTCATTTAATCTTCATTACTGTTTAAAGGGCTCTGTCTCCAAATACAATCACATTGGGCTTCAGCACATGAAATTCACAGGAGGCATCTTGAGTCCTTTCAACCACCAATTCTTAGCTACTTCCAAACAATAATTTCCACCTCTGAGTCACATATGGAAATGAATTCAATACAAAAGGACTTCACATGGTAAAATGCCATGGAGAGAGAAAAGTTATGTGCTAACTTAGAGAAAACCTTAGGAGGGAGAGGAGAGGGGGAAGGGCTGAATTGCCTAATAAAATAATCATTTTGGCAATTCTACATTCGCTTTCTCCATGGGCTACAATTATGGAATCCTGGTCATTTAAAATCTAAGCTGTAACTGAAACACAAATTAGGTCACGTTAGTCAGTGCCAGAGTCCAGCCCCACTTACAGGGCATCTGATGAATGGTTAGCTGTGGCAGGTCTATCATAATGCCAGTTTGCTCCAAGGAACTCCAGTTAAGTGACTGTCCATGTCCAAGTAGTTTTACCTGCAATTAAAAGCAAACATACAATTGTCTCCAAATATATCTCTGACTACTCCACACACACACTTTATTTGGAAGGAATGCACTTAAAAAGTGCTGTACACAGGAACTTTATTTTTCATTTTCATTGAGTGGTTCACAAACTGTTCTAATTCTTGCTGCAAATGAGTCCATACATCTGTCCTATGTCTATATTACTCTCATAGGAGATATAAAATTGTGCTGGAGTTGGGGAGAAGGATTGTCTAGGCTGATTAGAGGCAGAAGAAGGAGAACGCCACAGAGCGGGTTCAGGGAAAGTGATTAATCTGCTGCTCAGCTTTTAAAGCAGCATGTTTGGAGAAAGGCTCCCTCTAAAAGGCATCCCTTCACTAACCTGAATCCTTACGATTATTCCTGTAACTGTTTATACCCTAATTTTATACTAAATAAATTTATGTAATTTTCTACATGTCTAGAGTTATTTTTAGGTCAGAAAATTTTGCTTATTAGAGCAATACAAGAGCAAAAGTGGTAAGTTTTTAAATAACAACATTAATGAAGGCCAAAGAAATTACAGATAAAATAAAATGCTTTGGGGCCCTCCCTGGTGGCGCAGCGGGTTAAAGCACAGCACTGAGAATCTAAAGCCGCTTCCGCATGAGTTCGATTCCCGCCTGCCCCGGAGGAGACCACATGGCGTGGCAGACCTCTCCTGACCCGCCCGCTGCTCCCCTCAGCAGTGTACTTCGTAGATCTGCCTGTTCTGTTCCCCACTCTGTCTCTGGTGAAGCCTCTCACTGCCCCTGAGCCTCTGGCCTGTACCCCAGTTCTGTATGCACAAATAAATAAATCTTTAAAAAAAAAAATAAAAAAAATAAAAAATAAATAAAATGCTTTGTCATATCCAGGGCAATAAGTTATAAATGTTTTTGTTTTTTTTTTTAAGATTTATTTATTTATGCATACAGAACTGAGGTACAAACTAGCGGTGCAGGGGCAGTGAGAGGCTTCACCAGAGTCAGAGTGGGGAGCAGAACAGGCCGACTGACGAAGTACACTGCTGAGGGGAGCATCGGGCAGGTCAGGAGAGGTCCCCCACACCGTGTGGATCATCTCTGGGGTGGGGATCAAACTCATGCTGAAGTGGCCCTAGCTTCTAAGTGCTGTGCTTTACCCCGCTGCGCCACCAGGGAGAGCCCAGCACCTTACTTTCATTCAGATGTTAGAGGACACTCTTCAAAGTTATTGTTGTACAGTATAAGAGGAACACATATAAGGCTCTCCTTAAATTTAAAAGTTATATTTTCATCAGGATTGTCTCATCATCAATTTAAAAGAGTAAAGATAAAATTTCCTCCTACCTCTGTTGCCCCCAGAATGGCTTTGGGTTGTCCAAGAAGCAATTGTCCTGATATGGGCCACTTAAGAAACATGGCATAGACTAATTTTTCTTTTGGCTTGGATGTGTACCTGATTAAAAAGGGGGGCAAAGCATAGTAATATTTCTCATTGTTTGTAGGTCAGACTTAGAATTATTTTATAGAACTATTTTCATTTAGTGTTTCCATTAATAGAGGGAAGAAAAATGACCCCATGGTGGAGTAAAAAACACCTTCCTCCTTCCCCCCCAATTTGTGGACGGTCTTAGAACAGAGTTTTCTGGGCTAGTCCTAATTTTCATCTTATTTTTCTCATGGAGTTGAAAATAGAGAAATATGAGCAGAGCAGGTCAGATGCAAGAGCAGATGCAAATCTATCTTCCTTCATCCAACAGCTGTGTATACATGTTCATGCTGTGTTCCATGTTAGTGATAACAGTAGAAAACGTCTATGAAGCTTAGACTAGTGTAAGGAAGGCAGACATTAACTATACAAATAACATAAAAGTATAAGTTCTGATATACACAATGTAAGAAAAGGACATTAGGTGGCTGTAATAAGTTTAGATCATCAGCAAGAAGCCTCGTCAAGAAAATAACATTCAATCTGAGAGTCAAAAGCTGAATAAAAGCAAAATAAAATGTAAGCATAAACTCTAAGCAAAGAAAACAGAATTTGTTCAATTATTCAGTTAATGATTCAACACATAACTGAATTTGTAAAATGCTAATTGCTGTTTGAGAATTGAAGGTATCGCACAGAACAAATTTCCTCTGGAGCTTATTTTGTAGTGGGAAAGTTTAGAAAATAAATAACATCTGGTGATTATGAAGGGCTACATGATAAACTAAAGTCAACAAGAAAGACAGCATGCTACGTTGTCAAGGAGTGATCTTTTATAAGAAGTAGTCAGGAAAGACCTTTGAAGAAGGGGTATCGAGGAGACCTAAAGAAGGGAAAACTATGTGAGTATCTGGAAAAAGAGCCTCCAGGCAGAAGACAGCAAACAGCTGTCCAGATGCTTGACTGTTGCTGGAACTGAAGGAGAGGACACATGAGCACTCTCTGGCACCAAGATCAGAGACAGCTGCGCCTCAGCTTTTACAGGACCCTTTAAGGGTCTGCGGGACCTTCAGTGAGGAGAAGCACAGGGCCCCTGGGTTCCTGAAGAGAATGGGAGTCAGACACAGCATTAGAGGACTTTTTAGCATGTCTTGGCTTTTATCTTTATTGAAAGGTATTGAAAGGTAATGCTAAAGAGCATGAAGTCACAAATCAGTCACCCTCAATTCAAACACAAACAGAAGCAAATTCAAAAACCAGATTCACACTTGTCTGTGAAAAAAGGCTTGATCCTCAGCGCTCTTGGTGACACTGCTACTCAACCTTCACTTCCACATTTGCTTCTGCTTTATTGCCTCATTCATTAAGTTGCCTCATTCAGTAAGTTGACAATTTCTCTTAAATCATAAGTCAAGTGAGCTCAAGGAACATTTAGTCTAATCTTTTGATTTAGAGTTGATTGGGTTTTAAACACGTTAGTGGCGACACAAGATGAAATTTGAGTTTCACTAATACTACTCATTTCTCTTATGTTCACGCCCCACTTCATCATATTTGCAACTCCAATTCAGACCCTCATTGGTCCACACAACTTGACCAAATCTAGACAGGGCCTGACACTGAGCTTTTAAGAAAACACTAGTTAAGAGAAATAATAGCAAGATAATTTTCAAGGAACTTCATGTTTACGTTTTACATGTTTACATTTAGAGTAATATGAGCAAGTTATAAGTTTTTTAATTGAAATGATGCTGTTATTTTGGTTGTTTTTTTAAAGATTTATTCATTTATGCATACAGAACTGGGGTACAGGTCAGAGGTGCAGAGGCGGTGAGAGGCTTCACCAGAGACCAGAGTGGGGAGTAGAACAGACTGACTGGCGAAGTACACTGCTGAGGGGAGCAGCAGGCGGGTCAGGAGAGGCCTGCCACACAACATGGGCCATCTCTGGGGCTGGGATCAAACTCATGCTGAAGTGGCTTTAGCTTCTTAGTGATGTGCTCTACCCCACTGCGCCACCAGGGAGGGCCTTGGTTGACTTTTTAATATTTTTCTGACCTCTGGCACCTCTTGTTTACTAATTTGATGTGATATATTTAAATGACTAAACCATCTTTTGGAATAACTTATAAGCATATTTCTGAATGACATAATTTTTGAAGGAACTGAATACTTTTCACTAAAATTTCCCCACTATGAGGAGGTATTTAGGGATGATTTAAGCTCAATTTGATAAATAGTGTTCAAAACATAATAAATAAATTGTCCTGTGCTCTGGATTGGATATTCATCCAATTTTATTTTTATCCTATATCTTTCATTATATCTCTGAGAAATTTAAATATTTTCCCTTTCAAATAGTACTTAGTAACACAGATAACTTACCACACATCTGGGGTGACAGTGTCATTCTGGGATCTCCATGGATGGGTTTCATAAATGGCTTCTCCATTGACTTTTAGCCAGGTCCCCATTTGCCTTAATCGTTCCTCAAAAATTGCAGAAATGGTGCCATCTTGTGTGGGCCCAATATTCATCAAAAGATTTCCACCACATGAAACTGTTTCTACAAGTTGCTGTAAAGTTAACAAATAAATGTAGTTCTTAGATAAAATAAAGTGATTCCATGGCGAATGTATTTTAATATCTATCGACACATGCATCTGTAGTCACTAACTAGGAGGAAAAAATACGAGGGTACAATAGCATCTTATGTACAGGTCACCCTCAATTCCCAGTCATTCCCACACACCCACTTTGAAGCTTCTTACCATCACAGTCACCAGAAATTTCACTGTACCTTTACCAATTCTTCGATTGTCAGATAGTCACAGATGTCAGCATTCCTCCTATAGCCCCAGGAAAGCTTGTCTATTGTCATGCAGTTTTCCCACTTGTGTGGCAAAAGATGTCCTGGGTTGTAGCGGTCGCTGCACGTGTAGAAACCCCCATGCCTGCAGATGCTAGCTGCTCCCCAGCGGTCATTAGTCACTACTGAGTCCCGAACAGGGCTGAAATGAAAATGTGTAGCTTTTTCAAACCAAAAGTAAAATTATTTCTACACAAAATGATGTCACTGGAACGTGGTCTAATGAAAACCAACTTCTGAACTATAAACATAGCACAAAATAATGCAAACCCCACGATGCTGAAGTCAAATACACCTCAGCTGATTGCAGCCTGGTTCTGGCACTTTCAAAGCAAACTTTTCCTAGAACGTGTTCCTAGCTCTTCGGCACAATCAACTTCTACAGAAATAATTTATGTCAAAACACCTAGCCCTGTGCCCAGCCCATATAGCACTTAAACTTATCACTATGCTATTATTTGAAGCCTCCTCCCACATTCTGAATGAAAGCCAAAACTGAACTTCCACTCTAGACATCCAGACATCTAGGACTGAATAACCTTATACATGTGTTTACGTTCTAGATTTTCTTTCTCTTACAATGGTGTCAAATATTGAGAAACCTCAGAAAACTTGGCTGGTGCCATCATGGGACTCACTGTGACATGAAATATCCCACAGTATCTCACATAGCAGAAGCCAGTGCCTGCATCCTCCATCTCTCTACCTACAGGGGAAGTCTGCATTCACAGCGGAAATGGGTCCTCTACCTCTCTCTTTGCTTTGGAAGGAGTACCTGGAGAAACCTGCTTTCAGCATAAGTTGGTGCACCCTTTGTGAACCCAGGGAAAGTAGGCAGAATGTCCCCTGACTTCCTAGCACAGCATCAAGTACTTTCTCGTAAAAAAATAAATTTGTCCCTGTAGTTTAAACCTAATAGGGTAGTTCAGTCATTTAAAACCCCTTGTCTAAGGGTACAGCCTGGGGCATGCTAAAAAGAAATACAGAAGAACTGGAAGAGGTGAGAATGCTGATGATCAAGAAGAGGAGACTGACCGGGTGATACTGACAAAGCAGTAATGATTATCAAAAGGTAAGAGGATGAAAAGAAGGAGCTAGAGGAACTTTAAAGCATTTAATTAAAAATAGTAATGAATAAGCCAGTTCCTAGAATAGGGGTCATAAAAGACCAGCATAGATGAAAAGGACAACCCATATAATTAATGTCTGCAGGGCCTCCCTGGGGGGACAGGGGTTAAAGTCTAGCTATCAAGTCACCAGCCACAGCGGCATGAGTTCGATCCCTAGCCAGGGAGCTGACCTGCATGGCGCAGCAGACCTCTCCTGTCCAGCTCTCTGCTCCCCTCAGCAGTGTATTTCAGTAGATCTGCCTGTTCTGTTCCCCACTCTGTCTCTGGTGAATTCTCTCACCCCCTGCATCTCTAGTCTGTACCCCAGCTCTTATATGCATACATAAATACAAATCTTTTTTTAAAAAGTAATGTCTTCACTGCTCTCATTCCTGTGATTTTTAGTCTGATTTCAAAATCAGACTATTGAGTTGAAATTGATTCCTAATGTGCTCCTCTTCATTATTTTCAATATGATACAGCTAATCAGCAATATCTACAATAATTTCCTGTCCCACCCCACACCTGATCCTGAAAGGAAACATCAAGAAGCAAGTGGAGCTAAATTCACGCTGATGGAGAAGGTCCTGGACTGGATGGGACTGCCGGGGACCTGAAAGCTGGACTAGAACAATTGCAGTCCACTCACCTTGTTCTAGAATGTGGGGTCACCCACTGTTCCCCAGCGGGAGCCATACTCAAGAACACACAGGGAGCAACATGTAATTGAGACCACCTGGACCACACACACACGGAGCCCGGTCAAAGGCTTCTGTGAAAGCTTTAATAAGATGCTAGCAGGCAGGTACTGAGAGCCATGTGTCTTGCTGGTCCGCTAAACAAGCCTTCTCTGGGTCCCTACCAATCTGGAGACTCTACCTCCTTCAAGTTCTCCTTGCCTTCTGTGAAAAGGGGTCCGTTTCAGGTTTTACCCAGAAAACTACCAAGGTTGCGGATAAAAACATACATGCAAAAGGTCTTCTCAGCAATCGCACTGTGTACACACCTTTCATTGTACAACCAGGCCAAAAAGCCTGTGCTGTTCCAGTAGGAATCGGGGGCCCCGCCATCACCATCTGCCCACAGGACCTCAGGTCGATACTTGTTCACTAACTCGTAGAGCTCAGGCAGCATCTTGGAGAATGGAAATTGTCGCTTCTGGAATGAACTGGCTTTATCCTCAAGGAAGAGCGGGTGAAACCATTCAAACAGGGAATAATAGAGTCCAAAATGCAGGTTCGTCCTGTTCCGAATGGCTTCTTCAAGTTCCTGGACAATGTCCCTCTTCGGCCCCTCATCTACAGCATTCCAGTTCCAGGAGTACTCAGAACCCCACAAGGGGAAGCCTGAAACAGCAAATCCATCCTACAATCTTAGTAACCTGTCAGCTCTGAAATATGAAACGAGATACTACAACTGATATATAAATAGCTGCTTCTGCAAAGGCTTTTCAAGGCAGGTTTTTCCATAGTGTATTTTCTCTTTTTATGAGAAACAAAGGAAAATTCAAACTAGGTAGAACCAAGACCTTTAAAAGAAATTCTTGAGCCTTCCTTGTGGTGCAGCGGGTTAAAGCATAGCACTAAGAAGTTAAATCCACTTCAGCATGAGTTCGATCCCCGCCCTGGAGATCCACAGGTGCGGCAGACCTCTCCTGACCCGCCTACTGTTCCCCTCAGCAGTGCAGTTCATCGATCTGCCTGTTCTGCTCCTCACTCTGTCTCTGGTGAATCCTCTTACCACCCCTGCTCCTCTGGCCTGTACCACCCCTGCTCCTCTGGCCTGTACCCCAGTTCTGTATGCATAAATAAATAAATCTTAAAAAAAGAAAGAAAGAAAGAAGCTCTCAAGGTATCCCTTAAAGCAGAATAGTCAGGGCCACCGCGTCTATTGTCCCTCATAGAACATGTACTCCTTGAGCTACAGTGTCCTGCCCGCACCGTTCACTGCTATGGCGGGTCCTGCACAGAATCCTCCGTCACCCTCAGCAGACAGATGCTAAGCTGGTAACACCATCCACGTCAGTCCTGCTTCACTCTAACAACTCCCGCTTTCACTGAAGTGTGGCCTCTTCCACCGAGGGCCTCTGCACTGCATGCCACAGTCTCACTGGGCACCTGTGTGTGCAAACCGTCTGGACAAGGCGTTCCCGCAGGCCTGCCCTGAGACAATGGCCCACGTCACGAGGTGGCCGGTAACTGCTGACTGACTGGGTGGTCAGGGTCCGAGACAGCCTGGGAGTGGCTCGAAGTTACACCAAGCACCTGCACGGGAAATCCTCCCTGTCATGTGGCTGACATGGCTCCCAATAAACTGCTGACCCTTCGATCCCTTTGAAGACCTGTTCCCCATAAGACGAAAACCCCTTGCTACTCCTGGACCTGGCTTCTCCTGCTATTGTCGCACAGTCAAGCGTGCTGGTTCACTCTTGCTAAATAAATAGCAGGAGCGCTGCTCATGGGCAGCAGTGTCTTGCCTTGCAAACTGGCTCCACGACTCATCGCTCAAGCGTGACCCAGGACATGTCCCTGTCTGCCAGACTGAGGACCCTGTGGTGCACTCCTGTGAGATTCTTACTTGTCTTCTGAACAGAAGATAAATTATATACCCCAGTTTTCGGGTTGTCTATTTTTTATAGTATGATTTGTAGAATACTGGTGATTTACATGTAGTAAAGCTTCTGAACCTTGTTGTTCATTTAGCAGAGGTGGGGTGGGGAGTGGATGGGGGTAGGACACTATTCCTCAGTAGTTCTGCACTTCAAAATATCCCCTCTGTACTGCAAACTGTGGAAAACATTGTGCTGCCCCTGTGGAAAACACTGTGGAGGTTAATCAAAATAGTGAAAATAGAACTACCGGGGCCGTCCATGGTGGCACACTGGGTTAAAGCACAGCATTATGCAGCCACAGCCACTTCAGTACGAGTTCGATCCCAAGCTGTGGAGGTGACCCACATGGCGTAGCAGACCCCTCCTATTTCGCCTGCTGCTCCCCTCAGCAGTGTAGTTGGTCAGTCAGCCTGTTCTGCTCCCCACTGTCTCTGGTGAATCCTCTCACCACCCCTGCACCTCTGGCCTGTACCCCAGTTCTGAATGCATAAATAAATAAATCTTTAAAAAAATTGAATAGAACTACCATACGATCCAGTAATTGCCATCCAAGCTATCAACAAGAATAATGCGCAGATATCAATGGGAAGGGACATAGGCCTCCCACACTCGTCGTAGCAATATTTACAACAGTCAAGTTCTGGAAACAACCTCTGTGGCCAACGCCAGATGAGTGGATTAGAAAGATATGGTATATTCAATAAGGAAATACTACTCAGCTATGACCAAAAATAAAATGGGGAACTCCTGCCATTTGCAACAACATGGGTAAGACTGGAGAGGAGAATGCTACGTGAAGAAAATCTGACTGTAAAGCTGAGGCTCCCTGAGGGGAGGGTGAAGGTGAAGGAGGCAGGGGCACACAGACCCTGGTGCAGGAACCTGGGTGCATGGTGGGGTGCGTGTGGTGTGGTGTACCTGGCGAGGTGGGATCCTCTGTTCCTGACTCATACAGTGCTGCAAACCAATGTTACCGTAATAGAAAAAATTTCAAAATAAAATACACCCATCGGTTACAATCTCATCCTACTCTCAAGTCCTAAGCACAGGTGATGTGCTTTTAAATTACCTCAAAGTGAATTACTACCAACAAAATAGGTAGGAAAATAAGGCAGATCTTCACCTAAGCACTGTGAGAGAACTCATATTTTAACATAAAGTTGCATTTAGACTTGCTACATAGAAATATTAGAAGAGGTAATATAAACTCAAATATTTATAATATATGTCTCCTAGTGTCTAGCCATGCAGAGGAACATCAGTAGATTGTTACAGCCCCACTGAAGATCAAAGTATCTGAGAATAGACACACATAAGCTGCTTTTGGTAAACCACTTACTCTTATAAATTAGGACAAGTCTAAATTGACTCACTCTTGAGATTCATTTTTTAGAGGCTCTTAAAACAGTTCACACAAGTTTCAAAGATGTGTGGGGTAGGCTTCAAAGCAATGTCAATATTTGAAGTCTTATTCAAAATGTTTCATCTTGACAGGCCCTAATGTCAGGCAGTGCTAAAACCACACAGGTCTCAGGCCCAGTAGCCCCACCACATGTGGCTTCTGTATGTCTTGGGGCCTCTGTGCCTCATGTATATGGCCTCTCCATGCACCTGTGAGTGTGTGAAAGAACTGGATCAGGCTCTCCCACATGACGCCTTAACACAGTGACCCACAGTGAGGCAGCTGGGAGCCTAACTGGCCATTGACTGTCTGTGTGGCCCTGGTCTGAGGTAGTCTGAGAGTAGCTTAGAGATTACATCAGGCACCTGCACAGGAATCCTCCTTGTATACATGGCCAACATGTCCCCTGCATTTCCCCATGAAGTTGATTACTCCTTGTTTCCCCTGAACCCTGCTCCTCCCAAAACTGGTGCTTCCAATCCTGCTTCTTCATTACTGCTGATAAATAGCTAGAGCGCTGCTCACTGAGAGCAGATTCTTGCCTTGCAAACCTGCTCCATGCCTTGTCCCTCCACACGTCCCTGGGGATGTGCTGGGCCGTTCCTGACCATCAGAACCACAGGCGCACACCATGGTCTTCCCACCAGATCAAGTACCACAGGGCCTTTTCCACAAGCAATGAAACATCTGACAACAGAATTCCTACAGAAGTGATACATGTGGGCTATATTATCTGTCCTCACAAAATGACTCAGACTTCCTTTTCTTTTTTTAAGTAAGTTCCCTATGTATTTCTTTGTGCCAAACAGCTTAGAGAAGGTTCCTGGACATCAGGAAGTCAACATGTTCACAAGCAAATACAATTTATAAATATTCATCTCAGCAGGAGAAACATCTATGGGATAAAATTGTTAAACTACCAGAATGTGGCCAGGGGAAAAGAGATTCTAAGATAATTCCAGATTTTTAGTTTTAGTTCTTCTCTCCTTCTCACCTCCCTGCCCCTAGAGAAAACAATGGTGCAAAGCGATTCTTCCAAGGTAGAGATGGTCATGTAAAAGAAACTCTAATGAATGACCGTTTGGTTGGAACAATAGGAATTTTGTGATGCTTCCTTGATCTTCTAGATACTGGATCTTACAGATGCTGGACTCTGTCTTATTAGTAGGAAGCCATTGTGATGGTTAGTTTTATAGGTCAGCTTTACTAGGATCTTAGATGTCCAGATGTGTGGTTAAATGTTATTCTGGACATGACTCTGACAGTGTTCCTACATCAAGTGAACATATGAATAAGTAGACTTGGGAAAAGGAGATTGTTCTTCTCCCTGATTGGGCCTCACCCAGCCCCACTGAAGGCCTAAATAGACTAAAAGACTGAGTAAGAAAAGCCTTTACTCTCCCCCATCTCCAAGCTGAGACATCTAGCTCCTGCCCTTCACTCAGATTTAGACGAGGACAAATGGTATCAACTCTCCTGGTTTCCATACCCAGGGTCCCAGGCTTTTCTGGGCCTGGACTTCTCAGCCCATAACTGAGTGAGCCAATTTCTTATAAGTCTTTTCATACATACTATACTTTCTATGAGTTTTGTTTTTCTGGAGAACACTGGCTTTTATAACCATTGTGTTTCCTTTAAGATATTCTTCCATTATCTCCGACATTTCACACAGGTGTGCTGTCATTTTCATCCTAAGCAAACCATCCACTACTTGGCCCTGTAAGAGTTGGCAGAAATGCAGCCAGGTGTGCCAGTGAGAATGCAACACCACCACCCTTTCATGCCTTCCCAGATACACTGCAAAGGTGAAATGCAAGCAATTCTTTCACAAACACTGGCCTGCAACACACACCCACTGCCAACAACTGTAATCAGATCTTAGAAATATTATTAAATATGAACGAATGCCATCATTTGTCATTTTCTCCTGATGTATCATCAGAAATGCTTTTCAATTGACCCATTGGAAAGTTCTAGCAGGGAAGCACAGCTGTTTCATACCTTTGACCCACAATGGTCCATGTCTGTTCAGGGAAGGCTGTCTGTCCTCTTTGACCAAGCACACAGCCTTGGTAGGACGCACCTGGGTGGATGAGGCAAGAAAGGGATAGCTGCCCAGTCAGCCAGATCAGCCAGATCAACACTGGCGATCAGTGGGGCAACAGGTGTTGCAGCCAACTGGCCCTTCCGTCCTGCCTCTCAATTGGGTGAAACATGTTGTCCCTTAAATTATTAGCAAGTAGTAAAATACCGGATGGTTTCACTCATAGCAGGAGTATAATGGACCAGGTGAGAAAATAACAAGAATAATGAACAACCATATACCAGAGACATTTTGTGGGGGT
>NW_004567102.1:75536805-75560741 GCF_000260355.1 Condylura cristata
GTGAGGGAAGTGCACGGGATTATGGTGATGGCACACGGGTGACTTTGTGATGGGAAACCACGGGGATTACAATTGAGATGGGGAAAAAATGTACAAAATGATGTAAAAATAAACTGTTATAAATAAAAATTAAAAATATATAAAATAAAATAAAACAAAATTAAATTTAAAAAAGTCAGGCTATCTTTAAAAAAATTATTAGTAAGTAGTTGGGGGAGGGAAGTGCACTGGACTGTGGTGATGGCACACAGGTGATTTGGTGATGGGAAGCCCACGGGGATTACAACTGGAGATGGAAAAGTGCACAAAATGATGTAAAAATAAACTATTATAGTATTTTTTAAAAATTATTAGCAAATGTCAATAGCCACTTACAGTTGCTCCTAAGAAAATGATCCAACGTCATGTGGATTCCCCACTTCAGTGTCTTTTCCAAAAGAACAATCACATTCCCTGCTCACAGCCACTGTCAGTGTTTCCAAAGGTTGCATGCACTTACCTTCGTGATGTTTGGAAGTTAAGACAATGTATTTGGCACCAGAAGCCTGAAAAATATCTGCCCACTGGTTGGCATCAAAAAAAGTTGCTCTAAATAAAGGTCCAAAATCTTGATATTTGAATCCAGGGGGGTAATTTCTTTTCATAAAGTCCACATACGCTGGTCTCTTTTCCTTTTGCCAATACCACCTATGGGAGAGAGAAACAGCACACATGTTTGGGAAGCTCCCCTTGCCAAAGTCACCTCACACAACACAGTTGCTTCCTCACTTCCCACACTAGTTCAACTTGACCATAAAATTTTGGAGTAATCAAAACTCCTCTCATTTTTCACACTCCATCTGTGAAATCAGCTCAGCTTATAAATTAGGAAATCCTATGCCACCTAGCCACTTGCTGGTGCTTTTTAAAATTTTTTTAAAGATTTATTTATTTATGCATATAAGAACTGGGGTGCAAGCTGGAAATGCTGGGGCTGAGAGGATTCCCCAGAGACAGCGTGGGGAGCTGAACAGGCAGATATATTAAAATCCTCTGCTGAGGGGAGCAGCGGGAAGACAGGAGAGGTCTGCTGCGCCATGCGGGTCAGCTCCCTGGCTGGGGCTTGAACTCCTGCTAGTGTAACTGGTTGGTCCCCAAGAAAAGGAGAAGTTCCAGGTTCCCTGCCCCACCCAGAAGGTGGGTGGAGCTGAGCAGAGAAGAAATAAGGAGAAGAAAGAAGCAGGATGGAGAGCCAGAAGGAGAACTGAGGAAGCCACATGGAACAGAAAAACATGTAAAGAAACTTTGCTTGCTTCTGGTCCTGGACTTGGTGAAGCAGATGTGGGTGAGAGACCCGTGGGGAGATTGACTATGGCCGTGTTTATCTTAATTTTGATTGTGTTCTTTTCCTCCCAGATTTGTCTGGCCATTTCTGACCCTTTTCTATGGGTCCCGGTCAGAGGTGCTTTTAGGCTTATGGCGGCTTTCAGGCCTTGCTTTGGGCCAATTCCTTTTGGGCTGACTTTTACCCACAAGGGAAGTAAAAGGGGTCACTTCAGGAGTTTGATTTAGAAAGTATATTCTTTGTCTTCTGTGTTATATACTCACTGTATTAAAAAGTGCTTTTTCATTAAAGTCATGTTTTGTCTTGATGCGGCGGATGGCAGAACCTATTGAGAGCAGGCAGGTTTGGGAGTTCAGGGGTACCCCTCTCTCCCTGCCCTCTAACACTAGAGGGGTGGCTGTGGATAGCTTCACAATGTTGTGCTTTTAACCTGTTGCACCACCAGGGAGGGCCTTCCTTTACTTTTAAATCACAATAGATACTATGTGTCTTTATATAGAAATTCCTTGGCAACTTAAATGATGAAGACTTCAAAAGGAAGTCCACATGTCTGAAACAAAATACACATCTACTACAATCATTAACAGAAAATAAGTAGGAGAAAAGATCAGACAATCTCAAAATTAAGAACCATGGTGTTATAATAAAATACTGAGTCACCCTTCAAGCTTACTGTTTATAGATACTCATTTTGAACATTGCACTGAACTTAAACTGCTCAAAAAGGCTTCCTGAGGCTCTTTCTGCACATAATTACATATTTGTAAGCGCAGCTATCCTCATGCTGTCCTCCCTACTTAATATCTAATCTCATTGTGGTTTCAAAATATCCCAAAAGTAACCCTCCGCCAATCACTGTAGAGTTTCCAAATCAGCCAGATAAAGCACCCCTTGCCCCAGGGAAGATGATTTCACCTGAACCAATCTTTTCTTTTGCTAGTAACCTTAACACATCTGGTTCCTGTCTATAAATACCCTCTTTTGCGGAGACTCTCACAATATCTAGATGAGATCCTGGCCAGCTCATGAATCATTTAATAAAGCCAATTAGATCTCAAAATTTGTGAATTGTTTTTTAATACTGTAAACATGTGCATGAGTACATGTATACACACTTAGGTACATGTATTTGATGCCATGTCTACCTTGAAGAACTCAGTACCTGAAGGCTTTAATCTGTTTTGTGTAACAGAGATTAGATGTACATTTAATATAGATCTCAGTGTGTACTGAGGCCTGAATCTGGAATACGACCTGCCTTAACAGTTACTGTACCACATTCCTTAGAGGCATAGTGACAGTGATGCTCTAGTCTAATGTTTAGCAAAATTATTCCAGGGGCTTCCTGGTGGTACAAGGGGTTGAAGCTCAGCACTATGAAGCAATCAGTAGCCACAGCAGCATGAGTTCGATTCCCGGTCAGGGAGCTGATCCACATGGCACAGCTGACCTTTCCTGTCTCACTTGCTGCTCCCCTCAGCCGTGTAACTTAGTCAGTCTGCCTGTTCTGCTCCCCACTTTGTCTCTGGTGAATCCTCTCACCCCTCTGCGTGTACCCCAGTTCTCGCATGCATAAATAAATACATCTTTAAAAAAAATTCCATTCTTTCCAAGGTTGGTGATACCATCAGTGCCCCAAGAACACCAAAGGGCTGTTATAGCTACTAACATAAAAGAAACCAGCAGATACCAAACACCGTAGGACTCAGTTTCCCTCTGCCAATAAAAGGAAACAGAAATTGAGGGAAAGTGGTTTAATTTGTTGACAAATGAGGAGAGCAGCAGACTCATTTCGAAAGATCATGTTCCTGCTCTTTGGCAGAGTGCAGGGTTATTTATGGGGGTGGGGGCAGGGAGACATGGGCAGTGTCTGCAAAGGGGTGGGGGGTCAACAAGGAGACAGGTGGGTGCTAGCTTGCTTTTTCAACAACTGCTGTTTAACTCCCTTTTCCTTGGCATGCAAGAAGACAAGCTTGTCAAACAAGGGGGGAATTGCAGGAGATAGGGAAAGACAAACTTGGTAAATACAAACTTGGTAATGCTTATCTGAGACCAGTCACTTGTAACTGTATCACAGCGGCTCCAGAAATATTAGCAACAGTCTTGGGATCAACTACCCCTAGAATGCCCTGCACCCCAGATGAAGAAACTCTCCTCCTACTTGTTCCCAAATTGTTCTTTCCTGTATAGTCTTCCTTCATGGCCAAAGTGGGAAGCAGCCTTTTCTGAGAACCGCTCCACTGGCCTTCCAAGCTGGCACACTCGCTACTGAACACAGTCTTTGTGGAGGCAAGCTCTTGGGTCCAAGCCTGCATTCTGAATGGCAACGGTATGACCCAGTGATCTTTTGCTAACAAAAGTAAGATCTAAAGAGTAAATTTTGTGCTATAACTTCCACAGAGCAATCTATAAATACTTAAGGCTTGAAGTGGGTAAACATTCTATAACCCTTTTTTTAAAAATTCCCTAGAGCCCGCCACGGTAATATTTTAATATCAAAGAGCCAGTGCATGACCAAATGAACAGATGTTTCACATGCTCACGAGTTTATGTTTTAACCAGACTTCCAGACAGGACTGCGAATTGGGAGGAAGCAGCAGAGCAGCAATGGGACCAGAGTCTGAATCTCCTTGGACAGTAATTGAGGCCAAGCACCACCACTCAAGAAGAACCCACACCAGGGCCTCCCTGGTGGTGCAATGGGTTAAGAAGCAGCCCTATGAAACGATTGCATGAGTTTTGACCCCCTCCACCCCAGGAAGGTGACCCACATGGCACAGCAGACTTCTCCGGTCTCCCCTGCTGCTCCCCTCAGCTGGGTATTTCAGTCAATCTGCCTGTTCTGCTCCCTGCTCTTTCTCTAGTGAATCCTCTCAGCTTCTGCATCTTTGGCCTACACCCCAGATCTTGTATGTACAAAAATAAATCTTAAAAAAAAAAAAAAATGCGGGCTCTCCCTGGTGAGGCAACGGGTTAAAGCTAAGCCATTATGAAGCTCTCCCAAGCCACTGCAGCAGAGGGCTATCCCCTGCCGGCCAGGGAGCTGACCCTCGTGTGGCAGCAGACCTCTCTGGTCTCACCTGCTGCTCCCCTCAGCAGTGTACTTCGTCGATCTGCCTGTTCTGCTCCCCACTCTGTCTCTGGTGAATCCTCTCACTGCCCCTGCACCTCTGGCCTGTACCCCAGTTCTGTAAGCATAAATAAATAATTCTTTAAAAAAAAAGAGAGAGAGAGACACTACAGAAGTCGCTGATCTTTTTTTTTTTGCAGGGATTATTATCACGTGTGCAACTATCAAGAAGTCATACTCAGTGCCTGACAATTTTGCAATCACGAGGAAGAAAACTTGAGGTTCATTCAGCACGAACCGGAGAGACAACACCTTAGAGTAAAGCACCAGGCACAGCTAAACCCGTGAAAACGGAGGGAGGAAGCAGCACACAGCCGCCAGCGCCGCCAGCTGAGAGGCGGCTGGCGGCCTCCGGGGCTAGAGCGGGTCAGAGCCGGAGGGAGTGCGCTCACCAGAACCATTCGCTCCCGAAACTGGGCACGGAGTACACGCCCCAGTGGATGAAGATGCCGAACTTGGCCTGATCGAACCACGCCGGCAGCGGGCGGGCATCCAGGGACTCCCAGGTGGGGTCGAAGCGCGTGGCGCCGCGGGCCGGACCCGGCGCCGGCAGCAGCAGCAGCAGCGTCGGGAGCGCGAGCCTGGGCAGCACCGGGAGCCCCATGTCACTCGCTCGCGTGGCCGCCCAGGGCCCGAGTTCTTCCGCGTCTGGCTGAGCGCGCTCCCTGTCACCTGACCTAACAGTCCCGGGAGAAGCACACCCTCCCCCGCTGGGGTGGGAGGGGCCGCTGAACTTGGCTTTGCGGCCAAAAGACCCAAGAAGGCTGCGTTTCTCATTTGCATGACCGTGGAGGCCGGGGTTGCCCTGCAGCCAGCCTGGAGGCCACTTGGCTACATCCCCGGGCTCTGCCTGGCGGAGCGGAGCGGGGGGAAGGGAACTAGGCTGCTCCAGGGACCTGTGGAGCGCCCTTCCGGCCTTTTAGCCGGTTACAGAAACCGCCCCGAGGCTGCAAAACACAACACTGGAACGGACAGCCAGGCTAGAACCAGGGCAAGGCATCCAGTCCCTGCCAGGCCAGAGAGCTGACCAAGGCAGTGGGGTCTGCTGACCCTCAGCCCCAACATTCTTAGTGTTTAAGCCAGTGACTGTCAACCGTGGGTCTGCTTCAGGTCAAATTCCAAGTTTCCTATTCAGTACTCTGCATTGAGCCCAGAGAATGTGGTTTCTGACCAAGTCCTAGGTGAGGTTGATGTTGCTGGGCTGGACAAGAGCTTCGAGAAACACTGAGCTGGAAAACAAGGCGACTAAAGACCGCTGCAACCTGAGGAAGGCGTGTGTGATACATCTGAGGGCTTGGGCTTCTCTGGTGGCTGGAGGGGTTAAGTCTCAGCACTATGAAGCTATCTGCAACCTGCAAGCTACATCATGGCCTCATGGTGTAGCAGGCCTCTTCTGTCTCACCCCATGCAGGGTGAGGCCCTTCACCTTCAGCAGGGTATATCAGTAGATCTACCTGTTCTACTCCACCTCTGTCTCTGGTGATTTCTCTCACCCCCAGCTCTTGCTCCCCACTCTGTCTCTGATGAATTATCTCCCCCCCCCCAACTCTTACATGCATAAATAAATCTTCAAAAAAAAAAAAAGGAAAGAAAGAAATCTGCAGACTTGGAGAAGGAAGCAGAAACTTGGAATGATCATGGAGTATAGTCAAACTTCACGTGTCCACCACAACGCTTTCTGGGCAAAGCTCTTGGCGCACCTGCTTCATCCCTCTCATCCTGCAGTGGGTCAATTTGACTATCATGCCTCTGTGATGCTTCCTGCCACTATATTCTCTTCTAGATGGCTTACTGTCTAATATGTGCTCCCTATCCTCTTTCTTTAACCATGAGCACAGGACTCCATTGATTGCCCAGCAATTAGGAGAATGAAGATCTAGTCTCCCATTTGATTGGGAGCTTTTCGAGGACAGGAGTCATGATCTTCGTGTTGGGAATGTCGGGGCTGGTGCTGGTGGGTCTGGGTGTGTGCGCCCGTTAAGAATCACAGCTGCTGGAAAAGATCATGCTTAGTGAAATAAGCCAGAAAGAAAAGGAAAAATACCGGATGGTTTCCCTCATAGCAGGAGCATAAAGGACCAGGCAAGAAAATAATAATAATAATGAACAACTATATAGCAGAGACATTTTACAGGGCTGGAGTGGGGAATGGGATCAAAAATGGGCAGGGGGAGGGAAGTGCACTGGACTGTGGTGATGGCACATGGGTGATTTTGTGACGGGAAGCCCACGGGGATTACAACTGAGATGGAAAAAGGCACAAAATTATGTAAAAATTAACTCATATTATTTTTTAAAAATGGAAGGCCAACGTAAAAGCACAGCTTCCACACCAAACATGGAGCAAACAAGTGTGCATTTATGGAAGCAGGAAGAAAGACCTCACCGCAGCGGAGGGGTGGGGGTGGGGGTGCCCTTTTTCTCCAGCCCTGCCAGAGTTTCTGTTGTCTAATGGGCCAGACTTTTGATTAGTCACTAGGTGTTCAGGAAGTTTCCTGGTGGCTGTTTTTCTGTTCCCTAATAATCCTGTAGCTGGATCTTATTCTAGGTGGGGGCTGTTCAACACCATTTCAGTAAACACTTCTATTTTCCTGGGCGCGGTTTTGTTCCTTCTGTTCCTGTATTGTTTAAAATCACTGTTCTATGTCTCAGTTTCTCCCAGCCCCCAAGTTCTCCTGGTCTCAGCTCCTCTCAAAGACAAAGTAGCCACGGACCCCTGCCTTCTCACCAAGTCAGCTCCAAATGAACCCCACAATTTGAAAGCTTCCAACCATTTTTCTTTTATCACACAATAGATCACTTGCATTTCCACTAAAGAGGGCTAATCAGACCTTCTGATCTACATAGATGCCTCTCTAAGACCATTTATCATTTAAAAATACATATTTATTTATGCTTACAGAACTGGGGTATAGGCCAGAGGTGTGGTGGGTGAGAGGATTCACCAGGATTCACCAAAGAAAGAGTGTGGACAAACAGGCAGATGTACTGAAATACCCTGCAGCACCCTGGTGGGAGATCAAACTCATGCTGTAGTAGGTTCAGAGAGCTTCATAATGCCATGCTTTAACCCATTGCACCACCAGGGAGAGCCCCATTTATCATTTTATTTGAAGGCAAAGACTTTTTTTAGTTAAGTACAACCTTGACACAAAAGTAGAAAATCTGCAGGAAATCCTGAAAATAGATCAAAGTCCTCCCTTAATGCTCTTACAGACAGAGAGGAATACTAGGAGCCATTGGTAGAGGACTTGGAATGAATAAAAAATAGATTTATTTTGAATGAAGAGGGAGAAGAGATTCTACTCAAAACACATTGGTTAAATGACTTTAATTATTGAAATCTAGGAAATATTTCAGTACCTGATCATTTGTGGAAACACTTGCATGCACTAAACAACACTTTCCTTTTACAAGACAATACTTGAAAAAGCTAGTCTTGGGGCTTCTCTAGTGGTATAGGGGTTAAGTTTCAGCACTATGACACTATTGCTGCTGCAGTCTGAGTTCGATCCCTGGCCAGGTAGCTGACCCACATGACACAGCAGACCTCTCCTATCTCACTTACTCCACCCCTCAGCAGTGTATCTCAGTAGATCTGCCTGTTCTGCTCCCCACTCTGTCTCTGGAGAATCCTCTCGCCCCTCCCCCACCCCCACCCATCTGGACTCTACCCAGTTCTTCTATAAATAAATAAATCAATAAATCTTTTAAAAAAAAAAGATACAATCTTACCTCTAAAAGCTACTGTTCAATGAGCAATAGAACCACTTTAGACTAAGGCTTCAACTATGAACTTAATATATCTTTTAAAGATTTATTTATTTATGTGTACAGAGCTGGGGTACAGGTCAGAGGGGTGGAGGTGGGGGTGGGGGTGAGTGGATTCATTTGAGACAAAGCAGAGAGCAGAACAGGCGACAAAGCACACTGCGACAAAGCACACTGCGGAGGGGATCAGCGGGTGGCATCAGGAGAGGTCTGCCGTGCCAGGTGGATCACTTCGGGGCAGACTTATGCTGAAGTGGCTTTACCAGGGAGGGCCCATGAACCTAACCTTTTAATAAAGGATGCAGAAGTTTGAGAAGCAACAGGTTCTCCAGGTGCCTGTAGCTCATTTATAAGGCCTTGTGGGTCCTGGGTGCCCAGTGAAATCCCCGGTTAGGGGATCCTGATCTGGCCTGTTTTTCTGAGGTTGCTTTGAAGTGCAGATGGAGAAAGCAGAAGGATGAGCCCTGGTCTCTGCAGCAGCAGGGTGCCTCAATGCAGGGCACCTGGCACTGTGCTGACAGGGACACAGCCCAGTGCTCTCAGCAGGCAGGACAGAGCCACACCAGCCCCCTCTCTGTTGCTGGGGAGGGATCAGCGGATGCCCTCAGGGATATCTAGCCTCTGCGGGTGAGCTGATAGCTGAGTGAGGCTCTTGGGGACACATTCTGGATCTCCACAGGGGACTTGGATGACCGCCACCACCCTGTCTAACCATTCCCAGAATTCCTCTGACGTGGACAACAGAGGAAGTGAAACATTTGCCTCAGAGCTGACATCAGTAGTCTCTGTCTGAGAAGAAAAGCATTCAAAACAAACTGAACCCCTGCAGTCTTTATATGGTAAATAAGTCAGCTTCGTGGTAGAGAAAGCAGGTGCTGTGGAGCAGTAAAATCCTGCTTTTCTGGCCCTGGGGGCAGGGAGTAGGAGGACTGAAGGGAGGTGGTCAGGAAGGCTGCTGAGGCCGTCTGGGCACATGGCCCCTCAGAGTGCCAGTTTCAGCTCCTCTCTCTGCACAGGGCTGAGTGACCTGGGTAAGTCATTCAGCCTCCCAGGGCCCCAGTTTCACACCTGTTCTATGTGACTGGTGAGACCACAGCTTCCTCGTTGGCCTGTTAGGAGGATTTAATTCTGCAAAGCACGTATTAAATGTTACCTAAGGATAAGCAAGTATGATTATATATGATATATAAGGGGGAGACTAAAGGATGAGTTGTTCTTGTCCTGATTCCATTTTGGGCTTCAGAGAAAGACTCTTAGTCTGGCAAATACAAGTAGGTGGAGCCAAGTTCTTAGGCCAGTGGAAAGGTTGTTTGTCTTTCCTGGGTGACCTTGATGCTTGAGGGATACAGACAGGACCCACTCGAGTATGGGCCCCTGGGAGGCTCAGCTTCCTAGGCACTCAGAAATACCCGGCACCGAGAACCTAGTAGGAAATCTGGCCTGAGTGGTTCCCTGCAGCAGGGCTTCTGTGCCAAGGATCTGGGGGTTCACATATCTCAGAGGACTCCAGCACAGCAGTAAGAGCTGAGGTGGCTGCAGGACGACCACATCACTCGTGTCACAACCTCAGGTTGTCTGTGGGGAAATGCCCCAGACAAGTGCAGGCACCCACTGACCACAGGAGGCAGTGTTTCTCTCAACACCCACAGAAAGTCTCAACACCCTCTGCCCAAACCCTTGTCACCCTAGGGGAAGCTGAAGATGGGGAAGCATCTGACTTGTTGAGCATTTTTAACCAAAGGAGAACCTAACAGCTTGCTAAGGACTGTTTTATTAACATTTAATCCAGCCTGGGCCATTCAGTTTGCCTGCCAAGCCAGTGGGGAGAGCATAGGCTGGACTGCAAAAGCAGCAGATTGGCTTCTCAGGAAACAAAGGAGAGTCTTTCCTGTGCTGGTGGGGGTTAGGGAGGGTTTGAGGGGACTAAGGGTTTGGCAGGGGGCGCCAGGTAATTTCTAAGTGCTTAGACAGCTGAGCCTCCCAGGGCCCACGTACTAGGCTTCCGTCTTGCTGCTTGCCAAAGTCTTCAGCAAGAAATGAATAACATAAGTACCTGTGCGGGGAAGCCCACTTGGGAGAGAAAAGCTTCGTGTGCACCTCACCTCTGCTCCCCAGGGGCCCTGATGCTGAGGGCCATACCTGCCACTAGAGCAGTGTGGGGTTTGCAGGTCTGGGAAGGAATGGGAGGAAGGGCCTGGTCCCTAGAGGAAGAGAGAAAGGAAAGGGAGTGGGGCGCCAGGAGCAGGCCCTGAGGGTTGAGCAAGAAGGAGAAAGGACACAAATAACCCAAGAGTACACAAGTAATAATTTTTAAAAAAGCAAGAGAGGTCCTCCCTGTTGGCGCAGCAGGTTAAAGCACAGCACTGAGAAGCTAAGGCCACTTCCCCATGAGTTCTATCCCCGCCTGCCCCGGAGGTGACCACGTGGTGTGGCAGACCTCTCCTGATCTGCCCGCTGCTGCACTCAGCAGTGTGCTTTGTCAGTCGACCTGTTCTGCTCCCCGCTCTGTCTCTGGTGAAGCCTCTCACCCCCTGCACCTCTGGCCTGTACCCCAGTTCAGTATGCATAAATAAATCTTTGAAGAAAATTAATAAGCAAGGGAAACAAAACAAAGATAATAGCATCAAATGGAAACGAAGGTGAAGTAAAGCAGGCCAAGTGCAAGAATGAGTGAAGAGAAGGAAGAGGGGAGAGCAAAGGTGGATATGCTGAAGAAACGAAGCTGTGTGAAAACACGGGGCATTGGAGAGGCCCAAGAAGGCTGGCAGCTAAGAGGAGACTCAGCGCCAAGAGGAAACTGAGCGCTCACAGCCAGCGCCCGGGGGCACCTGAGCAGGTGGGCGGCGGAGCACAGCTGCCCAGTGCCTGAACCGGGACATGGACCCAGGAAGACTGCGGGGAAGGCAGAGCGGGAGGCCTATTTTGACTGCTTCTGATTTCCCCCAGCAAAGAGTTGGAACAGCAAGATTGCCCTCTTGCTGCAAGGTCCTTCTCAGTAAGCAGCCTGCTCCGGTACGCTTGCTCTCCTTCCTATTAGCTAAGGAAAAACCACCGCAGAGAAGACCTGCTGCCCCAGCTGTTCTGGGCCCTGTCACCGCTGTCTTCCTGGGGCACTTCCACCCATTAAAATATTACAAAACATGGGCCCGCCCTGGTGGTGCAGTGGGTTAAAGCACCGCACTATGGAGCCATCCGCAGCCACTGCAGTATGAGTTCAATTCCCAGCCAGGGAGGTGACCCACATAGCGCAGCAGACCTCTCCTGACCTGCTGGCTGCTCCCCTCAGCAGTGTATTTCTGTCATTCTGCCTGTTCTGCTCCCTACTCTTGTCTCTGGTGAATCCTCTCACCCCTTGCACCCCTGACGCTACCTCAGTTCTTGTATGCATAAATAAATCTTTTTTTAAAAAGTTTTTAAAATATGATAAAATATATCCCATGCCTCTGTTGTTATAAAGGCAAATAGATTAATAGTACCTACGGAAACCTTTTCTTTAACCTAAAAATTCTTTTTTCCTCTTTAGATTTTAGGAGAAATGAAAATATTTTTGTAAACCGTTGCCTACAAGTACTGTAGGTCTGGGAACTGTGCCCAAGGCACCAATAGATAAGTCAGGCCTGGAGAACTTAGAGGCACAGGATAATGAGTACTAAAAATATACAAAGAGATTAGATGAAATATTTATATTAATGTGAGCCAAGGAAAGTGCATTAGAATAGCAGTGATTGGATTGCCATCATGATGATCGCAAGAATTTCGAGATTACAGCGAGGTGATTTTTAAAGGTGCTGCTCTATAATATCTAGCGCATGTTATGTGCTGGGTCTATATGGAATGTTGTGAGAATTAAATCAGGTAAAGCTCGTATTAACCCTCATCTAAGTAATCATTGTAGACTAGTCCTATATATGTTAGATAAATAAGGGGGGACTAAGGCAAGTGGCATGTCCTGATTCACATTTAGGACCTCAGAAGAATATATGTGTGTGTGTGTAAATATGTATGAATATTCATTGTAATTTAACTTAAGGTTATATACACATATATTGCAGCTTTGAGATTTCATATAAATACATATGTTGCAGTCTGAGTTGAATTATTTATATATGTGTATATAAATAATATATATGAATTATATATATATATATATACATATATACACACACACACATACACATATGCTTCCTTGCTCGGTACAACATACTTTTTGGTTTTCAGATTGATTTGTCGAAGTGACTGAGGGAAAATATATACATATATATGAGTACATGTCTACACACACATGTGTACATGTATATTGTATACACACATGTACAATACATCTATGTATACACACATAGGTGTGTGCATACACACACACATACACACACAGAGTTTGTTTCTAAATCTACTCTAACATCCACTTCTTAGTCATTACTCCTTTATTTCATTAGGGCAAACAATATCTATTCAGTCTCTACTTGACACCAGGCAAGGAACTGGCCCAACAGTCTAAGGCAAGAGAAGACACCCAGTCTTATCCCTCCTATGCTTTACTTTCTAGTGGCAAATATGAACATTAAACAAATGACTGCCCAGATATTGTAAACTGGAGTATGGGTTCCATATGAAAATGTGGCATGGGCCTCAAGTCAAGTCTCGGGGTGGGTCAGAGAAGGTTTTCCTAGGGAATTAAAACTCTAACAGCTGTCTCTAGGATGAGTAATTGAATTAAGTAGACAGTGAGAGAAACTGTGTTTTAGCATGAGTCAAGTACCCAGAATATAAAAGTCTTCAAGCTCTCAAGAACTCTGGGAAGTTCCCTTCCCTTCCCAGAATCAGAGTCCAATGGGAAGACAGAAGGAATCCAGATATAAGCAGTGATGAAGTGCAGAGGAGACAGATTTATAGAGCTCTTGAGTAACAGGAGAGGAAGCACTGGGACATGGGGTGGTAGCATTCTAAATTGTCATCATAGGACCTGTAAGGATGACTGAGAAGCTTCAAGTAATATTCACAAGAAGCAGACAGAGGATTGGCTCCATTCTAGACTCTGAAGGCTATTTACTGGAATAGCTGAAGCTAGACCATCATAGCAGTCAGGATGTCAAGAGTCAGTCATGTGGACAGAATCTAACAGAAAAATGATTACAATCTCCTAAGATGACCAGAGCCTGACAATCAAAGAGCTAGCAAAAATTGTATCATGACACAATGATCAGGACAGATCCTGTTGAGCAATAACGATGTGGCGTGTGTTACACGGCAGTACCTTGACATCTTTAGGTGGGGGTCACATTCCAGTTCCTGTCTCAACACATCCTCTTCATCCATGGGTGCTGATAGTTTGAGAACTTACCAGGAAGAATTCCATATATTCTGTGATGATCAGGATAGCCCATATTATTCTCTGACCACAGATATGCTCAAATTTTCATTCCAAAAAAAGGAAAAGACACTCAAATGTCTGTAAAAGATTTATTCTTGATATTTTAGGTTCTTCAGTTTTCTTCACAGAAAATTTAAAATTTAAATCATGCAGTTGTTCATCAATAAATATAGTGGGCTTAAGAAAAAAAAATAAGAAACATGCTTACAAGTTTCCAGAAACATCTATGGAATCTTCTGGCTGATTTTTGAAGGCAAGATCCATATCAGAATTATACTGTATCAGTTGCTGAGCAACATAACAAATGAGAAACTCCTAGGACGGCCTTCCTTTTGTTCAAAATGTTGAATAACAGGATTTTTCCATTTGCACTTTTTTAAAGCATTGCTGAGGGGAGCAATGGATGGGACAGGAGAAGTCTGCTGCACCATGTGGGTCAGCTCCCTGGCTGGGAATAGAGCTCCCTAGTGCTGCAGTGGCTGCCAATAGGTTCATAGTGCAAGGCTTTTACCCTTTGCACCACCAGGGTGAGGATGGGGGGGAGGGTGCTCAATATAGTTAATTTCTTTTAAAGATTTATTTATTTATGCATACAGAACTGGGGTGAAGCCCAGAGGTGCAGGGGTGGTGAGAGGATAATAATCAGAGTGGGGAGCAGAACAGGAAGATTAATGAAGTACACTGCAGAGGGGAGCAATGGGGAGATAGGAGAGGTCTGCTGTGCCATGTGGATAGTTAATTTTTTTAAAACAGAGTATTTCCCAAAGGAAAAATCAAAGGACTGTTTAAAAAAAGTTATATCCACAACAGGTAAAACAATCAAAGGGGATTTGTTTGTTTGGTCTCAAACTGAAAATAAGGTGTTGCTAATGTTTCATCTACATGAAGTTTAAATGTTTGATTTTATTCTATTACCATTTTTGATATATAGGAATAATATTCTGTCATAATACTTCCTTAAAAAAAAAACTTTAGAGTGGAAGGGTGTCTCCTAAGATAATGATTAATATTTACATCCAACCAAGAGTCAACTTTATACTTAATAGTGAAAGTCTAGTGAAATTTATTCTATTCCTATAAGAATAAAGAAAAGGTATATTTATTTCCACCACAATTTCACTCTCCCGTCTTTATTCCTCACTGTCTCTCCTTCCTTTTTATATATGATATTATTATAGACCAAAAATAAAACTAAGAGTCAATTGAAAACTCATAGAACAAAAAAGGAGTTCAGTAAAATGATAGGTTACAAAAATGTAAACCATCAGTAGCTTTCCTGTAGACACAACTAGTTTGAAAAGGAAAAAATATTCCATTAGTCATAGGAATAAAAAATGTAAAATAGAACTAACAGGCTAGTAGTGAACTGAGCAAATATATTTTCTCTCAGAATGGGGAAAAAATGGGTTCCTCCTTATCTGTAAAGTGCTCCAACAAATCAATAAGGCTAAAATCCCTATAGAGAAATTAAGAAAGGACATGAGCAGCCATTTCCCAAACAGGAAATCTAAATGGCCAATAAAGATATCAAACAGGTGTACAGACACTAGACTTTTAAAAAAATGCTAATTATAACAACAGAAGCTTATCATTGTCTTTCTTGTCAACTTAAAAATGTTTTCTCAGGTTTTCTAGTTAATGTTGGTAGCGTATGAAGGGTTCTCTCTCTACTGAAAACATGGTTGTAAATTGATGCAGTTTTGTGAACCGTAATATATAAATTGGATATAATATTTCTGGAAAGCAATTTACTTTTTGTTTTGTTTTTCAATTGCTTTACAATATTGTTTTTAAATTTTGTGAAGTCAAATCTATTGATTGTTTTTCTTTATGAGTTTTTCCATTACTTCATTTCTAGAAAGTATTTTTCTAGCCCATATTTTTTTCCTTTTCACAGGTTGTGACTTTTTAAAGATGTTATTTATTTATTTATGCATTCGAGAATGGGGGTACAGGCCAGAGGTGCAGGGGGTAAGAAGGTGCAGGCCAGAATGGGAAGCAGAACAATCAGGTCTGCTGAGATACCCTGCTGAGGGGAGCAGTGGGCAAAACAGGAGAGGTCTGCTGCACCCTGTGGGTCAGCTCCCTGGCCAGGGATCAAACTCTTGCTGCAGTGGATTTGGAGAGCTTCATAGTGGTGGGATCCAACCCCTTGCACCACCAGGAAGGCCCTTCAGGTTGTAATTTTTTAAAACTTCTTTCACCCATTGTCATAGTTTATGTATCTATACTAGCTAATCTGTCAAAGGAAGATTTTAAAGATAGTTTCCAAACATTTTGGAAAATCTTCAAATACCATTTGTGGATTAATTCCATTGATTTATGATAGTGCCTTTATGGTAGACTAAGATTTAGGTCTGTTTGGCACATTTAGGCTTCCTTATTCTGTTCCACGGGCCTAGCCCTGAATAGCAAGTGGTGAGCACATGGACTTTCGAGACAGATAACCTGCATGGCTGTAGGAACGAACCTATTCCTCCAAATTGAGAAAATGTGAGTCTGATGACTGAAGCAGGCATGTCTACTCATCACAGTTACAGTTTGTTAAGAACACTTTTCATGTACGATCCTCGTCCTTATCACCACAACAGGCAGACAAGACTCTGGTTGAAGCAGGCAGGGTACCCAACCCTAAACTGATCTCTGCTTTCATTTGGCTTGATTTCTCCTATCTCTTGCCATGCAGCTGGAGGTACATCAAAAAGGGACAAAAAAGTGCCTCCCTGATGGTGCCAGGGGTTAAGACTCAGCACTATGAAGCTCTCCACAGCCACTGCAGCAGGAGTTCAATCTCCAGCCAGGGAGCTGACCCACATGGCACAGCAGACCTCTCCTGCCATGCCCTCTGCTCCCCTCAGCAGTATTTCAGTAGATAAACCTCACTCTCTGGTCAATCCTCTCACCCTTGCACCTCTGGCCTCCACCCCAGCATAAGAAGTAAATCTTTATTTAAAAAAAAAAAAAAGCGACAAAAAGTCATATGATTTCCTTCTGGAAGGTTAGACCTTTCCTTCCTAGAGCCACATAGAGCATTTTAACAGTCTCTATTCTTTTTTTATACGAATACAAGTCCTCCAAACCAGAAAAGTCTCTAAGCTGAGGGCAAACCATAAATAGGTTTCTGTTGCTGATAATCTTAGCCATTCAAAGCTGGGTTGTGCCTGAAGGGAAGGAAAGGGAAGGCAATTCATTTCCTTGGGGTATAATTACACATAGTAATATTTCCTCCTTTTCTGTGTTTAATTATGTGACTTTTGACACAATTGTTGTCACTGCAATAGATATGTAGAATTCCATTATCCAAAAAGTCACCCCCCTCGCTCTACTCCCTCAAGTGTTCTGTGTTCTGCTCCTACCATTTTGCATTTCCCAGAATGTTATTGAATTGGAATATATCACATGCAACCATTTACATCTGGTTTTACTCCACTTAATGCCTTTGAGATTCTTCTATGTCATATGCATTTATTTGTAACTTCATATTGCTGAGCAGTATTCTACTCCACGGATGTATTTATCTGGGCTGTTTTGATTTCCTAGAGATCATGAATAAAGTCACAATAAACATTTACTGTCAGATTTTTGCATGAACATAAGTTTTCATTTCCCTAAGATAATAAATGAGGGTGCTGTGTCAAAAAGTAAGTGCACATTTCAATGTATAAGTCACTGTCAAACTAATTCCCAAAGTGTCTGTGCCATTTTGCATTCCCCCTGCCCCTCCCCGCCCACACACACACTGACTTTTAGTGTTTTGAGGGTTGAAATACGGAGAACTCAATCTCTAGGTGTGCTGGATACTTTTTATTTTTAAAGATTTATTTATTTGTACATACAGAACTGGGGTGCAGACCAGAGGTTCAGGGGCGGTTAGAGGCTTCACCAGAGACAGAGTGGGGAGCAGAACAGGCAGATCGACAAAGTACACTGCTGAGGGGAGCAGCGGGCGGGTCAGGAGAGGTCTGCCACACCATGTGGTCACCTCCTGGGCAGGCAGGGATCGAACTCATGCAGAAATGGCTCTAGATTCTCAGTGTTGTTCTTTAACCCGCTACGCCACCAGGGAGGGCCATGCTGGATACTTTCAATCCCTACTGGGAATGGGTTGTGGCTGGCTTTCTGAGTCAGCTGGTAGCTGACTTTAGTAGCTACTAACTGGGAGAGTCCCCTCCTATCTGCTTAAATTCTAAATTGCTAAAATTAATTGCTAAAATTCTTGTGTGAGGGCCCTCCCTGGTGGCACACCAGGTGAAAGCACAGCACTAGGAAGCTAGCTGCTGTGGCTTCAGCAGTTCCATCCCCAGCCAGGGAGTGACCCACGTGGCACAGCAGACCTCGCCTGTCTCCCGGCTGCTCCCCATCAGCAGTGGACTTCATGTATCTGCTCCCCACTCTGTCTCTGGTGAATCCTCCTACGGCCCCTACACCCTTGGCCTGTACCTCAGCTCTGTATGCAGAAATAAATAAAATCTTTAAAAATAAATAAATAAAATTCTTGTGTGAGCAGGAGCAGGAAGGAATCCTGGGAATGATTTATAGACATACAAATACATAATCCATATCCCCAATACCTTAGAATGTTGCACAGAACTCCCAGGGTAGAGCAGTCAATGACACTTAGCACTTCATTTATATTATTTTTCAACTCTCAAAACTACTCAACAAATTTAGTATCAGATCACTTAGCTATCAAATTTAGGTCTCAAAGTTGAAGCAAAAGACGACTGTGATCCTGCTACCACTGCTGAATACTAAGCAGCCCTCTGCTTCATCTCCCCATGCTGCTCCACCTGCAAGATGCTGCTACACTCACTCGTACTTCTCTCTCCCCTGGGCTCCAGCTGGCGTCTCCCTCTGCCCAGGCTTCTTCTCTGCTCCTTACGTCCTCTTCTGGTGTCCTCTTCCTTAAAGCCCACCCATCCAGAAAGGGTGGGGGATCCTTCCTTTGTTCCTCTGTGGTAGTTATGCACCCACAGTTCAGGGCTATTTTTCTGAGATGAAAGAGATCCCTTTATCTCTGTGCCTAGCACAAAGTCTTGGCATAATAGGACACTTTAGCCAAATTTAGAGTGAGAAGAAGGAAAGAAGGGCGCAAGGCAAAAAGGTAGGGAAAAAGGAAGATTTCCTTTTGGAGCTTATACCTTTGAGTGAAATAATGATTTGCACTTAAAACTCTGAGCCAGCATCAGCCTTTCGTTGAAAGAATTTCGTTTTCAGTTTTCAGATGAATATAATTCGTAGACTCGCCCAATCTCTGATCAGAAGACACTTTAGGGGTCATCAATAGAAGTTTCCTACTTTTTCTTGTCCTTTTCTTTTTCTGACATGAATTAAAATGCAGGCCTACTCTCGGGCCTCCCTGGTGGCTTACAGGTTAAGTCTAGGGCCATCACTATGACAGCAGGGAGCTGACCCACATGGTGCAGCAGACCTCTCCTGTCTTGCCCACTGCTCCCCTCAGCAGTGGATTTCAGTCACTCTGCCTATTCTGCTCCCCACTCTGTCTCTGGTGAAGCCTCTCACCCTCCACACCTCTGGCTTAGACCCCAGCTCTTCTTCACAAAATAAGTAAAATGCAGGTCTGCTCCCACTGTATTAGAGCTCTTTATCTTCCTTTCTACCAAGCTCTGTTTATTACCTGGATTCGATGCCTGCCTGCTATTTCATTTCCTTTGTGTATCATCATCCATTTTGATCTTCACCACTTCTTTTCAAATTTTATTTTGATTCAGATTCTCTGACTCAGAGTGATTTTATCTACATATATTAAAGAAAAACATTGTCAATAAAAGGCAGTAAAAGACTCATTTATAATGTCATATACTTTGGAAAAGCCTTTTCCTAGGAACACCTTTCTGCTATATTTTTGGTGCCTGTTTTATATATAAAGACTGTTAAGTGGAGACTGTTAAACGGGGCAGGGAAGAGAGAGGGGAAGACAACAAAACTAAAACAGCCACAAAAGCAATCCAAGTTGGAAGGGGATTGGTATTATATTCGAGAAGTGTCTTTCGGAGGTCTGGTTGGCAAGGCTTTCATGAAATATCCATCAGGTACAAAATATCCTGTGCCTCCCTGGCATATCTAATTTAAGAAAATGGCAGTGCTTTACACTAATATTACAGTCTCCGAATAAAAACTATTTCCGTAAGTGAAGCTGGAATACACAAAGACCCCTTGCAATCTGCTGTCCTTCAGGAGGGGCCCACAGTGAGGGCAAAGGGAGACACTGTCCTTTGGGTGAGGGGTGAGGGGCCTGGGAATCCATGCTACATGCATGGGTGCCCTCCATGAGTGCTGTTCGTGGGTCGTCCATGGGTGCTCTCCAGAGCAAGGCGAGCTGAGCTTTGCTAAGGTCCAGCTCCCATAGCAGCCTCTATTCGAGGTTTTGTTCTCCGAAACTTCAGTTACCTGATAGTCCGAAGGTTATCAATGGTGGTTGGAAAAATCCCTGGTGGCTCGAGGGGTTAAAGCCCAACATACTATAAAGCTCTCCACAATCACTGCAGCATGAGTTCAATCCCCAGCCAGGGAGCTGACCCACATGGCGTGGCAGACCTCTCCTGTCTGCCCGCTGCTCCCCTCAGCAGTGTACTTCGTCGATCTGCCTGTTCTGCTCCCCACTCTGTCTCTGGGGAATCCTCTCACCCCCATAGCTTTGGCTTGTACCTCAGTTCTTGTATGCATAAATAAACCAGTCTTTAAAAAATTTAAAAATTGCATCTACCAAGATGTGCAATTCAACTCTAGTTTTCATTTTTAACTGTTCAGAAATGAAAATGCAATTTAATGAAAATAGCTGACTAAAAAAGCTAATAGCATTTCGAAACATTTAGCTCTGAAAAGCTGAACTGATATCCTCATTCTCTTTTGTGAAAGGGTTTATTTTTATTAAGTGTTTGTCAAAATATTGTCCACTGCTTGCTAAGGAAAGAGAAACCTTACAGTAAGGCTGAGACAGGCAAAACAAACAAAACATAGGCAAAACTCCAGTGGAACATGAATCTAATCATTTTAGGCTTGCACAGACATAATGGGGTTAGAAAAGGGACACTTTCTGCCCATCTTTTCAGGCTCAGGATTTACCTCGCCCCCTGGACTTCCCATCCTCAGCCACACCCAGTCTCCTGGGAGCCCCCACCTCCTCAAGCTGGTGTCCACGTACCTGCTCCCTTCCCGTGAGCCTTTGCGTCTCAGGTGCTGCTTCTTCTGGAAGCCTGCGTGATCCTCTACCTCACACCAGTGGGCACTCACCTTGGGCTTTCCATGTACACTGCGGTTCTGTCACTGCTCTGCCGACCAGCGAGGTTGTTTAACATCTTCCCCCCAAGTGGACTTCATTCATGAGTTCACCAAGCCCACACACCAGGGTGCAAGGAGAACACAGGCAAGTCCTACACTTGCTGCCATGAGGTAGCTCACAGGGAGAGGCAAAGACATGATTGTCCTAACCACCATATCCTGTGTGAAAAGAGACAGCATAGAGATACGAGCAGGCGATTAAGGTCCACTTGTCCATCTTGAAGTCCGGGGAGGTGTTAGGAAAACTCATTGGGAAGACACTCTCTTCTTGCTTGAAGAAGAGTGATAATCAGTTAAGCAACATGAGAGAAGGTGGGGAATGATGCTGTGGGCAGAGGTACTAGGAGAGGAGGAACAGCGAGCTACAATTAGTGTGCACCCCAGAGAGCAAAATAATATATAGAGGCAGGGAGAACATTTGGGGCAGGGTAGAGCATGCTATGTCAAATGAGGGATAAACACTTGGGTGTAGCGTGTGCCTATTTGTTTTGAGGGTATATAAATGCAGAGCAGCAAAGTCTTGTGTGAGCATTTTGGAAGAGCAGCTAGGTATAAGACAAGGGAAGAGTGGAAAGCAGTGGGCCTAAAAGCAGAGAAGCTCTCCCTTTAGGGGAAGCTTGTAGATGACAGGCTCCAGCGAAAGACGAGGAAGGGAGTAGAAGGGAGGAAACGGATTCTGGAGAGGTTTATTGTAGATGAAGGGCAAGAAAGGTTCATGGAGAGTTCAGCATGGGAATGCTGGCTGTCAAGGGCCAGGGAAACATCAAGAAGAATGAGCAGTCCCAGCAGGCATCTGGACACTGGAAATTGGAAGTGGTGAGAGGCGGAGATTTTGAGTTATATGTGGTTCAAAGCTAAAGGTAAGATTTCCCACGGCAAAAGAAAGTCACGTGTGAAATGAAGAGGGCTGTTGTTGGACAGCCCTGGGGAGCACAATGTAGACCAAATGGTAAAGAGAGACTCCAAGAGGAGAGGAACAAGGAGGCTGGAGGACCCCAGGATGAAACCAGTCAAGCAGAGTCCAGAAAAGGAGCAAGTGGTCAAGAGTGCCCAGTACTGCACAAGGCTCAAGTTCAGTAAGCCACGGCGTCTGCAGGACCTTTGACGAGTGTGGGCAAAAGCGATCTTGGCCCCAGCAGCTCCGTATAACAACAGGGGCAGAAAAACACCACAGCTAGGGAAGGAGCAACTGGGACAGAGCACCCTAAGAACAGGGCACTAGCGCTTGACTGTCCCTTCTCTAGAATCTCTCTGTGAAAGGGAAAAGAATGAAGGAACACAGAGTGGAGTTCCCAGAGGGCATGGAGCCCCTAGCTAGTGCTGACCCACAGAAGGATTTATTGACTTGAGTGGCAATGATGAATTGTCCAAGAACTGGGTGACGAGTCGGGGAAGGCGCCATGTGTTCTGAAATGTTTGATTATTTATTTTCACCAAGTAGGAGATCCAAGATTGCTTTTGCGCACACTTGTCAAATGTCCTGCAGACCCATTTGGCTTACTGAACTTGACCCCTGTGTAGCATAAACACTCTTGACCACTTGCTCCTTTTCTGGAGGTTCGAGGGGACACGGGGCAGTGGGGTGGGGAAATGCTTATTACCAAGGAAGGGGATAGATGCGTGGACTAAGAACAGCACCAGCAGGTAATACTCCACACTGAGTAGCAAATGATGGTAAGAGACACCGTGACCCGGGTCTCCATTAAAGTGTCCTTTTATTCCTGTCAATGACTTATGCACTAAATCCATGAAATCAGAAATATTCTCTGCCTCAAGCTAGGCAAGGCATCAAAGGAACATTTGGAGTAGTGGAAATGTAAGAGGCTGTGAAAAGAAGGCAAGGACAGGGCCAGGCAACTCTGGCTGACTGTGGAAGTGGACCTGCCTTTGGCCAGTTCTCACAGCAAAGCTGGAATAATCATTCCTTTTCCAGAGTTACTGGAAGACTGACACGTGAAAGCCTTTTAAATAACCAGGGGTGAGCTATTACTGTAAACTAGAAGCTACTAAGCTTTTGTGGGCATTAATGGGCCTCTTTAGCTTGCACCCCCTCTTTTTGCCCCTCCTTCTGTTTTCTTATTAAAAGCTACAACCTGTGCAAAGCACCTGGAATATGGGCATGCATGTAAATAAATGTTAATTGCTAACCTTGTTCCCTCCAGGCCTCCTCCCACCTGCTCCTTATCTATATAGCCTGTAGGTTAACCCCAGGACATTCTTTCTCAGCAAGTCATAACTTGGGGGCCTGAGAGTGAAACTAATGAAGCTTAGCTCTGGAAGTCAGCAGGTGAACCAGGAAATCTCCACTGCCCAATTTGCAAAAGCTTACCAGGCCAGTGTTTAAATATCCAACCAAGGTGGCGGGAGACCTGTCTTTCCCTTAGAACGCATTGACAGACATCACAGTTGCGTTATTTATTTAGTTCTCTGAAAACCGGTGCTTAAAGTACGACCTTTGAGTCTACTCACAGAGCAATCTAGGAATAGACAACGTGAGAGGCAGAAAAGGGCTTTGAGGGCGTCTGGGGTGAGAGGAGAGGTGACTGGACTTAAGAGGGACGCCAAGACCTGCCACCAACCCACCGGCATGTCCACTACACCTTTGCGCCGCCCTGCGTCTCTGTAAACTGGGCGTGATCACTTCTGCTCCAACATGGGGAAGCCGGGGAGTGTGCGTACGGCACCCCCACCCGCGGGCCCCCCGGGGAAATGGTATTGTTCACCCAGAGCTTGCAAAGCAGCCCCTGGAGCTCGCGCCCCATTTATCTGCGGCCCCCGGCTGGGTGACCAGCGCTCGGGCGGAGGGTCCGCGCGGCTGCCACCCCGCCCAGGGCAGGGCCTGGGCCTCGGGGGAGGGGCCGCCGGGCAGGTTCACGGGCACCGCAGGCGGCCCGGCTCCGAGCCCGGCTGCTTTCGCCGGCGGGAGCGAGTCGGCTGTAGGCGGCTCCTTCCTGTGCAAACTTTTCTGTCCTCTTCCTCCTCCCGCCTCCCCACGAGCTCCGCGGCGCCGCGTCCAGCCTCCCCGCCCTGCTCGCCGCCCC
>NW_004567102.1:75561265-75605833 GCF_000260355.1 Condylura cristata
GGCGGGGGGTGCCCTGCGGGCTGGGGAGCGCTCCCGCTGGGTGCGGCGCGGGGCACCCGCTGGAGCGTGGCGGGTCCGTCTGGAAGAGGAAGCTGCAGCGCCCCGCGCGTCTCTGCAACCTGGGAAGGGTGCGGTCCCCTCACTTGGAGACCGCGGGCAGGCGGGTCTGGAAACCCTCCAACTGCTCAGGCTGCCGACTAAGCCTGTGGGGGCTTGGGAGTCCCCGGACCCGGCGTGTTTCCCTCCTGTCAAAAGCCAGGCAGGTGGTGGCTCGATGCTTCATTGCTGTTCGACAAAGGCTGGAGCCATTGCCTAGAGCCCCGGCGCCCTGGCCTCGGCCTGGCGGCCTGGCGTCCCCCTGAGCGCTCGGCGGGCCCTGGGGGCCTCTCTGTGCGTCCGGACCCGGCAGGCCCAGGAACTCCGCAGCCGGTCGGTGCCGGTAGCACCGAGCCTGGCAGCGTTGGGCAAATCACTTAACCTTGTCTCTCTTATCTCGGTATTTAAAGCTGGAATGAGAGTGTGGGACTTCCACACGCGGAGGCTATGGGGAATAAATAATTAATCGTTTTTAAATGCCTTTGAACAAAGCATCGTCTAAGAACGACAGAACTGTTTTTACAAGTCCGGCAGACTTGTTAAGTTTCCACCAGTTGTTTTATGATTATCAGCAACCTAGGGTGGGGGCTTGGGAGCTGGGGAAGTGGAACAGAAGCAAATATCAACTCTCTGAACAGCCAGAGGGCCTTGCAGTGGCTGACAGGTATACCCCACCCTCCACCATTGCCTCTTTCAGCCTCTGTGCCTGGGGTGAGGCCTCCTTTGAGATGCCACTAGCCGGCTTCTGTGTGGAGCCTACTTTGCCCTAACAAATGCACATTTCCACCTCTGCCTCACTCCAGCTAGGCACCTGTTTTTTCATTCTTGTAATACGGCTCTGGCCACCATGTGCCCTTAGAAAACTGTCAAAGGCATTGACTATCTGTGAATCACCCTGGATACAGCTGGCCAGAATTGCAGCAAACAGGTAGTCGGGCGCAGTCACATTCATGTCCACTTTCTTCTGCTGAATTCACTTGGTAGAAATCTGGAAAAACACAGTCAAATGTGTTTTACTTCCGGCTTTTTGTGTCTTGGCCAAACTGAAGTTGACCGATGCTTAATCTTGATGGATATTTTGTTGTTGTTGTTACAAATATTAACCCTTCAGATGAATAGACAACCAGAAATTAATCCAGCTGGTGACTGTTGATGAATCAACATAGCTCGTATCACCATTTTTCATTTCCATAGATTAACAAAGGTCCATAGGCAGAAAAGGGAGAGTAAAAACCATTTAAATATGAGTGTGCAAAGTGCCTTTCATGGGAACCGCGGGCTTCACTTTGGGATATGGCTTCACTTCTAAGAGCTCTATGCACTTTTTATTAATTTAGCAAAGAGATATTTTTATTTCTTATTTATTTATGCATACAAGAGCTGGATGAATGTCGGTCAGAGGTACGGGGAGTGAGAGGATTCAACAGAGACAGACTGGGGAGCCGAACAAGTGGATCTACTGAAGTAGACTGCTGAGCGGAGCAGAAGGCAAGAGAGGTCTGCTGTGCCATGGGGGTGAGCTCCCTGGCCAGGGATTGAATTCGTGCTGTAGTAGGTGCGGATAGCTTCATAGTGCTGAGACTTAACTCCTGTGCCAACAGGGAAGCCGGAACTCCATGTACTTTTAGAGGACAGGACGTTGGAAGTGACAACTTCCAGTTAAGTTGGATGCTCACCTATGGGTGGAAGAGTGAGCTTCTTTCACATCATTCTGTTCTACTTTCCGAAATGACCTTAGATTTCTTTAAGAGCAGGCTTAAGTAGGGCCAGGGGCTCCTTGGATTTCTTGGAGTCAGAGAGGAAATGAAAGCATGGGTTGCTCACTGACACACACTAAGAGATGCCCCACAATCTTGCAGCTTCTGCGGCCAGGCTGGCTGGGTGGGAAATGAGCATGTTGACTGGCAGGAATAAAAGAATTATTTTAGGGTTGGTGCATAATGGGCAAGTAGCCCCACCGTGTGAAAACATTCCTGGGACTGGGGTAGGCAGCTCCATCCCCAGCCCCCCTGCAGAAGCGCTATACTCACAGGTAGGCAGTCCAGAGGAGATCGTGGGTGGCCTTGCCAGCACCAGCCCTGGGCAGCAGCATGGCCTTGTGGCATAGGCTCAGAGCACCCCCCAGACCTTTGTCACCCCCATTTGCACCTCAGGATGCCCAGGTAGCTCTTAGGCACATTGCAGTTTGAGAGGCATTATTCTGGAACTAGCTTTCAAGGTTCCACATAGCAACAACCACAAGACCACTCATGACCTAGTCCCACAGGCCTGGATTCTGCTTCATCGGCATCAGTGTGGCCTGGATACTCGGCGGTTCTGATGTGGTTGGCGTGAGGAACCACTGTCCTATGGCAGGTGTGCCAACAGGGCTTGCTGCTGTAGGTGCTGACAGTGTGATCGGGGTGGGCTTGGGCAAGGGAAGCCTGAAGACTGTCTCAGGACCTTCGCACATCTTTAATGCTATTCTCTCCTACTGGGACTACTGCCCCATTGGCTTTTCTTGCTCTCCTTCTTGAGACATCTGTGCTCACCCCTCAACCGCCAGCACCCTCAGTCCTGCTTCTTGACTTCTTGACTGGTCCATGAGTCCTTTTTTTCTCTTTTCCTTTTTTTTAAGGTTCATTTATTTATGCATACAGAACTGGGGTACAGGCTAGAGGTGCAGGAGTGTTGACAGGATTCACCAGAGACAGAGTGGGGACCAGAACAGGCAGACTGAAGAAGTACACTGCTGAGAGAGCAGTGGGTGAGACTGGAGAGGTCTGCTGCACCATGTGGATCACCTCCTGGGCTGGGATCGAACCTGCCCTGAAGTGGCTGCAGCTAACTTGCAGTGCTGCATCCTAATACGTTGTGCCACCAGGGAGGGCCCCTATGAGTCCTTTCTATGGCTAATATCAAATCATGAGTTCAATACCTGTGCAAGTGCCTGTGAGAGCTGAGGCAGGAGGGGGCATCATAGTTTGCAGTGATGTGTGACTGGGAGGGAGCAGGGCGATGAAGGAGAGGGCTGGAAGGTGTTCTCCTCCGGCTGACAGGGCACACGCCACTCCCCAAACACAGGCTAACTCCATCTGCCATTGCATGCCCCATTCTAGCTTCCTCCCTACCTTTTCCTCCATGAAAGTCTCATAAAAATTAGAAACCCTGCTCTAAAGTTTTTTGCCATTGTCTGCAATACAAGCCAGTTCAATGCAAGTTATTTTAAAAGACCTGCCCTTGCAAGCCCTATGTTGATACTATGGAAATATTGCAAAGAATTCACTTTCCCTGCCTACACTTTATCACAAGGTTTTTGACATGAAAAACATCTCAGGTGCAACAGCTTCTGTTTAACTGGTGATTGGAGGACTTAGTTTTTCACAAGACATAAATACATGTGTTTCATTTGCCAAAACAATAGTGATTAGTTTAAAAACCTATGAAAAATGTGAAGAAAGCCATATATTTCCACATATGTACATTTAATAATACAAATAACATTGCAGCGGGTGGATAAACCTTTTTATTTTACTCAGAAAAACTGAGATTGCTTTTGCTTTATGGCTTTTGAACTCAGAGTTCTGGAATTCAATGCAATTTCTGGATTTTTTAAATCTAGTATTTCTTTGTAATTAAAGTGATGTTTCATCCATTATAAAGTCCTGAAACAAGCTTTTCATGGTATATGGTCAGCTGTTCTTTTAATTTTCAGAGGAATCTTTTTGCACATTAGCAACTTTAGTATATTGGGGGGGGGGCGGTTTCTGGGCCTCTGAAAAGCCCAAAGTTAAGTTCTTTTGTCAACTTTCAGCAGGCTGCTGTGGCTGGCCAGTTTCCCCGGGGCTGTCCTGGGTCTGTGGGAGCCAAGTGGGGGAGGGAAGGTTGTAAGAGCTGCCTGCTGTACGTTGAACTGCACAGAACAAGAGGACCTTGAACCACCTCCAAAAAGGGTAGGTGTGAGAGAATGAAGCGACTGACCCACTTTATCGGCTGGATATACAAATAGTCTCATTTCTTTCAGTACCCAGTTCCTCTCCCAGCACGCGTTTGCCCTACCTAGCCTCTGTGAGAGGAGAGGTGATGGAGAGCCTGGTACCTTTCCTTTGCTGTCTTTCCTCCTGAGTGTGTTCCGTTCCCTGGAGAGAGAAGTGAGAACACTGGACGTGCGGATCGTTCTCCCCGCTGCCTGGAGGCTGCCACCAGGGGCCGCTATTCAAGACTGGTTTGCAGTTGAGGGTCACTTGTCCGCTTGTGGGGAAGCCGCCGCTGCTCCACACTTCGCCAGTGCTGCTCCCAGCGTGCCTCTTCCTCACCTCTACGTTTGTTTGTTTTTTTAAAAAGATTTATTGATTTATGTGTACAAGAGCTGGGGTTTAGGCGATGAGAGCGTTCACCAGAGACAAAGTGGGGAACAAAAAAGGCAGATGTACTGAATCATACTGCTGAGGGGAGCAGCGGGCAGGTCAGGAGAAGTCTGCCAGGCCATGTGGGTCAGCTGCCTGACTGGGAATCGGACTCATGCTGTAGTGGCCATGTGGGTCAGCTGCCTGGCTAGGAATCTCTGCACATGTGCAGAGCTTCATGTGTGAAGACTTGACTCCTTGCGCCACCAGGGAGGCCCTCACCTCAAAGTTTGTAATGTTCAAGTTGATGCTTGATGCTTAGTCATTTTTTTCCCCAGGAATGATGTTGTGCCAAGGTGGTGGGTCCCCACGGGCCAAAGGCCCCAGTCACAGCCGGGCTGGGAGAGATGGACACCTGCCCACTTTCCATTTGGGTAACTTGGTGAGGATTTTTTTTTAAAGATTTTATTTATTTATGCAGACAGAAATGGGGTATAGGCCAGAGGCACAGGGGCGGTGAGAGGATTCACCAGAGGCAGCGTGTGGAGCAGAACAGACAGATCGACGAAGTACATGCTGAGGGGAGCAGTGGGCGGGTCAGGAGAGGTCTGCCGCGCCATGTGGGTCACCTCACACAGAAGTAGCTTTAGCTTCTTAGTGCTGTGTTTTAACCCCCTGCTCCACCAGGGAGGACCCTGGAGAGGCTTTTTAAAAAATGACTGGCTTCAAGTTCACTGTCTCTGCTACTCATGGAAAAGCAAAGCCACCGTGCCAGGCAGGCCAGGCAGCCAGGGCAGTGCAGAGGGAGGCCACACTCGCCCTCTCCCCCCGGTCAAGCTGTGCACACACTCGCCCTGTCTCCTCCCAGGAGGGGATCTGTTCTTTGAGTGAAGGCTCCAGCCAGATGCCGGCCTCTCCAAGGGTTTACCTCCAAAGAGGCATCCACCTGTCACAAAAGCATATGGGGGTGGATGGTGGCCTTGTACCAGGCAGGGACACACTTGAAAAATCAGCTGCACCTGTTACCCTGTAGCAGCAACTCTAAAAATTCTCTCTACCTGTTGGTAAGTTGTGCCTGTGAAGTCACGTTGCACCTGACCCGTGGCTGAGATCAGGGAGGTGTCAGGAGGCCGTTGTGGGGACCAGTTCTTCCTCCTTGCTCTAGTACTTTCTCCTGGGAGGTCCGGGCACACCCACGTGAGTACCTTTTACTCTCTGCTCTGAAGAAATATTCTCTCCCTCAGCTACTTCCTCAGCCATTGGCTTATGGTCACCACACCATGGCCCCCAACCTCATCTACTGCAGCCCTACTTTTGTGTCCTTTCAGCTCTCACCCCCATATTTACCTGCAAAATTTCATAATTCTTTGTTCATATTCCCCGGGAGAAGTCTGTTGTTCGAAACGACCTTGCCTAGCAGACCATAGGTCATAGGTCATGGATCATATGCGACCCACTGAACATCAGATCCCTTGTGTCTTAGAGGGCGTGACCTACTGTGCCAGCATGGCCACTTAGAGAGCAGGGGCATGGCCAGTGTGCATTCACTCCTTCATTCACTTGGCCAGTGTCTATTGAGAGCTACTATGTGCTGAGCTCTATTCCAGGCACTCTACAGAGGTATGCAGATGTGGTTCTGCAATTTGGGGGGGAAGACTGCAAGCAGAGAGACCATTCAGAAGGGGTGTGTGTGACATCGCAGTGCGTCTGGCGTTCTAAGCCACTATTTGCCCTGTGTGGTGATCAGAAAGTGACTGCCGGTGAAGGTGATAATGATTGTTCTTGTTTGCAGAAGATGCATGAACAGCTAATTACATTTGAACTGGGTAAACTCTTGTTAGCATCAGCTGCTCAACAGTAGCTTTGCAACCAAAGAAACAAGAGTGAGTTTATTTTGAGTGCCAGCTGCGATGAGGGTTCACTCAGCAAGGGAGCATCTCTTGATTTTTCACTTACCCATTCAGTCAACAAACAACAAATAAATTCAGCCCAGAGACTGCAGAGATAATTTCAAGGAACTCAGTGAAGGGGAGATGGCAAAGGACCACTGCAGTATAATAAAGTAGGAGCTGTGACAAGTGTCCTACTCAGGGGGCCGGGGGAGAACCAGGAGACTCAGTTGTCAGAAATGGTGTGGGTTAAGGTATGAGGTGTAATCAGGCAGGGCTTCCAGGAAGAGGTGAAAACCGTGTCATCTCCATGCAAGAGGAGGAACAGGAAGATGGAGTGGGGTGGGTGGAGTGGAGGAGGAGAGTTTTGGGGGAGAGGAAACAGTATAAGTAAAACCACCAAGGCCTGATACCACCCAACATCAAAAAGAAAAAAAAAGCTCAGTAGTTCATTTTGGCTCTCAATAGTTCCTGCAGGAGAGGAGAGAGGTGGGAGCAAAGGGTGCCAGGCAGGGCAGAGCGTGAGTGGTTTCTGTAACTGAGTGTTTCCTGTGAGGCACGCTTTAGTTGTGAGGCAGTTGCAGGTTTCACAGGGATATGCTCTTTTTTTTTTTTTTTTAAGATTTATTTATTTATGCATACAGGAACTGGAGTGTAGATGGTGAGAGGATTCACCAGAGACAGTGGGGAGCAGAACAGGCGGATCCACTGAAACACACTGCTGAGGGGAGCAGCGGGTGAGACAGGAGAGGTCTGCTGCGCCATGTGGGTCACCTCCCTGGCCTGGGATAGAACTCAAGTTGCAGTGGCTACAAATAGCTTCATAGTGCTGAGACTTAACCCCTTGCACCAGCAGGGGGGCCCAGACAGGGATATGTTCTGAGGGTACCCTGATATGGACACCTGGGGACAGTGGGTAGAAAAAAACACAGACAACTGAGAGTTGAGATGTGGGTTCAGGGTAATCGTGTGTGAACTTGGACAACTTGCTTTCCTTCCCTCTGCTTGACATCTTTATACCTCACCCGGAATGATTAGTAACATTAACATCTTGTGAGACTGAAAGGTGTGAAAGTGCTTTTGTTCTTTAAAGTGCTGTGGAAATGGTGGTACCTACTCACTTCTATTATAGGACTTAACTATATAGCACATATAAAATTATGTGTTGATTTGTCTCTTTTTCTACTCTGTAAAATCACTGAAAAAAGAAAACGTGCTTTATTTTTGTACTCCCGTCACCTAATATAGGACCTAGTATAAATTATGTGATTCTAGATATTTATAGGATGAATGCGTGAATTACCTAAAAGCCAGTTCTTCTCACGTAAATTATTTTAAATAAAAAACTAGAGACTATTTACACATAATGTATATGTATATAATATACATGTATACACTCATATACATATACATAGAGTATTGAGTAAAATCTATGATTTCTAAACGTTCAAAACTGTAAACATCATTAACTAGAACGTCTTTGAGGAGCTGGCCGCAAGATCTTTAGGGGATCTTCTGGGACATTGTGCAAACTTTTGTAGAAGAAGTTTTTGGGAGAGAAATGGTGGCTGTCACGCCAGCCTCAGGCTGGTGGTGATGGAATCCAAGTGACAGGAATCCACTCTGCAACCTCCTTGGAGTGCCAAGCTGGGTATTGGGTGCAAGGAGATAGGTAAGAAGGGCTGTGAGGAATCTCTGGCTAATCCAGTCCTTTACTACTTGCTCTACTTTCAAATAGCAAAGTGCTATTATCACTTTGTTACTTTATAGCAACCCTGTGATCGAACTACCTACCAGCTACATTTTAAAAATAAGGAACCTGGCTTCTGAAAGTTAGAGTAACTCATCCAAGTATCCTAGGTAGCAGAAGAGTAGCTGAAGTAATACTCAAATCTTCTTGACTTTAGAGTTCACTCTCTGTGCCTTTACCACTCACTGCCTTGGTGCTTATCTGTCTATCGTCCTTACTGGAAAATAGCTCCTAGGTACCCTCCAATACCCAACCCCTCCCCAATCCCCCCCCCCCCCAAGGAAGGCCATCATAATATGCTTTGTTCTGAAAATACCATTATGGAGAGAATTCATCAGAATAAACATCTGATGATGTAGTGAATGGTCTTCTTCTTTTTTAAAAAAGATTTATTTATTTCTGCATATAAGAACTGGGGTACAGGCCAAAGTGGTGTGGTGGTGGTGAGAGGATTCACCAGAGACAAAGTGAGGAGAGAAACAGGCAGATCATCTGAAATACACTGCTGAGGGGAGCAGTGGGTGGATCTGGAGAGGTCTGCTGCGCCCTGTGGGTCAGCCCCTGGCCAGGAAGCAAGCTTGTGCCTCGGTGACTTTGGAGAGCTTCATGGTGTTGTGCTTTAACCCATTGTGCCAGCGGGGAGGGCCCACAAATGGTCTTTTTAAGACCTCAGCTAAGTATCTGTCTATTTTGAAGGTACATCTTATACTTTAAATTTCTAATGTAAACAAGTTTTAGATTAATTGTGAAAGGATTCTGGGATCTAGTACTCACAGGCTAGCTTACTTTAAATATCACTAGATGGGGCATTTTTTTTCTCTGAAATTACTCAGTTTTGGAGTAATACATGTAATTAATGCATAAGAATCATAACTCATCTCAAAGTGCAAGTATAGTTTCGGTTATATAGAAGATCAGGAAAAAACACTGAGGCAGCTTTAGTGTTTTTAAAATGCCATACTGAGTGACTCATTGTCTTTGATCACACTAGCTCAAATGTGCACAACGAAGTAGGCTGCACCAGCTTGCCTTCGACAGGGCTCTTGAGATCAAGCTCACTTTGTGACCTGTTGGCTAAAATTTGGTATTTATATACCTTACCGTGCAGTTTCTTCATACCTCTTGAAGGCTTGGGGAAAAGTAGCTGTTGCTTAGCCCTTATAAAAAAGAAAGTTAAGACTTAAATAAGCACATTCACTATATCTGGGGCTCGGAGCTGTGGCTAGGGTCAGACTGTTATGGGTGGGAGGCTTTGATTTTTGTTTTTGTTTTTAAAGATTTATTTATTTATTATACATACAAGAACTGGGGTGTATGTCAGAGGTGCGGGGGGCAGAGAGGATTCACCAGACAGAGTTGGGGGTGGGGCAGAACAGGCAGATCCACTGAAATATACTGCTGAGGGGAGCAGCAGGAAAGACAGGAGAGGTCTGCTGCACCATGTGGGTCACCTCCCTGGGGGGCCTGGGATCGAACTCATGCTGCAGAGGCTGGCAATAGCTTGATAGCACTGTCTTTAACACCAGGAAGGTCCAGGCTTCAATTTTTGAACAATAGCTCCCATATTTTAGGTGTGTGACATATAATTTGTGGCCTTGATTCAGATCAACAATGTTGGTGTGCCACTTTTTTCTGTTGTTGTATATTCCTACTTGAATATCTGGCATGCCTTCTCAGAGAGATCATTTCTATTAAGCTTTCACTAAGAAGCCTAAATATTGTTAAAAAAAATATTAAAGTTCTCATTTCCAGCCTACTGGGCATTATCAATCTTTGATTTCTACTCCAAGTGCTTGGACGAAGGGGACAGAAAAATACAATGATGATAAAGAATGGGGCTTATTTTGGATAAATCTAACAAGATATACGTCATGTAAGTCTTTTAAACTTGTCATCTTAGAAGAGTAAACACTTATTGCAATTATGATCTTACTGGGTAAAATAGTGTTCAACCAAAGTTTTATGATTCATGTACTTGTTCCCTCATTTTACCCATTTTCCCTGATGACAGAACAATTGCAGCTCTTTCTAAAAAAGCATGCCGGCTTTTCAGAGGTATAGATTTCCTGTCATCGAGGAAGATTTGAAGTGGTACTTCAGAAATGATGAGGAAAGTGAGCAAATTGTGGGAATAGTTATTAGCTCCTGGCATGATTATTTTGGTGGGGATGATAGTCATTTGTGTATCTGAGTCATACATGTCCGTTTATAGTAACATGTCTAAATATTCAGCCATGCAAGGTCACATAAGCTAACACGAGGGTCCATTTGGACCGTTAACATCGTGATTACAAGGTTAAGAGTAAAGGAGACATTTGAAGCATCTGACATTTGGGGGAGGAGTCAGTAGGATATGAATGAGAGAATTCCTTGATGGCAAGGGTTTAATCAAAATGAAAAAAAAATTCGATGGTCAGTAGTGGAAATTCCTTTATTTTAGTGAAAGAAGAGGAATAAAAATAAATTAGAACACAAGAGAAACTTAAAACCAGAAGGTAGAGATATCAAGAGGCAAGAACTGCAAAGTTGCCTGTAGCTACGGACGGTGCTCTACACACGCCCCATCACTTTCTCTTTCTAGCATCCATCTACCTACATCCATCCCCTCCTGCCTCCATATTTTAATCCATCACCCATTTTTCCTCTATCTTTCCATCTTCCCATACCAGATATCTCCTCTGTTGAGTGCACGTTTACCTTGGAGTTTGCAAATTTACACACCTTTAATTCACACAGAGGGGCTCCTTAGTGCTCTTGAATCCCAATATCAAATGCCCAGAATGGCCCAAGTAACCTTTCCTCATACTAGAGGTATCCTTTATGCGGTCAAGTGAGACTGCTGGGGGCATACTCTTGTAGGCGAGGAGAGAATAGAACTTAGAGTAGAGATGGGAATACCAAAAGTACCCATTACCTTCATGTACCAGAGGATTTGTGAGGTGAGGCATCCCTGGGCTCCCAGGAAGCAGAAGTGTCACTGAGAAAAGCCAAATGCCTGTTCCGGTAAGAAAGAAGAGAAGAAATGTGTAAGAGGATGCTATAGAACAAGAAGATGCTTGTCTCCAACGAAGGGGACATTCTGTAGCCTGGTGAGGTGCTTGGAATTGTGGAGAAGGAGGAAGAAAGAAGGGCTCTCTAGGGAACAACAAGGTAGAAATAGCAAAAATGATGATGCTGTTGACCAGGCTACAGGGTGAGATATATTGTATATTGGAGGGCTCAGTCATACAGGACCAGATCTTACGTTTTGAGGAGTGGAAAGTGTACAAGTAGGCTCTCCCTGGTGGTGCAGCTTGCAGCACTGCAAGCTGGACGCAGCCACTTTTAGTACGAGTTCAATCCCCGGCCCCGAGGTGATCCACATGGCGCAGCAGACCTCTCCTGTCTCACACACTGTGCCTCTCAGCAGTGTACTTCGTCGATCTGCCTGTTCTGCTCCCCACTCTGTCTCTGGTGAAGCCTCTCACCACCCTTCTGGCCTGTACCCCAGTTCTGTATGCATAAATGAACAATTTTTTTTTAAATAAAATAAAGTGTATGAGCAAAAAGACTTGAGCATGAAGATGGACATTCTTCTCTCTCCCAGATTAATGGCCATCCAGTGCCTTTGCCCATAGCCACAACAGCAGCCTAGATGCACATTGCTGTGGTGCCATCTGGGCCCTTCTCTCCCCTTTCGGCCCTCCATGTCGTGTTACCGGTGCTCCCCACTCTTCTAGGAATGTCAGTGATGAACTTCATATGGCAGACCAGCTTATCAGTAAAGTTCCCAGTGGAACTCTATGGGAATGAGGCCGAGTCAGGCCCTGCCTCTCCTGGACAGTATGCCTGACCTCTAGAGCCTGTTCCAGATGGCATTTGTCAGCAAGAGTTTCCACCTGGCTGTAAATCACATGGCATTGTCCAGATCAGCATTGGCGGTCTCTCACTGAGATAACTGTTTTTATGTGTACACAGAATCCCAGAGGGCTTGGCATGCCAATCTGGCCATGGCGAGATGAAAATGTTTACTCAGTCTGCAGCACACCAGAGGGCATAGGCACTGCCAGTGTCCACAGAAAGGGAGCCTGGTGACCTTTCTGGCGCTGAAAACCTACCTTGTGCCTCCGAATCTGCAGGTGGTCCTGGCTCACCTCACCGAGGGCTGCCTGACCACCCCTCCTTTCTCCTTACCACTACTTGCTCTTTTGGCCTCCTTCCTCCAAGGTTTCCTGTGATGTTTATTTTTGCAGGCCTTCACCTGTGGGAAATGATGGCTGAGGTCTGGGGGTGGAGGTGTCTCACTATGAGTCAGCTGGTCCCTTGCCCCATCAAGTAACCCTCCTTCATCCCAGCCTGTGGTTTGCAGCCATTATCATCTCGTTACTCCACTCATGCAAACAGACTATGCAAAAGATAAACAATTAGAGTCCTAGTCAGCCACACGAGAAAGCACCGCCACTAGTATTTTCTGCTATATGGGTATTCAGTACATTAGTACATGACTGAAATCAGCTCTAGCAACCTGCTGACCTGTGCTGTGGTCCCAGTTCACGTCTGATCTAGGCAACAGTCATCACATGTAATGAGCATTTCTCAAGTATTACTGTGTTTATGAGCATTTGGGGCACTTGTTGAATTGGGGACACTTGGGGTAGAGATTGGGATTCCATAGTTCCTTATAGGCTTCATGGTATTGCTAATGTTGCTTCGTGGTATTGTTCCACACACGTGGAACAAGCCCCATGGAGAGCTTCTGTTGGACTTGTCAACTCTCTTAAGGATGAATTCTTTAACATGAATGTACTTCAAAATTTCATCCATGGAAACTTCCATCCTGCTTCAACGTCTACTCTTGTTTTCCTGTTTGGCAAACCTTACTATGTGTTAGTTATGGTGGGTGGATGCCCTGAAAGGTCTAAGAGAAGGGAGCCTTTAGAACTTCCACCTACGCTGGGTATTCTGCTGCAAGAGAACTCATGTGTGTGGGTCCTGGGACTTTGTCTGTAAACCCTCTGGTGTCTAGCGCCTAGAGGATTTTCAGATGGTAGAAGTGGATTTTTGTTGTTGTTGTTGTTATTAAGATTAAGAGCGCTTAATCACTAGACACTCAAAACCCAAATCCGTCTTTTAAGATGGCATCCCCCCAAACATGGAATAACAAGAGCAAATGATAGATGACTTAATTCTTCATTTCTCAGTGTTTGTGGTGCCATCCAGCAAGCAAGGTGAGAGGCCCCAGGGCCCTGGAGTTGAGGTTAGTGGCCCTCAGACCAAGACTGTGGTAGAGAAATGAGAAGGGAAGTTTTACCAACTATGACCCTAGGCACTGTTTGTCCCTCTAAAGGTACTGAAGATGCCAAGGTGTACCTGGATATTGCAACCCCAGTGGTTCCCCTGATAGTTGTGGGGTTGTTGGAAAACAGGCCGATTTGGGGACACACTAAGAAGCTACTCTGGTTTTGAATGATTCCTGGGTGAAATAAGACAATGGGGAGAGCCTGCAGCTCTTCATGGAGAAGTCTGACTGTGGATTGTGTCTGTCATATGGCAGGTATGTTTGCCTTGGAAATTGTTGGAATTTTCCTAGATAGCCTTCATTCAAGGATATATCAGACTCAGGTAACTGGTAAGTAGCTGCTGAACAGTAAAGTTAACTTTTCATGGGAGTATAGGTTTCTCTCCATCTCCTTGAGTGTAGCATTTGAGTATTAGATTTTTATAGTCCTCATAGTAGCATTTCCTAAAGTTGTTGCTTATAAACCCTTTCTTAAAAGCGACTGATAATGGGGCTTTAACTTGGTGAAGCAAGTTAAAGCACAACGCTAAGAAGCTCTCCGCAGCCATGGTAGCCTGAGTTTGCACCACTCCCATCATGACCAGGGACTGACCCACATGGCACAGCAGACCTCTCCACTTCCCACTGCTCCCCTCAGCAGTGCATCTCAGTCAGTCTGCTTGTTCTTCTCCCCACTCCATCTTTGGTGAATCCTCTCACACCCCAGCCACCACACCTCTGGCTTGTACCCCAGCTCTTGTATGCATAAATAAATAAATCTTTTTTTTTGTTTTAAGTGACTGATAATGCTCGGAACTTTGTAGCCAACTAAAAATGATGAGATATCACACTGGGGGCCGGGGCGGGATGGAAAAAAAGGAGAATAGAGTATGATGGGGGAGGTTAGCGAGACTCAAATCACCTAAAGAACCCTGGAGAGAATAAAGAATACATTCAAACAAAAGAATTCGAATTCACTAGGATGGCACTTTCGATGAAGTTCTGCAGTGCAAACCCAGAGAGGCACAGGTGGAGTTAGAGTGGAAGGGAAGTTTCAGGATCAGGACCAAGACCATGAATGGAAATGAAGGATGATTTATAGGGAAATAACAACCAGGAATGAAAGTCTTCCTGTGAAACAGATCATTTTTACACATCATTCCAGTAATCTTTGACTGGCAGGGCGTTCTCTGCTCATCATCTACATGGGTGGATGGTTTTAAGCAAATAGCAGATGGTGTGCTATCAGAATTTAAAACACATTGAAGATAAGTTTGGAGATTGCTGTGATCTGTGATATTTAGCCACCTGTCATTTGCCAGCTATTTCAGGAGCGAAAGGAGCAATGATAATTCATCTAAAGTTTAAACATGCTTCTTCCAGCCAAAACACGTAGCCAGGGCACTGAAATCCACGCACAATGGCTGATCTGTCATTGACATTCACCAGGTATTTACTGAGTCCCTACCTTTTGCCAACACGAAAGCAAAATTCAGCTACATTATAATGGGGAATAGAGATATATGTAGGTGCACACTAGTTAAAGTGGAACAGCCAGATTTTCTTTTTTCTTTTTGTATATCCTGACTAAGGGAAGGTCAGATTTTAATCAGTAATGTACAGCTGCAACAGGGCAAAGATTCTGGGGTGAATGGAAGTCAACACTGATTTGGAGAGAGATGACTGCATGCTTTAAAGAGAGAAGGAGGTGGGAGCAGGGAGGGGAGTGAGCAAGGAATTAGAATCAGGAAAGTGAAAAATTACAGAACATGGGAACCAATCTGGGTTTGTTAACTGTATTTCTCAAAGTTAGGCTTCTTCCCTCCCAGGAGTCTAGAAGACAGGGACTCTATCTTCAGGTACTGGTTGGAACAAAATGGTAAATTCTCTTGGCAACCTTGAGTTTTCTCAGGCAGACACTTTAGTGGGGGCTGGAATTATCCAAGGAATGTAACCTTGAACTATTAGAAACTATGTTAAGTGTTCAGATAGTTGGAGGTCTAGTTAAGGAGGGATCAGAGGAGACTGGCTAGAGTTGGGTTGTGGAGAGTATTGTGGTCGGGAGAAGAGAGACGATAAGCAAAATAAAGAATATCACATGGAGATCATACAGCCAGAGAGGAGAATAAAGAGCATCGGGGTGGAAATGTGGACAGTCAACTTTAAATGTGGTGTTGAGGCAGGTCTCACCAGCAGGACAACAGTTGGGAAAAGTGACTGTGACTCTGGGAGAGTGGAGGGAAGAGCTGAGGAGAGACATCTAGACAGACGGAAGAGTGGGGTGAAGGCTGCAACACAAAGGTGGTTCTGTGTCAAAGTATAGAAAAGCACTCTAAGGATGAGTTGGAGAAGAGGTTGGACATGAGACTAGAATCCCTTTTGGCTGACGGGAGGCCAGGGGACTCTTTATTATTATTATTAGGATTTATTGTACTTATTTATGCATACAAGAACTGAAGTGTAAGCTAAAGGTACAGTGTGAGTGGTGAGAGGGATCACCAGCGACAGAGTGTGGAGCAGACAGGCAGATCTACTGAAATACACTGCTGAGGGGAGCAACAGGTGGGACAGGAGAGGTCTGCTGCACCGTGTGGATCAGCTCCCTGGCTGGGGATCCAAGTTGTGTCAGCTTCAGGTAGCTTCATAGTACTGAGATTTAACCCCTTGTGCCACTAGGGAGGCCCACTGAGGACTCGAAAGCCTTGTAAAGATGTGGGCTTTTTCTCTGAGTGAGACAGGAGTCGGTGGAGGGCTGGAGCAGAGGAATGTCATGTTCCTTGATGAAGTTAATGTGGAAAGCAAAGTTGAGGAGATAACTGTTTCCTTAATTACAATATCAATACAAGAATGAATCAACTGGGAGCTGCCTCTTCTTTCCTACTTCCTTAAGTTAGCAGACTAAGAGACACTGAAGTTCACATTGTATGGAAGTAGCTAAACTAATGGATAGCCTTCAAAATGTCTTCATTCTTTAACATTTTACCTTGAGGTTGAAGAGTAACAATTTAAAACTTTTCCAGCCTCAGAAATCTCAGTTTATATTTTTCCATCATTAAAATAACACATTCTCTTTTTTTAATTTAAAGATTTTAATTTATTTTTGCATAGAAGAACTGGGGTATAGGCCAAAGGTGTGGGAGGCGAGCAGATTTACCAGAGACAGATTGGGGTGCAAAACAGGCAGATCTATTGAAATACACTGCTGAGGGGAGCAGTGGGAGAGACAGAAGAGGCCTGCTGTGCCATGTGGGTAAGCTTCCTGGCCATGGACTGAACTCAAGCTGCAGTGGCTGGCAAAAGCTTGATAGCTAATACTATCAAGGAGGCCCTTCAATAAAATATTCTTAAAGTTAAAAGTTCATCTGGTGCAGCTAGGCAAGCCACAATGGTTTTCAGACTACTTCTAAGGGAACACATAAATAAATAGGAATAACTTTTTCCTTTCACTGATTCAGGATTATGCTATGTATGCACTCTACAAACTACTTTTTTTAACTGAAAATTTTCTTGAACACTCTTTGAATGTTTATTATATATGATTTCAATCGTGTCATTTATACATGATTCTATTTCATTTTAAAGGTGGCATAAAATTTAGAGCTATCATAATACATATACATACTTCTTCATTAATTAATGATTGAATCTGTTTTGTGATTTTAAAAGTTGTCTTTATTCAGAATCATAAAGTTTAAAAAAAATCTTGCCATTATGATCATTTTAAAAGATAGAGCACTTATTTTTCAAATACTTAAGGTAGTTTTCTCAGTTTACATGGGTATGAATTTAGTATGATCCCAAATTCAAATATCCATTCTCTGTCTTTTTCTTTTTTAAAAAAGATTTATAAAAAAAAAAAGATTTATTTATTTATGCATACAGAACTGGGAGTACAGACCAGAGGTGTAGGGGGTGAGAGGATTCACCAGCGACAGAGTGGGGAGCAGAGTAGGCAGATTGATGAAGCATACTGCTGAGGGAAGCCACGGGTGAGACAGGAGAGGTCTGCGGCGCCATGTGGGTCAGCTCTGGGGCCGGGTATGGAACGTGCACTGAAGCAGCTGTGGCCAGCTTACAGCTTTCATTTAACCTGTAGTGCCACAAGGAAGGGCCCTCTTTTTTCTTTTTTTTTTTTTTTAAGATTTATTTACTTATGCATATAGAACTACGTTACAGGCCAAAAGTATTGGGGCGGGGGGTGGAGGGGTGAGAAGATTCACCAGAGACAGAGTGGGGTGCAGAAAAGGCAGATCTACTGAAAAACACTGCTGAGGGAAGAAGGGGGTGGACAGGAGTGTTCTGCTGTGTTATGTGGGCAGCTCCCTGGCCAGGGATTGAACTTGTGCTGCAGTGGCTGCAACAGCTTCATAGTGCTGTACTCTAGCCCATTGCGCCATCAGGGAGGGCCCATTCTCATGTCTTTCAAAGTTTGCAGCAAACATTCCATTTTTACCTTAAATGTCTGATATTACAATGTTCCATGAACCTTGGTCATACATGTCTTTCTGCACATATAGATGTATTTACCAAAATCTAATGCGTACTGCCATATTTTCTCCAAACATCTGTACGAATTTACCAGTCTCAAAATACTGTTTCCCTCTACCCTTACCAGAACCAAAAACTATGAATAGTTTTTAGCTTCTGCTAGTCTGGTTTAGAAAGTGTGTCTCTAATTTTACCTTTCTCTGCTCATGACTAAATTTAGGAAGCATTTCCTATTTAGCCCTATTTAGGTGTATATAGAACTGGGGTACAGGCCAGTTGCACCTTTCTCCTTCACTACTTTAACTCCTGGTGTACTCAGAGAAACAACCCTGTCTGTTGGATACATTTGAAGTACTTTCTACTATTAGGTATTTTCCCTTTCTTATTAGTACTCTCTGTTGCTCAGGAACAGACTCGGTTTTGACGTTTGAGGGTACATGTTTACATACACACAGAGGATTTACAAATACCCCGTCTATGTTTCGATTTGCTTTAAAATGCCCGTGAGTAAAAGCTTCTCTGTGTGGGAGGTTTCCTGCTTAGTTTTTGGCCTGCATTTCATTTAACCTGGCAGGGTTTGGGTTTAGGCTGGAGAGGATATTTAGTATCAGGTTAGATTACTGTGAACATCTGTGGCATTCAGGATATTTTCTTGGGGGAAGAGTCAGAATTGGGTCACCGTCCTGCTAGAGGCCAATCTCTGTTGTGCAGATCGGAAGGTGTTACTTGGAGCCAAAAGCCTTGTGGCTTTAACACCTACACTGCCACTGAATTTCACTGCCTCCAGCCCTCAGCCTTTGAATTAGTTCGAAAACTTTGAGGAAAAAGAAGGGGGTCTTTCTGGTCTGTTCTATTCTTTAACATGATGATGTAGAACAGGAGGTTACATTTATTGGATGAGTTTACCTTTCTGCTTTTCTTCTTTCAGTTTGCCCTCCTTAGTTTCTGACCTTGGAGAGGCAGATAAAATGTATAAGCATTTCACATTTTTGGTGTCAGAAGTGATTTGATTAGAGAGTAACCCAGCCACCTGTTTGAGTTCTCCCTCCCCACCCCCCACTAATCACGTGAATTGCCTGGTTTGGGTGAAATGTTGACAAATCTACCACCTACTTCCACCTCCTACCTCCAAGTGCTGATAAAATCTAATTATCACCTCAGGATGGTTTCTTGTCATACAATGTAATAACAGGCACAGAAGAATTTAGAGCACTTTGACATTTAGGTTTTTTTTTTTTTTTTAATTATTGCTTTTTAAACTGATGTTTTTAAGTTGACATTTCACAATTAGTTAAAAAAAAAAGGAAGAACAAAAGAGAAAGAATAAACCAGCCCTTTTTATTCATAGCAATAAATCTACGGGGAGTGTTACATTCAAGTGAATACTAGAAGGGACAAGGGATGCTCAAAATGTTTAAGACATTAATGAACGAAGACCTGTATTTTAGGTACTAGGGGCAGGTATTGCTTCTCTGTAGATAATTATCAAACTCCCCAAACGTGATTAAAACTTTGATAGTGCATTTTGTGACCGTCAGTACTATATACTCCAACCCCAGGTTATCCTCGACTTTATTCGTTGACTTTATTTGAAGACATTAAGTTATGGACTCCTGGTCTCAGGCATCTCCAATGCTCCTGGGTACAAAAAGTGGGCCTTTACTGGTGGAAATGATGCCTAAGACATGGGAAGACATTCTGTGTCCAACTTCCTCACCCCCAAACAACATTTGTCTCCGAAATAAAAAAGAGGCCTGGATGAAAGCACCTTACTAGTCCAGCCTCATTTAAATAGGCTTTCAGCATTTCTCAAATGTGTTCACCACCAAGGTCACCAAGAAGAGTTCCTTAATCTTTTAAAAAGATTTATTTATTTATGCATACAAGAACTGCGGTACAGGCCGGAGGTGCAGGATGCTGAGAGGATCCACCAGAGACAGAGCGGGGAGCAGAACAGACAGATTGACTGAAACACACTGCTGAGGGGAGCAGTGGGCGGGTCAGGAGAGGTCTGCAGCGCCATGTGGGTCACCTCCCTGGCTGGGGTTCAAACTCGTGCTGTAGTGGCTGCGATAGCTTCAGAGTGCTGTGCTTTAACCCGTTGCGTCATCAGGGAAGGCCCGCCTCCTTAATTTTTAAAGAGTAAACCTCACCTGTCATTACTCATTCACATTTATATGTGTAAATTACTTGAGTTCTCCTCCTCTACATCATGATTAGTTGATTGAGAGAAGTTCACTCTTACGCAGTCTCCTCCTCACCGTCTGAATGCAGTAAGACTCTTACTCACCCATCTCAAGGGACAAGTCAGAGGGGAGAGGTGGCCTTGGTGCTGAGAACCAAAGAAGGCTGAGCAAAATTCAGACCAGGTCCCCTGCTTCCAAATTTCCCCAGCACTTGATTGGGGACTGGAGGAGTATGAAAGAGAAGTGGATGGAGATGTCCAGGGAGACAGGCAGCTGGAGTGGGGAGGACAGGGCACACTCTCCCCCGTATAGGGGACTCATGTTGGAGGCACTGACCTGCATGAGAAGGCCTGGCCCAGGCCCTCCAAAGCCCAGTTGCTTCCCTTACTGGGAAGCACCACTTTCTCACATCCTCTACAGCAGATTAGTAGCTTCTTCAGCCTGGACTCAGCTAGAAACATGAGGTTGACTCCATGTAACTGACTGGAAACAGAAGTTGTATTCTTTTTTTAAAGACTTATTTACTTATTCATACAGAACTGGGGTACAGGCCAGAAGCACAGGGGCGATGATAGGATTCACCAGAGACAGAAGGGAGTGCAGAACAGGCAGACTGGCTAAGTACACTGCTGAGGGGAGCAGAGGGCAAGACAGGGGCAGTCTGCTGGCCATGTGGTCACCTCCGGGGCTAGGGATCGAACTTGCACTGAAGAGGCTGCAGCTCGCTTGCAGTGCTGTGCTCCAACCCACTGCGCCACGAGGGAGGGCCAAAAGTTCTTAAGCCAGTCAAATTTAGGCTAGCACTTCATGGAATAAGCTGGATCCATCTCCCGTCGGTGAGTGCCACCTGCCCTTTGCGGCTGTGACCTCCTTCCTGCGCAGTTTTGGTTTTCCCATTCCTTCCTCAGAAGCAGCCTTCGCTGACAGATGGGGCCTCGGTGTCCAGTCCAGCCTCCCCTGGTACAGGAGGACCAGCAGAGCTCTCTTCCCACCTGGGGTTCACCTGCAGTTATGCGCAGGCGCCTCCTCATCACCGGGGTCACTGTCCTCTGTCTTCATTTTTCGCTGCAAATCAGGAACCTATAGATTGAAAGAGGATTAAAGAAACTATGCAACCAAATTATGGAACTTTATTGGCATTCCAACCCAAACTGTACAAAAAACAAAAAGACATACTGATTATTTCACGGTAATTAAGGAATCCATGTTAATTATTTATAGTTATGCAAAGATAGTGTGTAATTTTTTTTTAAACAAGTCTCCCTTTACTTACATACATGCATGTTTTGGGAGAATAGAAGTTTTTCACTCTTTTTTTCTCTGAAACGTTCAAATCTCCCTCTCACCCAACTGCTGCTTTTTGCATATCCTATCAGCAGTAGAAATCTTAAGTTTCTAAGTTCATATGTAGCAATAATACTCGATTTTCAAAAAATAAGACCTATCATCAGGACCAAAGTAAATATTTCCGGTTCATTTTCCCTTTTTAGGCCACATGGTGGAGACACCAGTAAATCCATTCTTTTATTCAAGCCTGTCATCTTTGTCATTCTTAGTATGATTTTGGGCAGAGGCCGATAGAGAACAGAGAACAGTGAACTCTGTGATGTCAGAACAGCATCCTGCTGCTTTTCCTGTGTGAAATAGTATAAGTCCTGCTGCAAAAATGTTATTAATGTTGTTTGTTTGCAAATTAGAATTGTTTCTGTACAAAGGTATATTAGGGCTTGTAGAACTTGAAGGAGAATTTCTGGACTCTCCTGCTAACTGCACAGGTAGTGGTGATCAGGTAGCTGGGTGGTTCCTTCTAATGGTGGGGCCAATGCAATCTGAAAATGACTTCAACTTCTCCCACCCTCATCCCCTGGGAGGGTTGCAAAGTTTAGTGGAAGGGTTGCATAGGATAGTTGGCCATCAGATAATTGTAGCTTCCAGCTTCTCCCAACCCATCTTTGGCTGCTAGAACAGCAGGGGTGAGTGAGGGGTAGCTGGACCAAGTAAAGAATGAGTTCATCTTCCGTGGCCTGTGAAGACCTCCTGGAGTGGGATCAAGGCTTTCCCTCACTGTGATATAGAGATGACTCTTCCACTAGAGCATATGTCCTTTGTGTTCCACTCCTTTGGGTGATTGTGCATCTTGGCTGAAATAGTCTCATTGCAGGCATCTGCTTTCTATTTGCATTTGATCAACAGGGTCCACTCCACCCATGTGAATTATGAATTCAGAGTCAATCCCCTGGATCTAATGTGAAACCAGCCTGTTTCAAATTGTTACTGATCCTATTCAGGAAATGTTAGGAGAAAGGAAGGAGAGGGAGATGTGGAAGACTTATAAGTTATTTATGAGTTCGTTATACTATATATATTAATGGTAACTCTATCTGATCTCTCTCTCCCCCTCACCTCCATCCCTCAATCTTCCTGGATCTCAAGTAGGTAGAGCCAATGGAGGAAGGAATTGAATATAATTCATTCATGAGCATGTAAGGTTACTCCATCTCTTCTCTCTCTTACCTTGCCATGTAACAAATGTTACCAGTTATTTCCAACACTTAAAAAAATTAGACCAGGAATTATGAAGTATAATGTTATGAAAACACTGTCAAGATGTAGAGTTCTTTAACATATGGGAGTTGTCTTAAGAAAGTAGATACTTGATATTTTAACCTTAGTAAATATTGCATAGTGTATTTATTAAAATAAAATTCCTTGAGTTTTAAAAATAAATTCCTTAAGTAAATCACTCATGGAGATTTGGGAGGAATATGCTGCAGAATTTCTGTTTCTACAAAAAGAACCTTGCAGTTTGAATTGATCTCATCATTAATTAATTGTTTAGAAATTGAAGTGCATATGCATTTTAAGTTAATTTACCCATAAGCATGTGACTTACAGCCAATTCAAGTGACAAGAAATCCAATTGCTTTGAGCTCTTGCTTAGATTCACCACTTCTCCATTTATTCAGCTGATCAATTTGAGAATCAGCTATGTGGAAGGTGTTAGCAGCAGACAACTGACTAAGACACTATTACCCTGTATGTGTAGGAGGCATAAACAGACCTCTGACAAGTTCATTTCCGTTACATTCCAGCATATGGGCTGCCAGAGGGGGAGATCTGACCTAAAAGGAGGTTGTCAGGAGCCATCATTTAAGAGGCGACATGTACCTGAGCTGAGCCAAGCAGAACTAAGCATTTCTAAGTGTGGAGACTAGTTCAATGGGAAACAACAGACTCTGTCAAGAGTAGAAAACCTGCATCTTTCTCACGACACTGCTTAAAGGAAGTCAGGCAGATTCCATCAAAGTCAGCATGTTATTTTCTTGTTTTGCAAAATCATCAATAGTCAACTGCTTTTCCCCAATCTTAAATTATCTATGAAATATTATTCAAGTAAATGGAGAGAACTCAAACAGAGGGAACTGAAATGTCTTAGAACATTAATTTCATTGGTTATTTTTAGTTTTTCATCTGTTTGAATAATAGGGAAGATAGATAGTCAGGAAATAGATAGATGATTGATAGTAGATAAGGGTGGTAAGTGCTTCTATATATTCTATAATTTTTTCTCCTTGGAATAGGAACCCTATTTTGTCACGTGGATCTTTTGCTTGGATTTTGTATTTTTAACCCTGCAGGCTTATAGGAGCTCATTAGAGGGAGCCTCCTCTATTTGAAATGTCCCTTCCTTAAAGAGGTCGGGAGCAAGAGGGAAGTAGTGGGAAGCGAGGAAGGTGTTGAGCCTGTTGCCTGTCCGTGCATGACCTATGACTTTGTTTTGGACTGTGGGGGGGAGAGGGGAAAGGTGTAGGTGGGCTGCAGGCAACTCCCAGAGGTGCAGGTGCCTTGTAACTGTTGCTGACTGACCCACTGCACAGCAGCTCCCGGAAGGGCTGCTGATCAGAAGCAGAGGCTTTGGCAGGGCATAAATGGCAAAGTCATAAACAGTAACAGGCCCTAAAAATAACAACTGCAAACCCAGCAAAATGGAGGCCCTGATATGTGGGAAGTATAATGGCAAATGTATTGATTGTGTTTGGGGGCCAGATGCATGGATAGGGATCACCCGTGGAGACACTCACCTTTTCTCTCAAGGTGGGTGGGTATAAGACATTGAGCACTGTCCATTGTCTGCCAGCTAGAATGATATCTCAAGCCTGCAGATGAGGAAATTTCTGCTTGCAAGTGACTGGGATGGAACTAACATCAACTTTCATGGGGTCATGTTTAACTCTACTCACACTTAATAAGCACATACTACATCCCAGGTACTGTTCTAGGTACTTGAATACAGAAGTAAATCAAACCAAAACTGAATCCTCTGACCTTATGAAAGACAGAAAATAGGGAATAAACTTGATAGGGTTTGTTAGAAAGTGCTAAGTGTCACCTAAAAGGGGGGGAGGGAATGCCGGGGTGCTAAAACGTTGATGGAGGGTGAATGAAGCAGGTGTACGTGTTGAGGTGTGAAGTTGTATCGCCCATATTATTTCGCTTTGCAAATGATGGCAAATGCATGAAATTTTATACATTAAGAAAAAAAAAAGAGTGCCAAAAGTGGCTGCAGGAGAGCAGAGGGTTAGCTTGTGGCGTCAGGGAATCCGGAACTAATGCTTGGGTTGAGGAGGAAGAGCAAGGAAGGTGGGAGCTCGCCTCACTGGTGGCTGGTTAGGGTGCTTCTGCCCTGCGAGGTGCAAAAGTGGCCTTCCACTGTGCTTGAAGTGGGAAGCCCAGGGAGCTTCAGGGCAGGGGTGTGACCTGCTCCGATTTAGATTTTAAAAGGATTCACTGAGAGGCTGTGTTGAGAATGGATGGAAGAGGAAAGAAGAAGTAAAACTTGCGAGGAGCTGTTTCCACGTTCCAGGGGAGGGGCTGGAGGTGGGAGCTGGGTGGTAGCAGCATGTATGTTTGAGGAGCGGTGCTAATCCAGACAGATTTTGAAGGTGGAAGGAGCAGGGTTCCTGATGGCGCTGACAAGGTCAGGGGAGTCAGGATAGCCCCAAAGTGTTTGCCCTGAGCCATGAAGGGTGATGGTGCCCGAGTTTGAAAGAGAAGACTGGGTATAGCAGCTTTGGAAGTTTATGGAATAATCACAACCATGAGGTGAATTCAAAGCTCGATGAAACAGATCAACACTAAAAAAAAAAGAGGTTATGTTGGCCAACTGAGGGTCTTCACCGGGGAACAGGCCACAGATTTCTCTGAGACTGACCTGCCATCAGAGGAAGTACACAGTATCCATTCTATAACAAAGACACATTTGATTAACTTCTAATATTTCTATTCAACGAATGGAGGTTGGTTTCTAATATTGGCTAATGATAACAGAGGCATACTATGTAAAATTTCAGATCGATCCCTTACCTTACAAATCAGTCCAGCAGAGCCAACTGTGTGTAGGAGGATTTGAATCTCTTGCCCTGACCAAGGCCGCTATAATTATGTAGGTCAGTCCTGTTTTTTCCTATTAGCAACTCACAGACATGACAAGGATGGGCTTGATGTGTGACTCTTCTGGGCATTTTCTTGTTCTTGCCACAGGGCTCCTGCACAGCAAACATAAGCTCCAGCCTCTGCTGCTGCCCTGCAGCGCTTTCAGGATGAACACATCTTTGACAGTAGAATTCTTTTTTTTTTTTTTTAAGATTTATGCATTCCGAAATGGGGTACAGACCAGAGGTGGAGGGGGTGAGAGGCTTCACCAGAGACAGAGTGGGGAGCAAAACAAGCAGATCTTTTGAAAAAACGCTGGTGAGAAGAGCAGCAGGGAGACAGGAGAGGTCTGACGAGCCATGTGGGCCAGCTCCCTGGTCGGGGATCAAACTCTTGCGGAAGAAGCGGCTGCGGGTTGTTTCTTAGTGCTGCACTTTAACCCGTTGTGCCACCAGGGAGGGCGTTGAAAAAAATTCTCACAGTTTTTTCTTCAGTCCACAGGAAAAGGTGAGGATTTCACTTGAGAGATGGGCAGTTTGAGTGGCTCTTGGATGTCTGGGGTGTGGTCAGTGGTAACAGTGGTGATGTTTGTGTTTTCTTCCTGTTTCTGCTCTAACAAATCATCACCGATTTAGTCAATTAAAACCACCCGACTTCTTAGCTCCCCCTTTTGCAGGGCACAATGTTGGCAGCCCTGTGTTGCTTCTCCTGAAGCTCCTGGGAAATTCCTGCACTTTCTCTGACCTACGAACTTCCTTCACCCTCAAGGGGCCTGGCGCCTCTTTCTCCCCTGCTTCATCACACACCCCCTTCTCTGACCTTCTAGCCTTCCTCTTATAAGGACATGTACTACCGGGCCCATCTGGAGAAATATCCCAGGACACTATTCCCATATGAAGGTCCTTAATGGATCATATTGCAAAGTTATAATGGATCATATTGCAAAGTTAACTGAGTCTAGAGACTGGGTAAGAGTTCCAGACCAGAACAGAGCTGACTTTAAGTCCTGGCAGGGGATTTTGAGGTCCACACGGCTCAGACAGGGGACATGGATCCAGATTGAAGACTTGTCCTCACCGTCCTCTCACTCTCTGTTCCTTCTCCCAGTCTTCCCCTCCCTGTCTGACTGCTACTCTCTTGGCTCACTTTTGCAGGATGGTTCATGCTGTCCCATTGCAGGATGAAACTTCCTGAGAAAATTCAGATATTCTTTGTTGTGGGTCCATGCAGAGATTCCCCACAAATGTCTTTTGGGGAGGCCTGGTTAAGTTACTCATCCCCCAATAGTGGATGTAGGCCCTGATAAGGAATGGGGGGAGGGACAGTTCCCCAGAATGAAGCTTCTAGAAGGGAGGAAGGGATGTTGGTGAGATGAAAACTATGGGGTCACTAAAAATAATGCAGATGTCTACTTTTATTATTTTCAAAGATTTATTTATTTATGCACACAAGAACTGGGGTACAGGTCAGAGGTGCCAGGGGTAAGAGAATTCACCAGAGAGAGTGGGGAACAGAACTGGCAGTTCTACTGAAATATACTGCTGAGGGGAGCAGCAGGGAGACAGAAAGTTCTGCTGTACCATGTGGATCAGCATCCCGGCTGGGATCCAACTCAAGCTACAGAGGCTGTGGGGAGCTTCATAGCGTTGAGATTTAATCCCTTTGCACCCCCAGGGAGGCCCCTACTTTTAAATTCACTTTTAAGAAAACAATAAAAAATAAGTAGGTAGAATGTGTTCATGATCACTCAGGTGCCACCCCTGGGGCTAATTCTTACTCTTAATCAAAGTTTCTTCCATTTGCCTACCCGTTCTCCTTCTCCCATCTCAGAATACATTAAATTCCAGACACCTGCAAAGTTTTCCTGTAAATATATCGGTATGTGACACTGAAGAATAAGGAAGCTTAACAAAATTCACTGTACCATTATCACACTAAAAAAAAAAGGTGACATTAATATCATTAGCTATTCAGTGTTTAAATTTGTCTGATTGGCTCATAAATGATGACTTGAATCAGGGCCCAAATAAGTTCGATCCACTCCACTTGGTTTGGAACTTCCTTGTGAGATCTGTCTGGAGATCCTTGGTTTGGAGCCTTTAGCACACAGGCCCACTCGCTCGTCTCCCCGCTGTCTCTCCAGCATGGCTGCCTTTCCCTTGCCATGTAACACTTTCACTTCTTTGTCTGTGGCCTGGAAGCACTCCAGAGGCTGTGGCACAGAAAAGATCCAGAGTCATTTTGAAAGCAGCAGATGTGGTTGGGTTGAATTTAGCTTTTGAAAACCTCCAAAGAGCTGGGTTTGAAGCTTCCTGCATACCTTCCTCTCAGGCGCTCCCATTTGGAGATGAAGACAAGCCATTGCCTCCTCCCCATGGCTTTCAGACAAGTTTGCAAAGGGCAGTTTGCTTCCCAGGGAACCCCGGGTCCACCTGGACCTCACTGAGCAGGCATTTGGCTGAGTGAAGGACGGAACTTGCCTCTCTGTGATTTGCGTGCAAGGCCATGACCTGTCTTGGTGTGTCTGAGGCCGTGAGGATTAAGGTATGCTTTGGGCAGAGGAGTGGAGAGAGGAAAGTGAACCTCAACAATATGAAGGAGGAAGCCTGAGTGTCACACGTGAGCTCAAGGAAGCGCCCAGCAATCCTGCGGTCTGTGTGTGCATGTGGCTGTAATCATATCTACAGTCTCACTCCCATTCACTATGAAACAGTCAACACTTCTATTTGTTATTTTGTATTTTCCTTTACTTCAAAATGTTATTTGTGTTTGTACAGAAGAACTAGGGTACAGCCAGAGGTGCAGGGTTCCGCCAGTGAGCAGAACAGATGGATCCACTGACACACACTGCTGAGGGGACACATGGGGGAGACAGGAGAGGTCTGCTGTGCCACGGGGATTGAACTTAGGCCTTAGCATAAGTGACAGCATGGAGACTTAGCCCCTACGCCACCAGGGAGGTTCCCTACTTCAAAATGTAAAGCTTGCGTGATATTCAAGGAATTCTTTCTTGGCAGAAAGATGAATTGCCAGGGTAGTGAGGAGGCCCTGAGTCAGGGCAACTCCACCCCACGTCTGACTTTGCCCCTCTCTATTAAGAGATGCTCGAGGGCCTGTCCCAGACTTCTAGGTGTTGTCTATTGTTGCTAATGTCACATGATTATCACAGAAAGGAAACGAAATTGTGAAGTTCTAGGTGTTGTTCAGGAACAATGTGTAATATTGATGTTTAGATGCCGTGAAGAGGAACTCCTTCTCTGTTGATCAAGGCCCTCAGTGCCAGACCTGACCCTCAGGCGAATGCTGTTCAGACCACAGTCTCTGGCTCATGAGGGCACCTCTCTGCTTCCTGCATCTTCACCCTTCTGAAAGGTGTGCTTTTCTCCTCCTCTTCCTCCCCACCCCCACCTAAGCAGTGGGGAATTCCTACTGCCTAGGAGTGGGGTAAATCCAGAGCACAGTACATACTGGTAGAACTGTTATTCTGACATCTTCATGGAGCTGAGAATTGCAATTGTGACTGATGTTTTCATGAAGGTATGTGAAATCTCATTCTTCACATGCCAATTTATTTTATTGAAGAATAAATCTGCTTAGAGTCCAGCATATTCTCACTTTATGGGAGTCTAGTCGATCTCTGTTGAGTGAAATTAAGGTGTAAACAGAGAATTACACCTACAAATATGGCCATTATTTAAGCTTTTCTTATCACCAAAGAGGCAATTAGAACATTTATAGCAGTATACAGCAGTATGCCTGCTTCGGATTTTATTAATCAGAACCGCAGAGGTAGTCTGACAATCGCTGTGATCCACGCAGCTCTGTTCCTTCGGCAGTTTTCTCCATTTCTTTCCCCAGATACATTTCTCCCTGGAGATTGTTTTCCTTCTGGCTAGTCTCTAAATCTTCCCAACCCATATTTGGTAGAGACTTCTAGTGCTCACTCACATCCATGAGAAAGAGTTGCATTTTCCTGCCTCCTTGCAGTTGGCCAGAACCCTGAAATTTCTCTCCGCCACCTGACTGTGAGAGCGAGAAAGATGTGTTAGTTAGGGTCGGTGGGGGCCCAGAGAGAATTTCTTCCACCCCATCTGGCTTCTTCTAAGGCAGAATGATTAACAAATTAATATTATTCAAGTTAGTGGCAAAAAAGGCCAAAATAAATAATGTGTATAGGTGATTTACATGGTTATAAATTCAAAGTCACAGAGTGGAGCAGGTGTATTTATCCTGCCTATAGGTACCTGAAACATCAAGGAGAGAGAGGGAGAGACTTTGCATGACAGTGAGGGTCACAGAGTAAAGATGCGATTCTAAAGAGGACCTATTCACTGCTAAACTGATAGACCCCCAAAATGACATTCTGGCAGGTCATAGAAAGGAGCAGTGACTGTTTCTTCAGCAGGGACAAGGGCACATGCTTAGGAAGCCATGATCGCCTCTATGATTAGGGACCAGTGAACTTCTCAGGCAAGGACAGGGTTTCTCCTTGGACTCCAACACCTTCACTGGTTTCAACTCAAAAATCTCTGCATTCTTTCTTTCTTCTTGTTCTTATTTTATTTATTTTTTTTTATGCATACAAGATCTGGGGTATAGACCAGAGGTGCAGGGGGTGAGGATATTCACCAGAAACACAGTGGGGAGCAAAGCAGGTAGATTGACTGAAGTACACTGCTGAGGGGAGCAGCGGGGAGACAGGAGAGGTTTGTGGTGCCATGTGGGTCAGCTCCCTGGCCAGGGATCAAACTCTTGTCACAAAGTGGCTGGTAGCTTCATAGCTTCATAGCACTGAAATCTTAACCTCTGCACCACCAGGGAGGCCCCAAATCTTCATTCTTTACTTTCCATGTCTTGCAGGACTTTGGTAGACCTGTAATCCCCATCTTAAGGTGACAGAAGGCCTATTCTGGGTTAATAGTGACAAGCCTATCTGACCCTTTGGGGAGACCTGTCCCCCTTGGATAAAACAGGATGAAGAACTTGCAAATTTCTGCACTTTCCTCACCTCACCGGCTGAGCATTTTACAAGTTTAGAGTATCACAGCTCCAGGATGGCGGAGCTTCGATCAGCCTAATGTTGAGTCTCCACAGGAGAACAAATTCCTTGGAGAGGAACAATTTCCATGACCCCACAGAGGACTTTATGTGCTTGAGCAATTAACTTTAGGGGTATCAGGCCAATGAGATCTGGGGATTTTTTTGTTGTTGTTGCACTGGCACAGTCTTCTCTTTCCAAACTATCACATATGCCATCTCTACAGGTACTTCAACCTGTTCTATTTTTAAGCCTTTCTATGTGTGGATTGTGTGAACAGTACTTTTTTTTTTTCCATTATGTCTAGCTATTTTTCAACTTATGGTAAGAATACCACTAGTGGTATGTGAGGTAATTTTATATGGGACATAGACTTATTTGTATTTTGGATGTGTGGGTTGAGGAGAAAATTCTGCACCCATAGATGACACTCAGAATGATCCTCTCTGTGATGTTTTTACCATACCCCACAGCTCTCTGAAGAGATCTCAGGTACCCAGGATTATAACTCCCAGTTTGCTGTGACTCTGACTTCCTAGATGGGAGTAGCAGGGGAGAGGGGGTTGGGTTAAGCAGCCATGCTTGCTTCTCACTGTACCTATGTGAGCTTAGGCCTCTCTTCCTTTTCCGGCTTTTACTGCTTAGGAGACATATGGAAGAGAGACATGTGGAGACACTTAGAGATGTGTGGGTTCGAGACATGTGGGGAGATGTCTCCTGGTCCTTGGCAGAGACAACAACAGCGTTATTTATTTATTTATTTTTAAAGATTTGTTTATTTGTTCATACAAAACTGGGGTACAGGCCAGAGGCTCAGGGGTGGCGAGAGGCTTCACCAGAGACAGAATGGGGAGCAGAACAGGCAGATCTACGAAGTACACTGCTGAGGGGAGCAGCGGGCGGGTCAGGAGAGGTCTGCTGCGCCATGTGGGTCAGTTCCGGGCAGGTGGGGATCGAACGCATGCGGAAGTGGCTTTAGATTCTCAGTGCTGTGCTTTAGCCCGCTGGGCCCCCAGGGAGGGCCAGGTGAGTGTGCTTTATGAGGCTAAGCATTTACATTCAATGAGTGTTAGTCACTGAGGATGATAGCGTTATTTTAACTTCATGTTGGATGATGAGATTGTGTGCCTTAGTTTGCATTTTCTTTCTCTCCTGTTCCAACTCTCTGGGAACGCTTTCTTGTCGCTCCTTACCATAAGCTACCTTAAACATGTTGGAAGCTTTCAGGTTTCAGTGCCTCACTTTGGGTCAAGCCTGCATGGCTGGTATCCATGAAGGACATCCTTTTTAGGAATATCCTTTCTTCTCTCTTGAGTCCTCTGTGCACATTGATTCTCTTAAAAATCTTCAACACTAGGCATCTTCTTCATTTGCCTGTGTGTGTGCAAGTGCTGAATCCTGTTCAGAATGTGCACCCCTTAATAGTTTGGGTCCCCTGGCTTCATCTCAGTCACCCACTAACATATAAATTTATACTTGTAATTTGCTTCTAGTTATGGCAAGTGATTCTCCTTTTCCTTTCATAGTAGTTGATTAATATTGCTTTTAAAGTAACTTTAGAGGCCTCCCTGGTGGCTCAGGGGTTAAAGTCTGAGCACTCTCAAGCTATCAGCAGCCACTGCAGCATGAGTTTGATCCCCAGCCAGAGAGCTGACCCACATGGTGCAACAGACCTCTCCTGTCTCACCCTCTGCCCCCTCAGCACTTAATGTCAGTCAGTCTGCCTGCTTTGCTCCCTACTCTGTCTCTGGTGACTCTTCTCACTCCCTACACCACTGGCGGGTTCCCCAGTTCTTGTATGCATAAATTTAAAAAAATAATAAATAAAGTAACCATAAAGACAGTAGAATGATTTAAAGAGAAATATCCAACAGATAAGCATACTGGCAAGAAGATATGGTGACCAGAGCAATGGTATTTAATTGCGTGAAGGGTAGAGACCACTGAACCATGTGGCACAATCTCTGTTTTGGAAGAGGTTCACCAGACAGGGAGACTTCTCTTCTAACATCCAGCACTTCATGTTAGAGTCAGTCAATTGTTTGAAAGTTATTATAATTAAAAAAAAAAAAAGAAGAAGAAGAAGAAAAACTCCAATCCTTTGAGGTTTGTTGCAATTATTTTCTCATTTTTCTCTGCGATTAGACTCAAGTCAGATTCAACCAAAGATTAGTATTCATGGCATTATGGCACTGAAGAATTTAAAATGTCATGAGCAGAGATGACATTTTGAAAACGACTATTTGTTGAGCGGGTATTCAGGGGCGATGTTGCTGGGGTGTGGGTGAGCGTTCCTCTCCTGCGTCAGCCCTGGGTCGTAACCACAAATGACTCTGTTCCTGTCATGCTGTTTAGTGTGGTATTTTGACTTTTGTCTTCTCTCACGATCTGGATCTTAAAATGTGAGATAAGAAGAACAGTTCTCAGTGACATGCATAATTAGGATTGTTCTTGTATGGAAACAGCATCCATCGCAATTCAGATGTAGCCAAGAATGGTTCCATCAGTAGCTTCCTTCTTGTTCATTTCACGCCTTTTCATGCCAGAGCTTCTGCAGGGCTGGTGACCTGGGTGTCAGTCTCCTCCCTGCCCCAGTCTCTTCTTACCTCCTATGCTCCGCCTCCTTAAGACACGCACAGTGTTATAGAAACTAATTTAGTAGCAAATTTAGCAAGTTCTACCCGGAAAAAGGATCCACAAAATGGCGACAGGAGGGGTGCTTTTGCATATGGAGCAGCTTAAGGATTTAAGGATTCCTCAGAATGTTCTGCTGTAGTGGACTCTGGGTTGACTTGAGAAACCAGGGTCATTTCAGCTACTTGTCGCTGCTGACCAACCACATCACTGTGCTTCTTGTCTTTCTGGGTCTCTGCTCAGCCGCCAAAGTCCTCCCCTGAAACCTCCCCTTTCTCCTAAGTTCAGGTTGAGGATGTGAACACTTGACTGAGTGTGATGACTGGTATTTCTCATACTGACCCTCAGACCTGAAGAAACAAATGAGCTTCATAGTTCTCTCTGTGTGTGTGTGTGTGTGAACGAGCTTCAAAAACATTTTGTAATTTAAAATAACATTAGCCTTACGAAACGGGTGTGGATCTATGGTTTTACTTCCTCATCTACCCCTCATCTGGCCTCCCATATGATAACATCTTACAAGATGGTTGAAATCAGAAAATCAACATGGAAAAATTCTATGAACTAGTTTACAGATTTATTCAAATTCAGACACTTGTCCACTAATGGTCCCCAATAATTCTTGCCCACAGCAAAGCTTGCCAAATGGTAGTTTCCTGTATCTGTCATTCCAGTACCCCTAAGTGGAATTCCACTGTGAGGAAGAGCTGTCTCTTCAGAGCTTTTTATTATTCATTCATTCATTTGTGTCAACATATCAAGGATACTTGTTTTATTCTGTTATTTATTTTGTTGCCCCAATTTTGGCATAATTGGCTACTAAGAACTCATTGAGTTGGCACCTTCCTTTTGATTTGCCCCATAATTTTTTTTTAAAGATTTATTTATTTTTGCATACAGAGCTGGGGTACAGGTCAGAGGTGCAGGGGCAGTGGAGGCTTCACAGAGACAGAGCGGGGAGCAGAACAGGCCAACGATGAAGTACCCTGCTGAGGGGAGCAGCAGGCGGGTCAGGAGAGGTCTGCCACAGCATGTGGGTCACCTCGGGGCGGGAATCCAACTCAGGCTGAAGTGGCTTTAGCCTCTTAGTGCTCTGCTTTAACCCGCTACAACACGCAGGAGGGCCTCCCCATAATTTTTTAACATCTGGTTCCCTAAGATGCTCTAGGCTCCTCTTGTGTTCCCTGCCCCAACTACCCCTCCTAAAAGCCTATATTGCAATCTGTTTTAGTGTTTCCAAATTTGTCTTCATTGTCTTTGGAAATTACTATTTGCCTTGTGGGCAATATTTGTAAGGGAGCTGTTAGTTCTTATTCTAGCACTGACAGGACTTAATGATGAAGCAGGGGCGCGCTATCTGTCAGATTACAACAGGCATGCTTTTTTTGTTATGTGTGGGGAAAGTGGGGAGCTGCACAATTCGGGGCGTTACCAAAAGATCTGCTTGGCTCTGTTTTTTTTTTTTTTTGCATCTATCTATGGAATCAATATCTTGTAAATTTTTCCTTGCTTTTAAATTTTGTTGTTGCTAAAAGATTCTTTTCTTCCTCATATAAAGATCCTCTGGCATTCCTCTTCTGCAACGTAGCTTCTCTGTGGCCTACATTTCTCTCACCTCATATTTTATCCTGACACCTCGGCTCTTTGCTGAATTCCTGGTATAGCATCTCTGTTTTTCTCAGTCTCGTGCCAATTTTCTAGTCAATTCAATCAATTTGTAAGCTCAGCACTGAGGTAGACTAGAAAATTCACCTCAAAACCAAAGGGATTAAATGCTGCCATCAAATATATCCCAGTCATATTTAGTTTTCTAAACAGAATGTGTGTATGTTTCTGACAGGCTCAAAGCCCAGCCGTGATTTATTTTCTTTTGAATTCACAAATCTTACAGCTACTTTAAAAAAGAATTACACTTAAAAGACACAACAATTTCTTAAACTGGAACTCTAGGAAATAAAATGCATTTTAACTTTTTTTTTTGTATTTTAACTTTCTAATTTGAAATAATCTTATTCTTATAAAACCATTGCAAAACCAGTACAGTGCCCAGTGCTCTCAGATACCTTACTGGGGTGCATCTTTCAGGGGTGCAGGCATCATTGCCTGGCTATGATGTTTCCTACAGGCCCTGTGGTGTTCCCGCTGAGAATTACATGGGCCCTGTGTTCAGCGTTTGTCGGGACCGCCTCAGTGCTTGATTTCCCTCGATTCCCAACAACAGCTCTCATAGTTCCTCTTGGGGACACCCTCCTAAGTGGCATTATCAACCATGTGGCCGAGAGGGAGGACCCACTCTTTGCTCAGGGTTGGGTGTGGGGCTGTTCACCATGGCGTGCAACATGGCTGAAGGGTGGGTGCGCGGTCCAGCTCAGGCCAGTGAGATGCATGGAGGCTTCATCCCTGGGCACCATGAGAGAGAAGTTTCTTCTCTCTCCTGGCTGGAACCGTGAATCCCTGGTCCTACCTGCCAACCTGCAGAGAGGGCCAGTCAACATGTGAGTGGGACACAGAAGAAAAGAGCCCGGAGAATTCTCAGCCCTGACGCTGGACGTGCTGAGGCCAGCCCTACCTTCAGACTTCAGCTTTGTGGAGCAGTAATCCTTCTTTGCCTCCCCCCCACCCCCCCGGCCCCCAAAGTATGTTTGATTTGGGTTTTCAGTAGCCTTCAAAGATTTCTATTGACTCAGACTCCTTTCTGTGCATCCAGTCATGTTTTTTTGTCCCTGTGTGGGGATTTATTTCAGTCACTCACCATAGTCAATTGCATGTCCATTTTTCCTTGAGCAAATTTTTATTCCTTTGGGATGTATATTGAAGTCTCCCCTCCCTTAGGATCTTTGTCGTAGCATATCCCCTTCAGTTCAGCTCAGAGGGCTGCCCTCTGCTGGACACAGAGCAGGCCAGTTCTTAATACCCAGCAGCCAGGAATTTTATGGAACTTAACCACCTATATTCATTGTCCATCACAGTGTAACAAATTGCCATAAATTTAGTGGCGGGCCCTCCCTGGTGGCGCAGTGGGTTAAAGCACAGCACTAAGAAGCTGAAGCCACTTCTGCATGAATTTAACCCCTACGCAGAGCTGACCCGCAAGGCACGGCAGACCTCTCCTGTCTCACCCGCCGCTCCCCTCAGCAGTGAACTTCCTCGATCTGCCTGTTCTGTTTCCCACTCTGTCTCTGGTGAAGTCTCTTTCCACCTCTGCACCTCTGGCTTGTACCCCAGTTTTGTATGAATAAAGAAATAAACCTTAAAAAAAAACCCTTTAAAATAAAACCTTTAAATAAACCTTTTATAAACGTTAAAATAAAACCTTTAAAAAAATTACATCCACATTTTGATCCTACTTGGAGAGACATTGAAATTGCTTGTTGTGGTCATTTGCATTCTCTTTTGATTGAATGACTCTCAAAGATAGGTTTAAATTTCAAAAAAAATGGCAATGTTCTTTTGAGGACATTTAAAAAATAACACCTTCCAAAGTTGATGGCACTGGAAATGTTGACAGAAATGTTTCCCAAACATAAAAGGACCCCTTTAACAGCAATGTTGAAAAGAAGCCCCCAAAATGATGCAGTGTCTTCTACAGATATTTCATTTTGGTTCTAAACCTAACAGGTAGCTTTTGCCATTGTTTTTGCACTGTTAAAGAAACAAACTACCTTTTCAAAAGCAAAAATGAACACTTTAAAGAGGAATATGTGAGAATTTGGCCTTATTTTTCTATTTGTGTAAAACAGCTAGATTTGGTTGTCAGACTAGACTTTTAAAATATTTATTTAGCTAGTTAAATACAACAAAATGTTGACTTTATTAAGAAAAATAATTATATAAATAAGTAGTTATCAACAAGCACAAAAGTATTTCCAGACAATTATTTTCTTGCATATATTTTCATATTTTAGGCTGCTAATATTTTCGTATGTATACCTGCCAATTATTTACCCCCAATTTGTTTAGTCAGTCTATGAATATCATGATTTTTGGGCACAGCGCATGATTTAATGGCCTGTATTAGATTTTTGGGTTTTTTTTTTTAGAGATTTATTTATTTTTGTGTATATGAAGTGGGGTACAGGCCAGAGGTGGTGGGGAGGTGAGAGGATTCACCAGAGACAGAGTGGGGAGCAGAACAGCCAGATCAATGACATACAGTGCTGAGGGGAGCAGCCAGCAGGACGAGAGATCTGCTCTGCCAGGTCGGTCACCTCCCTGTCCAGGGATCAACTTCTGCTGAGGTAGCTGGCTGAGGCTAGCTTCGCTCATGGTGCTGTGCCTTAACCCGGCCACCAGGGAGAGCCCCTGTATTAGCTTTCTTTTTACAAAAATTATTCTAAAAATAAGTTGCTTAACTTACTCCTATCTTTCTTGTGTTTAAAAGAACAACTTACATAGTCTGTGAGACATAGGCATCAGGTCTTAATTTCTTAATACTCCAGAAATGTTGTAGTACTGTTTACTACACACAAAGGTAAAATAACCTGCCTTTTGTTTGGTATTAAACTGTTCAAGCTCGGGTTTACAGAAAAAGGGAGTGAAAATCCCCCAACTCTTGCCCCTGCAGTTTTCAAATTGGACACTAGATGGCGAGATGGTTATACTGATCAGCAAAGGTAGCGCGCGAGGCAACGGAGACTTGCTAGGTGCATTTAACAGCTTCGATTGAAAAGACAAATGTACTTATAAATATGTTGTTTGAATTTTTTCTGTTGTAAAGTTCTACAGTCCTTTAGAAGCAATAGTAGATGAATTACTTTTTGTTTTTAACTCCTTAGTGTTTATTTATCTTCCAGTCTATTAAAACCATTATTGGACTGTTTTGTTAAATAAAATCCCTCTTTGGCTAAGTCGTTTTCAGAATACAGTTGATGCTTACGTACATTAAGTCTTTCTAAGTGGACATTTGTTTTCAATTTAGAAAAAAAAATAGTCTCTGTCCAATCTGTGAACAATTGTTTAAAAAGTTTGAAGGAATTTTTTTAAGAGTTGCTGTTTTCAGCTAATAGGGAATAATCACATTTCTGGAAAGAGGAATGTCAGAGAGAGCCAATGTCCTTGGCAAATTGAATCTCTTAAATTGATAGAGCTAATGTAGCTGCTATAATCTATATTTCCCATAGGATTTTCTTTATCTTGGCTGGAAATTTGGATAATCTTCCAACTTGGTGTCTTCACATTAGATTACTTTTGTGGGATAGGATTTTCCATCCAAGCCTGAATCTTTTGGTTTCCTCTGGGGCGACCAGTGAGAGAAGCTGCTGTATGACCTCAGGCTCCCAGGACATGGCGTTGGAAGGCTCCTTTGGACATGGTTTTCCTCGCATTTCCAGGATTACATATTCCAACAAATCACAGGGTAATTTTCTATTCCTGAAAAAGGAAATTTGCTGAATTGCATTCATTGAAAAAGGACCCATACTTAAAAGCACAAGAAAATAAGATGTCTACCAGACTTCAAATTTAGCAGAATTTTTTGTAGAGTGTGCGTTACCTCCTGAACAGCGTCAAGTGAAAGGCTTATTGCTAATATTCAGCCTTTCACTTTTAAAACATAAAATGCCTCGCTGGGACTGAGTCGCTGCTCAGACTGTAAGTAATTATACTTGAAGCTATATTACATGCATACACCCCCAAAGCAAAAAGCTCCTATGTCAGATTATATATTTATGTCCTTTACTTATGCTGAATGCACACATGAGCATTTCTCATGAAACTTTATAGTTAGGTGAACTTTTCTATGAGAAACTGAATAATATAAAAATATTCTTTAGCTATCAAAGATTGTTTAATTTCCAAAGTCACACTTGAAGGCTAAGCATTGTGTTATGATGTGTCTTTGGGTTAATGGGAGAATCAATCAATGACTCATATTGGTATAGGGGTAAGAGCTTGTGCTAGATAGATCCCGTGCAAGAAACTGAGAGGCAGATGACCGGCCTGGTCCCCACCTGAGGACTGTGCAGTCAAGGGGTTCAGCACTTAAATATAAAATATTGTGCAGCTTTGGGAAATTAAATCACCATCATGTACAATAGAAAAGATGAGACAAGGATCCAGGCTAAAGGAGTCAGGAAAGGCTCTGGGTGAAGGGAGAATTCTCATAGGCTTTAAAGGTTGTGGAAGAGCTTGGTTTGTTTGTTTATTTATTTATCTAGCTACCTATCTATTTATTTAAATGATTTATTTATGTATACAGAACTGGTGTATAGGCCAGAGGTGCAGGGGTGGTGACAGGATTCACCAGAGAGAGAGTGGGGAGCGGAATAGGCCGTCTAATGAAATACACTGCTGAGGGGAGCAGTGGGCTGGTCAGGAGAGGTCTGCCACACCATGTGGGTCACCCCCCTGGCCAGGAATCAAGCTCATGCTGAAGTGGCTTTAGTTTCTTTTAGTGCTGTGGTTTTACCTGTTGTGTCACCAGGGAGGGCCCTATTTATTTATTTTAAAAGATTTATTTATTTATGCATACAGAACTGGGGTACAGCCCAGAGGTGCAGGGGCGGTGAGAGGCTTCACCAGAGACAGAGTGGGGAGCAGAACAGGCAGATCGACGAAGTACACTGCTGAGGGGAGCAGCGGGCAGGTCAGGAGAGATCTGCTGTGCCGTGTGGGTCACCTCCCTGTCTGGGGATGGAACTCAAACTGCAGTGGGTCAGAGAGCTTCAGTGCTGAGCTTTAATTCATTGCGCCACTGGGGAGGGCTCCAAGAGTTTGACTTAAAAAAAAAAGTTTTGGAGGAAACCCCGAGCAGAAAGAAGCACTGGGGTGAGCACACGCTCTCCCTTGGACTAGATGCGGGTTAGTGGGAGGGGACAGGAAGCCGCTGGAGGGGACAGACTTGTGCCACAGGTGAAGACACTGCGGGACATCAGTAGCAAGTGGGGAGCAGGGGGAAATGTTAGGTACCAGTGTGATGTCCTTAGACTCATATTCTAAAGACAATGGCCTGGCAATCACAGTGGGAGAGGAGAGACGTGGGGCGAGCCCAGCAGCTGTTCTGTAGCCTCGGTGAGCAGCAGCTCAGAACCCAGCCAGGGTGAAGGAGCAGGCCAGGAGCAAGGGGTCAGAGGACAGGGAGAGAGGGAGACGCCTCCGTCTGGGGAGGCAGAGGTGATGTTGAAAAATTGCCCAAGGAGCTGAGGGAGTTCCTGGTTGAAGCGAGGAAGTATTTTCATATGTGGGGAGAGAGGCTCTTTAGTAGATAACAACAAAGACCTGGGAAAAATAATAATTCTGGCTAATTGCTCTGGTATGTGCATAGTTTTTCATTACATATTTATATGTATGTTTTAATATAGTTGATAAGATAATGCTAACCAACACCAAAGAAATTTCTTTAGAGTATTTCCCGATTTAAAAAAAAATACCCATTTATGATATATTTGAGCCTCCTGGTGGCGCAACTAGTTAAAGCACAGCACTATGAAGCTCTCCCAGCCACTGCAGCACAAGGTCCATCTCTGACAGGGAGCTGACCCACATAGTGCAGCAGACCTCTCCTGACCTGCCCGCTGCTTCTCTCAGCAGTGTGTTTCAGGACACCTGCCTGTTCTGCTCCCCACTCTGTCTCTGGTGAATCTTCTAACCCACTGCACTTCTGACCTGTACCCCAGTTCTTACATGCATAATAAATACAATAAATAAAAATAAATCTTTGAAAAAATCCATTTATGATCTATTCATTCCCCATATTGCTACCTAGGACTGTCCATGTTTCCAGGATGATGGTAGGAATGGAGAACTCAACCGGGAACTAGGTTTCATGTTTCTGTTTCCACCTGGTATGGTCCTGAGGCAAAGAGAGACAGGAAGGGGTGGGACAAAGGACAGGTATGATGAGAAAGTGTAGGAGCCACAGTCTGGCAATATCTTGGCGGAGGTTGGGGCAGGAGACCTGAGATTCGGGAAGATGACAGGGGACGAGCCTCTTCGGCAGGGCGGATCTGCTTAGCCTCAGCCTGGAAGGCGTGTGCCTCTTCCACTGAGCAAGAGGAATGGCAGGAAGAATGAGGTGCACCCGTTCATTATCCATGGCAGTGCAGCAAGTTACCCCAAAAGTAGCTGTATTTACTAGTCGGTAGGTCAGAAATACAGGCATTTGTTGCTGGTTCCTGTGGTTCAGAATCGCCTACAGTTTGCCATCTACATGTGGTAGTCATCTCCACGACTCCACTCTGGAAGGGTCTGCCTCCAAGCTCACTTGTGCAGTGGTTGGTGTGATTCCATAATTCCATTTTTTTTCTAATGAGCTGTTTATTCGTGGACACAGGACCTCAGCTCCTCACTGGTGATGCGTGGCTTCCCCCTTTCTTGTTCCGTGAACCTCCCAGAACATTGTTCCCAGCAGGAGCCAGGAAGAAAGTAAGAGAGGGCAAGACGAAAGTCAGAGTCAGTCACCATCAGTGTCAAACACTGTGTCCTCTGCAGTGCTTATCACGGCACTCTTACAATAGCTTGAAGGTGGGCACAACCACATGCTTATCAATAGTTCATGCACTAAGGAAGACATGACACGTCCACACTGGATCACGATACAGTCACAGGAAAGATGAAATCCGGCATGTGCATGAAAACGGAGGGAGGGAATGGTGTATAGTAAAGCCAGTCAGAATGACAAGGCCAAATACTGGGCATCTACATAGTTTACGCTTTGATAAAGTAAAATACTTAAGAAAACCAGTAGACTTTAATAAATACAGTGAGGCTTCTGAGGTTAAGGGCAGAGGTACTAAGGGAAAGGGGTGGAGGAGATGGGGCTGGGGAGAAGGAAGCCATAATTTTCATGGAACTTAGTCTCATAGGTGATATCCTGTCCCTTGTGGTGGACTCTGTGCATTGGGAGGGAGCCCCTCGGCCCAGCCCATGCAAAGGAAGGGGATCGTAGGGGAGCTCTGGGAGCTCGGGTGCCAGGACATGGGGGCGTCAGGGACCGACCTCGAAGACTGTGACCCACAGTGTACCTAGGTGGGAATGTGACAGGAACGCTTTCCTCTGGTGGCTTCCATTTCTTCTCCTGTCTGTGAGGAAGGAGGACAATTCTTTGTTGAGGGCAGCGGCGAGTCTCAGGATTGCTGGAAAGGTTTAAAGTGACCTCTGTGTATCATGGAAGGCAGGATTAACTATGGAGACTTAAAAGACTTACTGAGCAATGTGAAGCAACCAGACACAAAATCTGAAGTGGAGATAATCTGTGTGGAATGTGAGGCTTTTCAGGCAGCTCAGTTAAATGGATGAAAAGGGCAGAATGTAGAGCTCGCAGTCTGCTGCTCTGGCTCCAGTGGATCAACTAAAGGGCAATAGGGCAAGGTCACTGCAGTGTAAGGCTGGAGCAAGGGGTTTCTGGGGTGTGAAGGATCCAGGGAGGCAAAGGAAGGGCAGAGGTGACAGAGGAGAGAGTGAGTCGACAATGGAGTAGATGTGCCTCAAGGGTGACAGGAAGGAATCAGATGCTTTGAAGGGGAAGCCGGCAGGTGAGAGCTGCCGCACTATAGCGGCGGAGGCAGGTGCAGATAGATGGTCACTGCGGTATGTTCAAGAACTGAGGCTAAGATGCAGCCCCGCCACTCATATACATGTGAGTGTTGTGGCGGGAAACCCTGTGCTGGGAAGGGAGGGCGTGTGCGCAGAGGCTAGATCCTCGGTGGGTGCTCTCCCTGCAACACAGCAGACGCCCCCATTACGGATCCTGGAAAACGCCTCCATTACGGATCCCCCATGCATCAGAGAGCCAGCAAGATATAAATCCTTTCCTCTAAATGTAATTTCTAAAAAAGCAGGGAATCCCTCTCAGCCCAAACTAGAGGGATTTGCACTCCAGGGAAACAGACTCTGAACCTTCCAGATGACCGCTTTCATCGGGAACTAGGGCTTAGGGGAGGTTCTCCTTCACTAGGTGCCTGGGGTGGGTGAGGGGGCGTTGCCAGGTGTTCCTCAGTTGGCTGTGGTGTAAGTGTAGCAGATGCCTCTAAGTGACCTAAAGAGTGGGCCTGACGGACCAGGCTGCTCGCATCAGCTTGTCCACCAAATTGAGGACACTTGGGGTGAAACGCAGTTTGTCTCCGCCATCGTGCTGGGGATTCAACTCCCTTGGCATTCACACCAGGGCACAGGTACAGGCAGGAGAGGAGGCCCATCAATGCAGGTGCCTGGAAAACCATTTGTCTTTTTCTTCAAACACTTTCAATGCTTTTATTTAGCCATTTGCTGAAGCTTTTTGCTAAACAGTGATCAGATGTGGTTTTACCATGTTATTTTTTAACAGTAAAACAACAACAACTTGGAAACAACCTTCCTATCCAAGAATAGGACAGTGAGTTGAAAATGATAGAAATTGTAGGATATTGTTCATATTTAGGAACAGTTTTAATGACATGGGAATGTGCTTCATAAGGCAAGATTTAAAGATAAGAACGTGACTAAAGATCCTTGTTAAATATGGCGGCGTTCAGGTCCTCAAATTCTTTAGCAAAAACAAAAAGTATTGCTTTCAGTCTAAATAGGTACTTAATGTATTGATGGCCCTGCCATGATTTTGTTGAAGTATTCAGCTGTATAAAAGTCTATGAAGAATGTAAGCACAAAAAGGCATAATGGTGTGCACAGATTGAGTTTAATTTTAAACTTGGATGCACAGAATTTAAGCCTAAAACATATAAAAATAATAGTTTGTATGGACAGAATTGAATCTTATACTCTGGTGCAGTTAAAACAAGCAGTCAACATTCACAGACTTGAATTAGAAACACCATACTGAGTCTTTCTATTTTGGATGTGGAAACTTCTCAGAGAATTTAGGAGTTAGAAAATTTCTGTTCCTGTCTTTGAGTGTAATTATGTATCAACTATTTATGCCACAAGAGCCAAGAGATGGGCCACTTAGCTACCAGTGACTTAACTGTGACTCACGGTAGCAATAAAGAGCCTTCCTCCGCAATCCTTCCATCTCTATGAATCGAGATTGAATCTGTTTTACTAAACAATGATTTAGCTAATGAAATCACTTGTCACATCACTCAGGGATGGTTTGCAGGGAGGCGTGTCAGCAACTCTCATTCATTCAGTCTAACGAGGGGGTGCTGTGTGTGATTCGTTGGATTGACACCTGCAGACAACCATCTACAGAGAAAACCAGCCCTTTTCCCTACTTTTTTGAGGTGGGGAGGACATTGGTTGATAAGCCTGAGGTTGGTTCTAAACTCGCCAGGTGACACAATAGTATCTTTGTGCTTTGCTCTATCAAAAAAGCAGGGAGACGGACGGAAGCTCTGAGGATGTGAGTACCATGGTATTGTGCCATAACAGAGCTGTGAGGGCCTCTGCCCGGCGGTGCACTGAAACAGCCAGAGCAAGGGCTGTAGCAGAGAGCAGCAGGTTCAGGTCCTGGCTGTGCAGCTTCATTCACTTACTCAACCCGGGTTTACTAAAGTTGAATACATTTTAATTACTGCGCTAAGTCTTCAAATTAAAAAAAAA
>NW_004567102.1:75606983-75609889 GCF_000260355.1 Condylura cristata
TGCACCAAGTGGGTCAGCTCCCTGATGGGGGCTTGAACTCATGCTGTAGTGGCTTCATAGTGCTAAGATATAACCTCTGAACCCTCAGGGAGATCCCAGAAATCTTGATTTTTGAGCTATAGAAAATTTCCAATTTACACGGCAACTTGTAATAGGGATGGACTTTCTCAAACAGCTGGCTGAGTCAAGAACTTCTTAGCACCCAGGGCCAACTTTACATTAAAGGTAGCCTCACCACACCTGTCTTCAGCTCACACTATGTTAAGAAACAAAAGGACCCTCTATTGTCTTATCTGCTACTTTGTTCAGTGCCACAGTGTGTGTCTTCAATAGCCCAGACTGTAATAGGTGTGAGGCAGATGCAAATGTAGTGAAAGACTGCCTTTGCTAACAAGAAGCTTCTGACGTGTTGGCCTATCACAGCACCTGAAATCTGGTAGGGTCTTGACAAATATTTGTGGGGACATTGATATTTATTACAAAATAAAACCCTGTCTAGCAAGTTCAATTTGGCTAATGATATCCCATGAATGTCAAGTAGAAACCTGAGTTCATTCAGAAGATGTGAACTAGAATCCTGAAGCCATTTGAAATCGTGTCACATGAAGACAAAGAAATATGAGGTCTGGAGGCTAGAGCAGGTATTTGGGGAGATGGCCAGATGGCCAGTGGTGCTAACCGGTTGTGCACATTTCACTCAGCCTGGTTATCTGTGGTGGGGCAACATCGAGGTGGTGAGGAGGGATAGACATGCCATATGGAGCTTCTGGCTGCTCAACAATGACAGCCTGGCTCTGACCACAGCCAGAGAGAGTCGTTCTTCAGAATCAAGGATAGCAAAAGGGATGCTTCCCATGGGCGGTGGTGACAGATCTGAGCGAGCACAGGGCACCGACTGACTGCCAGTAGGCAGGAGAGGGCAGCCTCAGTGAAGCCGCCGGTGGGGGAAGAGTCTCAGCTGCCATTGTAAATCCATTCCTCATCAATTTTTTATTAAGAATGAGGCTGACAACAGGCTTGGTGCTTGACAGAAGAGCAGGGATCAACCGCAGTCCCTGTCTGCTAGACCCTCTGGCTCCCGGGTGTTGTTTCTAGGTTTCTTTGGATGTGATGAGACTACCCGGTGGTTCCTGCATTTTACAGTCAGTCAATCATATTCTAGACTTAGGCTTCCAAGGAAGATTAGAAGTGTTTGGTAGAAAAGTGGCAAAATTTTACTAACCAGTTCTGGGAAAATGACAGTTTCAGAACCACTTGCTGGAGCTTGTACCCAGCAGGGGGTGCTGTGGCTTAGGGAGCAGCATTGGAGTTTGGTGGCATCATTTGGGGGAATATTGGGTTCTGAAAAAGCCAACCAAGTCCAGAAAGCAAGCTCTATGAAGGAAGGCGCTTCCGTGGCTATCAACTGACAGGGGCTGAAAAATATTCATGAATGAACCAATTACTGCCCCTCAATGAATGAGTGACTCTGTCAGTCCTCCAGAGCCTTCAAAATGAGCAGAGTGAAACTTGTTAGATTATCTGTTCCTAATCAGATCTACACAGGAAATTAGTGTCCTGAACCATTACACGAGAGTGGAGAAGCCTAGCTGCAGGTGGTACCTGGAAGGGCTAATTCTTTTCTTACTTTAAAATAAAACACAAACCTGAGAAGCACATTATCATGTGCTTGACTGAGGCCCTAGCCTTCTAGACCATATGATATGGAAGGAAGGTGTATATTTTGGATATTTGGAAAAGCAGATAGTACCAACTGGCCACATGGCTGAAAGGAAGCCTGTCTCCTTATGAGTAGCCAACCTGGCTTCATCCTGCTGTTCAACAGAAAGATTTCTTTCCCAAAAGATTTGAAGTATATGCACAGATTAAATGATATTTAGTGCCACGAGACACAATATTAAAGATTGTCTAAGCCAGCCAATTTTAGCTAGTCACGGCTCCTACTTTGTGAAATCCATAATATCTGCATGAAGACAGATAATCATCTATTTGCTATGGTTGAAAGACATGATAATTATCCTAATTTCAAACTTAGCTGCAAGTAATTTAAAAAAAAAAAAAGGAGAGAACTGCAATGAAGACTTAGTCAGTCCTGTTCTACAATACTTGAGTTTTTAACTTATTTTACTAAGAAATCACACTTTAATTTTAGGCAATGAAATATGATACAGACATTAAAGAAAAATTTATAGACTATGCCAAGTCACACAGATAATATCACGAATTACTTCTGTCCAGAAGTCAAAGGTATATATTAGATGAATTAATGTTATCTAAAATTTTATATTAAAAAATACAATCTGATATTATCCTAACTCATCTTTCAGTAAAATGAAAAGGTTTATGGCAAGGATGGAATAATTGTACTGGAAGCCTGTTACTGATTTATCAAGATTAAATTAAAAGATTATGTTAGAGTCTCTTGAAAAAATTTAGGATACTTTTTTTTTAAGATTTATTTATTTTTTCATACAGAACTGGGGTACAGGCCAGAGACACAGGGGCAGTGAAAGGCCTCACCAGAGACAGAGTGGGGAGCAGAACAGGCAGTGAAAAACACTGCTGAGGGGAGCAGTGGGCGGGCCAGGAGAGGTCTGCCTCGCCATGTGGATCACCTCTGAGCGGGGGATTGAACCTGCACTGATGGCTGCGGCCAGCTTGCAGTTTTGCATCCTAACCTGCTGTGCCAGGGAGGTCCCTAGGATACTTTTTCATGAACATATTCAACAAACTAATGAGCTATTTGAAAACAAGGAAGTTGTTTTGAAAAGGAGAAACACTATTCTTTCATCCTTCCCATAGGGACTCTACCTGATGGGTATTTGAAGTAAAATATTAGTCTAACACTCAGCACAAATTCTAGATATTCCTGGCAGTGAAAGATCTTATAAAGCTTTTTATGCTTC
>NW_004567102.1:75611639-75613052 GCF_000260355.1 Condylura cristata
ATAAATAAATAAATCTTTAAAAAAAAAGTATAAGTTAACATTATAAAGTCTATAAAAGAACATACTTTTGGGGTTCTAAGGATTAATAGACACCAAGAGAATATAATGAACAGTTTAATATGTATAATCTTGAAAACAGATCAAAGCTACATGTTCCTAAAAATGTAACTTACCAAAACTGACTCAAGAAGAAGAACTAGAAGGCTGTAATGTCCTATAATAATTTGCATCAAAAATAAAAATATTTAACTAGACCCAAAAGATTTTACTAGTGATTTCAGCCCAGCATTTTAAAAAAAGTGTTATTGAGCTGTCCTGACAAATGATCACAGACAGGTTTAGACAGCAGACATTTATTCTCTCACAGAGCAAGATGTGGGCAAGTTAGGTTTCTCTTGAGGCCTCTTTCCCTGGGTATAGGTGGTTGCTGTCTTGCTGTGTCCACACAAGGTCTTTATTCCTTTCAAGAGCATCCTGGTGTATATTTGTGTCTACATATCTCTTCTTATAAGGACACCAATCATATTTGAATAGGGTCTACCCTCATGGCTTCATTTAAAATTAGCCACCTCCTTAAACAGCATGTGTCCAAACAGTAATATTCTGAGGTCCTGGAAGTTAGGTATTCAAAACACAACTTGGGGCCACAAGTTAGCACATAACACAAGCTAAAACAATTCCATATTACAGAAAATGATGAGATCATCTCAGCTCATTCTAAAGCCAGAGGATAAAGGGAAGACAAACATCTCACTTATAAAAGTGGATGGAAAATTCCTCAACAAATGTTTATAATATAACCTAACATTGCGTTTAAAAATATATTATTCGTTCCCAAGATAAATTTATTATGGAATATTATAGTTATTGAAACTTTTAAATGAAACTAAGGGTAATGGTTTCAAATTGATTAGTTTATTGACAATGATTAAAAAGAATATAACTTATTCAAAAGTAGACTTGATTTTATTTAGCTAAGAGTTTACTGACTTTTATTGGCCTTGATTTTATTTGCCTTGGCATTTTGGTGATCTTATATTCATTAAGACCTCGGGTTTTTTAGAAGCTGATTTTACTGTTATCTTCCCAAGGTTTGATCTTAGGGTCATTAAAACTTGTCATGTGCTGAAGAGTTCAGGAACTCATCACTACAATCAAAGTATCTACACCAATAAAAACATCATCGTTTTCTTACAAGTCCAAAGGAGATGTTGGTTGCACAGTTGAGAGGAGAATGCCAATCTCTGGCTTCAAATGTTCTGTTAGAGCAAATGCCCATCAGCGTGAGGCTGCCTACATCTGTTATTTTAGGACACTCATCAAGAAACAGCATTTCGGCCCTCCCTGGTGGCGCAGCGGGTTAAAGCACAGCACTGAGAATCTAAAGCCGCTTCCGCATGAGTTCAATCCCCG
>NW_004567102.1:75613580-75637694 GCF_000260355.1 Condylura cristata
GAAGAAGAGCAAAAAAGAATAAAACCAAGCCAAGACCATTCAGTAAACTTTCTGGTTTTAAATATCCTACCAGGAGATTTCTATTTATTTACTTTTTTTTCTTAGTAACAGGAACAAACTGCCTTATATGTTATGTTTGAAGATCAAATTAAAAAAAGGCCTTGTGTCTTATTTGCTAACACTATCATGGTCATGGAATTTAGGTCACAAGGATGGTTTATTATCATATCTTCGCGTGAATGGATTCATTTGCCCTGTGTGGGACCGGTCTCCATGCCCCAGAGGGCCATCTTGATGTTTGTGGGACGTGTTGACAGAAAGTACAGAGCTGGACATGTGGACAACACTGGGCCTTAGGCCAGCAAGAAAAGATGGTGGGTCTCAGGGTGAGGCAGGTTCTCCACGCTTAAGAAGGTCCTAGAGGAGGCTGGAGGGTAGAGCATAGTTTAATTGCTAGTCTGTTAGCTCGATCTTACGACTTTCAGTATTTAGACATAGGACTGTGGACTTCCCTGTGTACACCTACTCTAGTCTCATGCCTCCTGCATCCTGCATTCCCCCCGCCACTGCGACTCCTCACTGTTGAGTCCCTAGCTCTCTACTCAATGGTTGTCCTGTATCCGTCTTTCATAAGAGTTGACAATATGAATTTGTAAAATATATGTTCATTTTTTTAAAAAGATGTATTTATTTATGCGTACAGAAATGGGGTACAGGCCAAAGTTGCAGGGTAGGTGAGAGGATTCACCAGAGACAAAGTAGGGAGCAAAACAGGTAGATCGGCAAAGTACACTACTGAGGGAAGCAGCGAGCAAGACAGAAGAGGTCTGCTGGGCCATGTGGGTCACCTCTGGGGCAAGGATTGAACTAGCACTGAAGAGACTGCGGCCAGCTTGCAGTGTTGTGTCCTAACCCGCTGCACCACCAGAGAGGCCCTATATGTTCGTTTTGACAGCTGTTTGCCTTACAAGCTATTTAAGGTTAACTACTTGCCTTTAGAACTGATGACAATATTCTGGTGGCATCTGGAAACCATACACAGGGGTTGGCTTAGATCAAACACCACAGATTCTCTTCCAAAGGAAGACAGGGTGTTGCTGCTGCCTCTGATGAAATGGAGTAGGAGCAGGAAACACCCTTGACTTGATCGCACTCCAGGGAGCAAACCCAGACTTCTGCCTCAGCACTGGCCTTGGCTGATGGAGCCGGCCGGCACGTGGGCTTCCTCTGGGCTTGCCAGCAGCCAGTGCTCATGGGCAGGCAGGGTTGCTGCCGCTGCACCCAGACAATGTGTGGGAGTCCCCACCAAGTGCTGAGCCCTGTTTGGTTCTGCTGAACCAGGCTGCTTGTGGGGAATCGGGTCTGTGGGAACCTGAGGCAGCTCGGGGCTCCTTCTTCCAACCAGCTTGTTTCAGCAGCACTCCAGTGCAGCAAATGCATCAGCTGAGGGATGAAGCTCTGAAACAAAGTCTATTGCCTAATGATTTTATGAATAAAATACAGCTTCCGAAAATCTTTTTCTGTTACATTTTCAATCCAGGTCTTTAGAAGCAAACCAATTTTATAATCTGATAGTAAGAACCAAATTAGAAACCTTCAAAATATAAATGAACAGGGGATGCTGCTGCTTATTAATAAGTGCAGTTAGGTCATGGTCCCTAAAATATATATGAATTCCACGAGAAGTAGGTCAAATGACACAGGAAAGGGTAATTAGGTAAAGGAAGGGGTGTGTGTGACAGACTTCTAATCGTCTAGCTTTAGTCGGGCTTAAAACGAAAGTGGGGGCCCTCCCTGGTGGCGCAGCAGGTTAAAGCACAGCACTAAGAAGCTAAAGCCACTTCAGCATGAGTTCGATTCCCGCCATGCCCCGGAGGTGATCCACATGGCGTGGCAGACGTCTCCTGACCCGCCTGCTGCTCCCCTCAGCAGTGTACTTCGCCAGTCTGTCTGTTCTGCTCCCTGCTCTGTCTCTGGTGAATCCTCTCACTACCCCTGTACCTCTGTCCTATACCCCAGCTCTGTATGCATAAATAAATAAATCTTTAAAAAAAAAAAACCAAAGTGGAGTTTTTTGTGCCTTTGTTAATTGGTGGTGGTGGGGGGGGCGGGATTTATGCCACATTTACTTTTCTCTGAGGAGTTCTTTGATCTGTCAAATCAGAGAGGACAGTGTCCAGGACAGCCATGAACATCCTATGGTGACCGGGTTTGGACCTTAATTATTTAAATGTTTCCAGTCTCAAATGACTGTTATGCTAACATCTTTTTGATTCAGACCCTCATAGAGCAAGCTGTAAGATGTGCCCAGGGCAAACCTCATAGAATGCCTTGAAAAACTGCCGCTACCGGAAAGTTCCATGCCATGTATTTCACTTTGGTGTTTACATTTTAAATAACAAATTAAAAATTTCATCCACATTTCAAGGGAACAGAATTCTGTATTAGTTCCAGTCAAGGCTTTCATTAAAAAGCCCCATTTATTGTTGTTTTGAAAGAAAGAAAGAATGCTGTTAGAATAAAGAAAAAGAATGTTGCCAGAATGTTCTACTTAATTTAGCCCTCTAAAGATAAACACATCGGTGAATCATTGCATGCTGATGTTACTATTTTAGCATTAATTCTGCAACCTTTTCCTACTCCCTTCCTATCTGCCAGTAGGTGGGTTATAGGTAGACTCTTCTCTAAGAGTTTATTCCTGGCAGACTCCTTGTAAGTTTTCCAGGGTTCAAACTATCTGACATAGCTATTGGTAGCTTTTAAGTAAAACAGTTCAAAGAGTAAGGCAATATTTGAGAATGATTCCATTTGCAGAGAGTCTTGAAAGTTAGACCCCCCCCCCTTTCTTTTTATCACTAAGTACAAGGAATTTCACTTAGCTGTCAATGAATTACAGGTATTTCACGGCCCTGTGCAAGTGGCCACTGACCTTGATCATCAGGCCTTAGAAAATATTTTCCTTTCCCCCTGCAAGCCAGACCTGCTTCTGGCCTTGTTAGGGGGAAGGGATGTCCTGAAAGAACTCTGCAGAGTTTTGTGGACTCTACCCCCCTACTCCACCCCCTACTCCAGCTATTGAAACTACAACACCCAAAAATACCATGGGGAGAACTGTGAGGACCCAAGGGCGGAGCTAAGCAGGCATTCTGGGACTTTTGGGGGTATGTAAGGGAGCCATGTTAGAAGCTCTCTCTCCCCGGACCGCGTGGCTGGTGGCTGGTCATTAGGCTCTTGATGAGCTATCTGTGTTATTGGAGTTCCAAGTCAGCAGAGCTAGCAGGATGCTCTAGTTAGCTTGTATCTCTCTCTGTCTTCCTCTCTCTTTCCCTGGGTTGTGTCTTTTCCTTCCCCCTTTGTAAATAAACCCATAACTGACTCTTTTTGTGTTGCCTGCAGTATAATTGAATTTTAAGCACATGGGTGAGGATCCATGGACAGGCAGCTCAGTTCACATTGGGGTGCCCTGTGACACTCCCAGTCTTGGCATTGTCTTTTGGGCACGTGTTCCAGCTTCCACATTGGAGGTAGCTGAGTACGTTACGTTGTTCATCCCTTCTCCAAAAGTTTACCTCTGGGTGCTTATGTTTCTTGCAGAGTTTCCCCTTACTTGAGCCTCACTGGAAGCAGACTCTTACTAATGCTTACACCCGAAATCAATGTTTACAGTATTTATAGGTATCTGAGTGGATATCTAGAGTCTATTGACCTATAGTCTATTTTCAGCAAGTGAATGGTTTTGCTGTAGAACTACCAAATCACTCTAAAAGGCCACAATGGCGAAACTGTCTCAAGGAATTTGCTGCACTTGCTACAATTCCTGTGAACTCACTTGCTGGCCTACACCCACTTCTCTGCCCTGTGTCCTGTGCCAAGTGCCACTGCTGTCAGCTTTGCGCTCCTCCCATTCCCTCCCTCCCTTTGGTCTTCCTCCAGCACCGCCATCAAGGCCACATCGTTCTGCTCTGCGCTCTGGATCTTTCTCTCTTGGCATCTGCTTTTCCCCTGTGTTCACTCTGCATACTGTAGAAGAGCACATCCATGGTAGGGGAGCGAGAGAATGACTTCCAGGAAGACAGTTACTCACCCTGGCCTCCGAGAAATGCAAGAAATGCCTCTTAGTGGTTGATTGCCTCTAAGGGGGCCTGTGGGAGCCTAAGGAGCCTCCAACACTTTGTTCATGTTAAACCTGTGTACCGTGTCATCAGACTGGCCTCCAGGAAAGCAGTAAACTCTCCATGCAGTCTTGCCAAAAGATTAAATGTGATTTATTTGATTCAAGGTGAGCATCATCCTCTACTGTCGATCATCCTAAAAATAAAGCGAATTGCTCCTCCTTCACAATCCACACACCTAATGTGAGTACTAAATAAGAGATATTGCTTGAGCCATCTTTGTATAGTCCAGATTCTTGGATTTCTCTTCTGCTATTTCTTTCCTGCTGGGGAGCCACTGAGAAAGGGGCTATGGTTTTAGTATCACCAGTCCCCCCTTATAAGACAGTTTCAGCTATACTCTTGCTAAAAGGTTTAAAAAATCTTTTTTTTTAAAGATTTGTTTATTTGTTCATACAGAACTGGGGTACAGGCCAGAGGCTCAGGGGCAGCGAGAGGCTTCACCAGAGACAGAGTGGGGAGCAGAACAGGCAGATCGACGAAGTACACTGCTGAGGGGAGCAGCGGGCGGGTCAGGAGAGGTCTGTCTCGCCATGTGGATCACCTCCGGGGCCGGCAGGAATCAAACTCATGCGGAAGTGGCTTTAGCCTCTCAGTGCTGTGCTTTAACCCGCTGCGCCACCAGGGAGGGCCGGTTTAAAAATTCTTAATGCAGATTTGGTTTGAACACTTTTGGTGTTAACCTCAGGAACTAGAGCCGGTTCTTTGCATGCCATGTGAATTCATTCTTTGGAGCCCAGATTGACCTTCTGCTGTATAATTTCTCTATTCTTTTCTCCTGCTTAATACTCTTTCAGTGTGTATTCAAATCCCACTACTTGAATAATGTGCCATTTATGATGCCCTATTACTATATTGTCTACCTGTTAGCCAGTATGCAAGATCTCAAGTGTACCTAGGGGAGCAGGATCTTGTCTTTAAACCCAAGGAGGGAGAACTTTGATTCAGGAGACTGACGAGACGACATGTAGTTTGTTAAGACAATGTTGAAGCTGTGGGCTGAGTAGTGTCCCGTCCCAAAGAGGTTCACTCCTAATCTCCTGAACCTGTGAATGTGTTACTTTTCATGGCAAAAAGGACTTTGCAGATACGATTAAGTGAAGGATCTTAAATAGAGAGATTACCCTGGATTATTGTGTTGGACTCCATGGGAATCACAGGATCCTTAGCAAAGGGAGGCAGGAATGTCAACAAAGGAAGCAGCAATGTGAGCAGGAATAGGAACTGGAGTTACAGAGCTCTCAGTCAGGGAACGCATGTGGTTCCTAGAAACTAGAAGAGAATTGGAATGAATTCTTTCCTAGAGCCTCAGGAGGTGTTCAGACGAGTGAATGTCTTGATTTAACCCCAGAAGACTCATTTCAGGATTATAATTCTTATAATCCAGAATTATAAGAATACATTCAGGTTGTTGTAAGTCACTAAATGTGAGATAATCTTTACAGTGGAACAGGAAACTAATCCAAGTGAAATGGGAAATGCAAACTGAAAGCAGAACTGTGAAATCAGGTAGCGAAATCTGTCAGAGGACAGCTAAGTACTTCTCTGGAAAACCACTTGGGCTACCTTCTTGGCCCATTTTCCTGCTGTTTTGTTAGAATCTGGTTAAATCTTGACTGGTAGCCAATGTCTTTCCTTGTCTTTCCCTCATACCAGAGATAAATGTTTATCTCTTTCCCCCCCATGGCTCCCAGGAACTTTTCTACACCTCTTAGAGGAAGCACTTAGGCCTTATTTTCCTCAAAGACTTCAGCTAGTTTTTGCTGTGGCCCTAATGAGTCTTTCTAGAACCATTTAGATGGCCGCCTTTGATGCTTACTGTTATCGGTGCCTATTTTAGTGTTGTGAATGGTAGGATAATCCCTAGTAATTAAACTTAGATAGGCTCTTACCCTTTACTCCCTTAGAATAGTGGTTTTAGGGGGGAAAGTCTGAGAACTTAGTTCCCAGTTAAATCATCTAGCTGTTGATAGATCTTCTGTGTACTCAGTACTTGGCCTTAGGTGTCGTGGGTTGCTCTAAAATTCAGGTAATCTGTACTTCTTTCTACAGCTAGTGCCTGGATAAGGAGATAAAAGCAGAATAGTGGGAAAGACTCATTGCCACAATGAATCTGACAGCTAAGAAAGTCTTTATTGTTTACCAGTAGATGAAAAGTAATCGGAAATGAAGTTTCATTGGGCTATTTAAGGAAGTTACACGGAAATATATGAATAAGTGAACAGTGATCAGTACATTTTAGGTATGGTAGGATTCTCTTATTGGCAAAATATAACATGGCTAACATTAAATATTGTGGACCCAAATTTTTTTTTTCTTAACTTGTCATGCATCCATTCTAAAACAAATATTGAGTGCTGAGTAGCCTACTTGATGTAATGAAAAGACTGATCAGATTCCTACTTTCATGAACTGCAAATTGTTTGTAGTAGAGCCAGTGAATATGCACTTGATAAGGAATTAATAAAAAAGAGACATCTTACCACTAAAGAAATATTAACCATTTAAATTTAAACAATATAGAGCTCATTTACCTTGTCTGATGTATCCCAGTGAGGTATCGCATATAGTAACTCTTTTTGGTTGCCAAGTGATGACATCTTCACCAGCTAGATCATTTAGATCCAGCCTATACTTCCTACTTTTCCATGTTGCATGGATGATTAAGATAGTGCACCATTTCTTTACATAACCATGAGTCTATAACCTCTATTGAGAGGTCATCAGTCTATTCTGTTTTGTTAGGCACAAAATGTTTTCAGACACATAACCATGAGTCTATAACCTCTATTGAGAGGTGATCAGTCTATTCTGTTTTGTTAGGCACAAAATGTTTTCAGACACCAAATAGGTCTTATTGTGAACAGCTCAATGAAATAGAATAGGGAGTAGTGGGAACTTTGGGAAACCAAGATCATATGCCTTGCCTAGAATTTAAGGCCATCCCAAATGATGAGAAATTTACTAATAATGAGCCAGATTGGATTAGATTTCCATTGAGCAGCCCTTGATTGCTAAGAAAACAGTGTTACTGGTTCTTAAAATCCCCTGGAGACAATCTTCTTTGTAGGTTTGGGTAACAGGTTCTCCCAATGTTGCCATTGTGTTCCTATCAGTCACGTGTTGCTTGAAGGGAAGTTGCTATCTGTTTATGGATGGACATCATTCATGAAGATCAATTAAGGGATGATTTGTGGAAAGAACCTGTTCAGGCTATATATTCCTGAGCAGATACTGTGGACAGGATTTATCCTTTGCTTGCTGGTTTTATGACAGTAGACTCATTCATCAGCAGCTGTAACTGGCCTTTAGGCAACAGGCCATTCTTTTGACTGATAGATGGATTCAGGAATTCTCTTTTGCCAATCATTAGCATTGAATCAGACAGTGCTTTTTCCCTTTATTTTGTGACCTGGTTGTTTGCCACCAATGCAATAATTTTTTGACCATTGGCCATAACAGCATGTATGTAAAGTTCCTGAAAGCTATTTTTTAAAATCCTTGAAGTGATATATAAATTGATCTGGATAATAGTAAGCATATATCATTCTGTTTTGATTTATAGCTTATGATTTTGTCTTCTTTCAGAAATGATCTTTAAATGCAGTTCTTCTGGAATTTAGAGTCTTATATCTTTTTTTTTTTAAAGATGTATTTATTTGTACATACAGAACTGGGGTACAGGCCAGAGGCTCAGGGGTGGCGAGAGGCTTCACCAGAGACAGAGTGGGGAGCAGAACAGGCAGATCGACGAAGTACACTGCTGAGGGGAGCAGCGGGCGGGTCAGGAGAGGTCTGCCATGCCATGTGGTCACCTCCGGGGCAGGCGGGGATCGAACTCATGCAGAAGTGGCTTTAGCTTCTCAGTGTAGTGCTTTAGCCCACTGCGCCACCAGGGAGGGCCGAGTCTTATATCTTTTTATGGGTGAAAAGCCTATCATTTGTTTTCATGCAATCACTCTTGAGTACTATTGAAGACTTAGAGATTTCTTTTTGCCAGTACACAAAGTTTAGCTTTAAATGCGTTTAGTCTAATTGAGACTGAAATCTGTAGTCTTGTAGGACATTATTCTTTGACAAGAGATGGGGTGTTCAACAAATCTTATTTTTATAAAAAAGTTAGGCCGTTCATCCATGGAGCCTTGCCATTACTGATAAATACTGTAGAATGAAGATTATAAATGAAGATGCTGCACTAAAAAGACCTGCATTTGCATTCAGGTTTACCATTTGTGCAATCTGAGGCAAATCTCATCTATTCCAAGCCTTCATTTTCTCATCTATAAAATGGGAATCATAACAGCAGCACACTCACTCTTGTTAGGCTTCAATGGGATAACACATAATAAAATAATTGGGTATAGTGTCAGTGATTAAAAAAAAAAAAACAACAAACCTGCTATTATGGTCTGTAGCCTGAGACTCAGACCCAGCTGTTCTGCCTTATAGGTCTGGACAACAATGAAGAATGCCGATCAGTAATTTCCCTATGTGAGGATCACTTGGGAAAGTTCTCGTTCTTGTAGGACCTTAGATATGAACAGGGTGTTAGCAAAGGTGTTTGGTGAGTTGGTTTTCACTAGTTTCCAGAGTCTTCCTTGACATGTTTGTGTAGGGCCAGATCATTCAAAAACTTCCTTCTCAAAAACCTGTTCTCAATTTTGGGTTGGCCTATACTCAAGAAATCCCATTTAAATGTCAGAATTTGCTTCTTAGGACACTACAAAATTTATTAGTTTTATGAGAAAAACTAAACATACGTGTTGGGAGCCATATCTTGAAAGTCCATCACATTTCATTGTATTTCTTTCATCAGGATGGGTTGGTGGTTCATTTTCACTTTATAGCCACCATTGCCTTTGATGTGAGGCTTATTGTCAAGTGTTTTCAGCCATTGTATACCCCTGGCTACCAGTTGATCTTCATTCTCTCTCATTCTTTTGCATTGTTACTATAAGAGAAATGCATTCTTGGATTTTATTTTTGCGACAAATAAGGAGTTTCTCCTTTCAGGATTACTTCCTGGGCATGCACTTAGAAACCTGTGTTTTTCATTCTACTGGAGCAGTAAAAAAATGAAATGAGGTCTCCAAATGTTCAAAATAAAAAGAATGTGCTAAATGTCCTTTAATCAGTTTTCCCAAAATGTGGTTAAGTGAATATTCTAGCCTCTCTTTATGACAATGTCATAAAGTCCTGGTGGGGGAAGGCTGGATGAAGTACATTTGGAAACACTTGGTAGATCATGTTAAGGTCAAGGGTGTCTGAAAGACAGAGGGTAGACACAAAGGGTCTTGCTTCTGAGAAACGGGTACATGGAATCTGCTGAGACTCAAGGAGAGTTGGTCAGAATGGGAAATGAATGAAGGGGAAGATCTGCAAGAGGAGTTGAGGTGACTGCAGGGACCTGGAGGAGGTTAGGGATTATAAGTGCTTAGAAGACAAAAGTGAAATTAGTTGACCAAAGTTTATCATGGTGCCGGTTTTCTTCAGGATTTTAAAATTTGCACAAAGATGCTCAATTTGTGAGTAAAATTAGGATTCTCACCCACATCATCTGACACTAAGGCTAACTTTGGGGTTTGTACAGTCTATGAGACCATATAATAATAAACTCAAAGAATTTAGCTTACATTGAATTAAAAAAAAAAGACATTTAGTAAGTGGTTATTGTGAACAAACTAAATAATAATTTGTGGAGTGATGGGGGATGTAGCATAATGGAAGTTTTGTGTTCTACTGATTTGCTGGGGAAGGTTTTCTAGAGAAGCTGGGAATGATGTGTTTTGAATAAAGTGACCGAAGAGACACAAGTGATCCAATGATTAAGGAGAGTAAATGTGCTTGATGGCTAATGGACCAGCAGAAAGACAAGGATACAGAGATGTCAGCTGTGAGAGTAGCAATGGGCCCTGAAAAAGAAAGAGAAAAGAGATAACAGAGAGTAGAATCCAGAAAACAAAGATTTTAAAAATATACTTATCACATTATTCTTCATTTTTGTACAATGTATGCTTTATCATCTCGTGTTAGGAGTTCCCAAAACCAATTCACCTGTGCACCATCACTGTAGTCCTTTGCTCTCTTCCCACCCCTATTATGACAAAATTTCCTCCTCCCCGCCCCCACTGGAGAATGTCTCTGGTTTATAGTTTCCTGTTGATTCAATTTTACTTTGTTATAATTACTCCCTCCACCCCACCCTCCCTTTTTTGGGCCGTACATTCCTCCTATAAGAGAACCTCTCTGGTAATTTTCTTTTCTTTCTGGCTAATTGCACTGAGCATGATCTCTTCCAGCTCTACCCATATTGCTGCAAATGGCATGAATTTATCTTTTTTTTTTTTAAAAAAAGATTTATTTATTTATGCATACAGAAAAGGGGTACAGGCCAGAGGTGCAGGGGCAGTGAGAGGATTCACCGGAGACAGAGTGGGGAGCAGAGTAGGCCAACTGAGAAGTACACTGCTGAGGGGAGCAGTGGGTGGGTCAGGAAAGGTCTGTCGCAACATGTAGATCACCTCTGGGGTGGGGTAATTGAACTCTTGCTGAAGTGGCTTTAGCTTCTTAGTGCTGTGCTTAAACCTGCTGCACCACCAGGAAGGGCCTGAATTTATCCTTTTTGATTGTTGAGTAATATTCCATTGTAGATATATTCTACATTGTATATATGTTCTACATCTTCTTGATCCAATCATCCATTTTTGTGCATTTGATTTGTTTACATAGCTTACCTATTGTAAACAGTGCTGCAATAAACATAGGAAAGTAGGTGCTCTTTTGAATTAATGGAAAATAGGTTTTGATGGAAGGAGTTAGTGCTTCAGGTGGTAAGTAAGCAGAGTGCTCCAGCAATCTAAATCAAAAAAGATTAGCATATTTTCTCAGTACATGTATATGTATTAACTTGAATTCATATCATGGACTACTATAATAATATAACCATATGCATTAAGTAGCATAAAATGAAACACTTTAAAGGCCAAGATCAAGGTGACATGGCAATATTTAAAAAACAGGGAAGTTTAATGTAGAAGTAAGATAAAATTACTATGGTCTAGGCCCTCCCTGGTGGCTCAGCAGGTTAAAGCACTAAAAAGCTAAAGCCATTTCAGCATGAGTTCAATCCCCACCCGGGAGGTGACCTACATGGTGTGGCAGATCTCTCCTGACCCGCCCACTGCTTCCCTCAGCAGTGTACTTTGTCAATCTGCCTGTTCTGTTCCCCACTGTGTCTCTGGTGAAACCTTTCACCGCACCTGCAACTCTGTCCTATACCCCAGTTCAGTATGCACAAATAAATAAATCTTCAAAAAAAAAATCACTATGGACTAAAGCCATTAATTTTTATCTGAGGACCATGGCACAGTAGGCATCATTATTTTATTATTCTTTTAATAAATTTATTTATACAGAACTGGGATACAGGCCAGAGATGCGGAGGGTGAGAGGATTCACCAGGGACAGAATGGGGGAGCAGAACAAGCAGATCGACGAAGTACACTGCTGAGGGGAGCAGTGGGCAGGTCAGGAGAGGTCTGCCAGCCTTGTGGATCTCCTCCCGGGCAGGCGAGGATCGAACTCATGCGGAAGTGGCTTAAGCTTCTTAGTGCTGTGCTTTCACCTGCTGCACCACCAGGGAGGGCCAGGCATCATTATTTAAAAAAAAATCTTGATTTAATGGTTCAAGAACCCACAAGTTCAGGATTTGGTTCTCAATGAATTAGTTTCGATAGTTGGTTTAAATTACTTCAAAAAGATCTCACTGAAGAAGTACATAATTGACTGATTTTGCTAAATCATAATTCAACCCCATCAACAGTTCATGCAAAACTTTGGTTGAAATTTGATGAGGAAATGGCTTCTTACCTATTGGCTTTGGATATTCTTGAAAATTAATCAATGCATGCTGCATCTTTGTATTTTAGCAAATGAACTGAAAATTTTCATTTGAAAGCTTTTATTTAAAACCATAGAGTGATGGGCCCTCCCTCGTGGCACAACAGGTTAAAGCACAGCACGATGAAGCTATAGCAGCCACTGCAGCATGATTTTGATCCCTGGCCAGGGAGGTAACCCACATGGCACAGCAGACCTCTCCATGCCCACTGCTCCCCTCAGCAGTGTACTTCCTCGATCTGTCCTGTTTCCCACTCTGATTCTGGTAAATTCTCTCATGACTCCTGCACCTCTGGCCGGTATCCCAGTTCTGTAAATATAACTAAATAAATCTCTTAAAATAAATAAAATAATAATAAATAAATACATAAATAAAACCATAGTAATGAAGTCATCCAGTATTTGTCTTTCTTCTTTGACTTACTTCTCTTGCATCACCTCTCCAGTTCCATCTATGTAGTTACAACTGCCAAGACTTCACCTTTTGTTTCTTATACTCACTTGTATTCCACTGTGCGTATCCACCACATCTTCCTAAGCCACTTCTTTGTCCTTTGGCACTCAGGTTGTTTCATAACTTAGTCATTGTAAATAGGAGTGCAGCTGTCCTTTAGAATTAGTGTTTTTGCATTCGTCAAGTATATTAGCTACGAGAACAATTACGGATTCATATGGTAGATCAGCTGATAATGTTTGGGAAAACTCCACACTGTTCTCCGTAGAGGCTGGACTAGTTTTCGTTCCCACCAACATTGTGTAAAGTTTCCTTTATCTCCAAACACTCCTCAGCTCTAGTTCGATAGAGGCATTCTTCAAGTGTGAGGTGGTGGCTGTGGTTTTGATTTAAATTCACTTGATGGTAAGTGATGATGAACATTTTTCACAAATGCCTGTGGGCCAGATATATATCTTCTTTGGAGAAATGTCTATCAAATTTGTCTTAAATGATATTTTCCTTTTAGTTGAGTTATTTGTTAATCTCAAACATTGTCCCCTTGTTAGATATGCTATGTGCAAATATTTTCTCCCATTCAGCAGGGTATCTTTTTCACTGTAATGATTGTTTCTTTCGTTGTACTTTTTAAATTTGATATAGTACTATTTGTTAATTTGTGCTTTTATTTGCTATGGTGGCCAAATCCCTGGGGTAACACTGAAAACTTTGCTATAGAGTGTTTTGCCTTTTCTTCCTTATATGTTTTTATGGCTTTAGGTCTTATAACCAGAGACTGCTCTTCTAAGTAAGCAACTTATTTTTCTGTTCTCTTACTGGTTGCATATATTTGAAATACATGCCTAACTATAAATTTATCTTTTTAGACTCTAAAATGTTTTTGTTTGCCTGAATTTAAATCCAAAGTTATTAAATGTTTACACTTTAAGTTCTCATTGATTACTACCACCCACTTCTCCACTGTGATATGGTTATCCAGATTAACCTCTTTTTCTAAATGGTTTTGTTAATTATGAAAGTGTTTCATAAATGTTAGTTATTTAAATATACTAATGCCTTTCATAATCTTCAGCTTTTTTTGCATCTTGTGGGCTTACTCTTAATTTTACTTTAAAAACTTACTTAGTCTCTATATCTGTATCAATGGAAACGTTAATGTTTTGCTCATGAATGGCAGTATACCCAAGTGTGAAATTCAAGATTGGTAACTATTTTCCTTCTGTATCATATCTTCTGTTAACTATGATTAACTATGATTGTTGTAAGAAATCTGTGTTGGTCTGAATATCATGACTTTCAATTTTAAATTTTCTTGTAGGTTTTTTTACAATATCCAGCTATTCTTACCTCATATTCAGCTGGCTTTATTTTGCATTTTTCTCTATGTTTTTGTTAGGTGTGTTGTCTTCCTTATCATTTTGTTAAGGCTACTTATTAAAATTTTTTTATCAGACTCTTCCATAAGATTGCTGTCCTCATGATTGAAATCAAAATTTATTCATTATTTTATTTAACTGCTTTTGAAAATACTAGCAACCAAACTATTTTGGAATTCAGGTTGTGCATTCATTTTGAGTAGAAGGGTCTCTTGTTGCTTGGTGATTTGGCTTAGGTTTTGAGATGCTTTTTCTTTAACAGTTTTATGCTTTGAAATTGCCTCCCCTTTGGCCTTGGTCTATAGCTGGCTCTTCCAATGATGTATTGGGGCTCTTGCTCTATTTTGAAGGGACATTATAGATCTGATATTCAGGGAAGGCAACACAAAATTAATTTCATTCTTAATCATGAGAATGCTTGTTCTTCCTCATGTAGGCTTATAAAGACATGGTTTCTGGAAACAGGTCAATAGAGTCTTCCCCTGCCCCTCAACTTCCTCCCTTGAGTCAGGGAGTCTCATTCAAGTAGATCCTGACTCTGACCCCCTTTCTCATGTGGGGCTTTTTTAAACCCAGTGCTGCACAGGGCCCCGGCACTAGCCTCTGCTTTTGCATGTTGAGAACAGCGGGACTCAGTGGGGATTTTGGACTCCTTTATAATCCACAGAAGTGTTTAATCTAGCTTTCCAAGTCCAGCTGTGAATCACCCACTTCACATTTTCTCTGTTATTACCATAACAGAGAGGGGGTTGGGGTGTCCAAACTTGGGCTTATGGAACCACCTTAACCAAATTCCAGACACGACAGGGGATTGTGTCTGATGTCTGTACCTTGGCTAGACATCAAGCCAAATTCTGACTACACTGAAAAGCTTCGTGATTTCTGAATGAAGGTATCACATGAGTCTTTGTGAAAATAAGACATAGCCTGAGGTCACATATAAGGGAAGATGGCAAACACTAAGGAGTGACTCAGGAGATCACTCCACCTGACTTACATCAAAAGAGAAATCTCACAAGGAGGATGGTTAAGAGCCATGGAAAACATTCATGTTAAGTAACTATGATCCTAAACTTCAGCTGATAGAATATTAGCTAAATGTCTACTTCCTGTGACCCAGATCTTCTAGGAAACACTCTCTGTTACAAAACTTTCTCCTAAACGAAAAGAATAGTTCAAGTATTTGGTTTAGGACATAGCAGGATTATAAATCCAAGCACGTTGCGCATTATAAAGAAAGTACCTATAACTGATAGCCCTTATTATACAAGCAGTGCTAAACTTCTTTCAGAACATATTTTCTGCTCCCACAGGAACTGGAGCAAGCTTGACTACTTCCTAATCAGCAGCCAATATTCTAGTTTGTTAATTCTAAGCTTCTTTATATCTTCAGATAAATCAGAGCATAAAATGATAAAAAGATCTGATAGGCTGATCTGGGTCTCCAAGAGATCAGCTGAGCCAAGCAATACAGTTCTCTGGCCTCTCTGAACTTTCCTGGTCTAAGGAACAGAATCTGAGTCTGCAGAGAAGGACGCCAGTTGGTCTCCTGAAAGCCAAGCCATGATGTCTTCACTCTATGATTTTTGGGGTGAGGTGTTTCTGTCTCTTGCTCTGCACAACGTCACGTGCACTGCTTGTGTGCCAGTCGGGCTCAGGTTAGTCAGAAAAGATAGAGCCTGATAGCCAGGTTTCTCCCTGTGCCCCCAGCACATGAAAGTGTGGTCTAGGGAAGATGTGAGAGAAAGTCAACTAGTGGAGAGGTACAGACTTCCTGTGGTAAGATAATCAGCACCAGTGTGTAGTGTAGAACATGGGAACTGTAATTAACACTGCCGTGTGGGATATTTGAAAGTAGTGGAGACAGTGGAACCTCAGAGCTGTCATGGGGAAAAACCCATTTTTTCTTCCTTCGTCTCTTTGTGAGTCGATGGATGCTCAGTATCAAAGTAAAACTGTAACCCTTTCATAGTACACACAGGTAAATCTTTACGCTAGCCACCTTTACCTTTACACAGGACCATATGTCAATTATATCTCAATAACACTAGGGCAGAAAAGAAATAATGTGAAATAGCAGAACTCATCTAGGAAGCCAAGACAGAGACTTTGACACGGAGAGTTTCATGGAGGTAGTTGTGGTAGTGACCATAGTATGGCCAGGTGCTTGGCCATATATTTGAAGGTTCCAGAGCTGACTGGTGGCCTTGCCATTGTGCCTCACCTGGCTAGACTTGGAGGGACCAACATCTTACAACCCTTAGGAAGCCCCACTGGGGTCGAAGCCTTCTTTCTGTAGCTGGGATAGCACTGAGGGTCTATTGCAGGTGCTCTGTATTTGAACTGGCCTCAAATTAGGCTGATTCTAAGAAAGCCCAGGAATTTACATATGGAAAGGTGGTCTTATGGCACTAAACTTACATTTAAAACATGGCACAAACCATCAGGCTAATTGATGCTGCTCCCACGTCACATGGCATCTACAGTGCCATGTCTCACTGTCACTTGTCTCACTCTCTAATGAGAACACATTAATCGTGGGGCTGAATTATATGGAGAGAGAGAGTGGATTCTTCTTGGCGCTGGAAGAAATGTTCCCTCATTGTGCTTTTTCAATGGTGCATTGCTTTCTTCTGATGCCAGGTAGAGGTGCTGGTAGCAATGCAGCGGGAGAGGAAGCAGATGTGTCGCTGCAATTTATGCAGTTTTAAATGGCCCAGGACCTACTAAAACACTCAACACTGGTTTCATTACTTCTAGGTATCTTTCTATCTTCTCCTTGCCTTGGTTATCTCTCTCACACCAGCTGTTAGAGAGGGTTGGTGCTTAGCTAGTGAGAGGGAGATAGTTGCTAAATAAGGAATAATTATAGCAAAACAGTGTAAGGGATTATTTTCCTCCCTTTTAAATTGCAAAATATACCGAAGGTCTGTAATCTCTCATCTGAAACTCTTGGGGTTAGGTATGCTTCAAAATTCAGAACTTTTACATTTTAGAAAGGTAATATAATATATCGTATATGATACATATTTGTGTTGTTCCCAGCAGGGAATAGATTAGATCTGAATAGATTTCTGTACCTGTCATATTATGAACTTCTGTAGCAAAACTTGTTTTTCACTCTAAGTGAGTTAAGTAAAGATTCCTGTTAGCTCCACATCTTTTCAATTCAGACTGTGACACCAAATGCATCTAGAGCCAAACTTAAACAAACAAAAGAAATCTTAAGGTTTGCGGAGCTTTCTGGGGTTTACATTTGTGTATAAGAGATTGTGATCTTATATAAATGCCTCATGAGCTAAACCATGTTTAATGGTCTGTCCTTGGACCTCAGTCAGTGTTTATAAGAAAAAAGGGTTTTTCAAATGACCGATAGAACACATTTTTGAAACACAATCCATTTGTAATTGGGGGACTGATTTAATAATAAAATAGCAAAGAATCCCCTGTTGACCTGTGTGCAAACCTAATCTAAATATATTCACATTAATTAATATGCATGACCAGTAGACACTTATCAGCTACTCCGTGCCTACATCTCAGACTTCATGATATATGTCCTCTTCTCTCTTACGTATTTACCTGCTACCTCCTCTTTTTTCTTAAAGGAAAATTGGTTTGTCCTAGATTTTCTTGTGCGACACTGGGTAGTTGGTTGGCAGTCTTAATCAGGGCAAGCAGTGTGGTGTGTAAGCCACAGTGATTTATGTCTTGTGGGGTCCAAGCACTTTTAAAAAACATGGGAAGATTTTTTTTGTTTGTTTGAGATTAATAGAGTGATACATCCTCAAATATGTCTGACAGAATTAAAATAATGGAAATAAAAATATCTCTGAGGGCAAAACTTCTGAGAAATTCAACTTTTCTCTATGCTTTTACTAACATCACAAATAAAATACTCTATTACCAATAAAGAAAACTCAAGTCCACAGGAAAACCTGAAATTAGAATAAAAACAAAAATACACTGATGCTACCACAGGGAAGACTAGAACATAAATAATTTGCAAGTAGTCTGTCACTAGCAATTCTGATATTTTTTTTTTGCATTCTTTTCTTTAAATTTTACATTATTTTTCACTTTGAACATTTTTCATCTCAGTTGTAATCTAGTGACCTAAAGAAATGCTAGATTAATGAATTGCCTTGTGAGGGTAACAACGCTGAGGGTATCATAATGATGTTTCTTAAAACTTGTTAGACCTGCAGCACCTTAAAGCTACTGTGGCTTCATTATATCAGAGGTCAAGTAAGGCCCTTGGCATTTTCTTTGCTCTTTCTGAGAAAATGCAGAAAACAGTTGAGCTGCCCCCAAATCTGGTCATGACAGTGACAGGGCCCCCGTCTTTCTCCAGCACCCACCCCACTAAGCCCTGGGTGGCAGCAGGCTGAGCTGCCTTACAGGGTCATCTCGACACCGTCAAATGAAAGCAGTGGAACAGGCTTTCCTGTGTGAGTCACCATCTTCTCCTGCACCCTTCGATTTCTGTCACCTGGGTGTCTGCACATTCGAATCCCCTGACCTCTTTTGACAATTCACTTCCTTCATGACGAGTGACAGTGAGTGAGAGCCTTCCTGTGAGGATGGGTGGGCAGGAGTCCTGATCACAAACAGGGACACGAGTCATGATGAAAGCATCACCCAGCGGAATGAGTGCTGAGTGCCCAGCACACTGTAGTGTGGGATTATTAGAGATCACCTTTATTTAACATGTTTTATCTGCTATTCCTTGCCCACCCACAACAACAAACTTTAAAATGCTAAATTGAAAAGTTGCCCAGTCATTCAGTGATGTCAGTGGTAGAATCTGGACGATGTTTAGATTAGTCCCCAAGAAAGGATCATTTATTGTTTTTTGCAAGATTCCTTTTACCTTTGAATTATCTGTGCCTCTTCCTGCTCGTGTTTGCTCTGGCATCTTTGGGGAGAACACTGAGCTGTGCGTAGCGTGTGCACTTCTTTCCTGCACTGCATTGTGAGGTACACTCTACATTGCAGTGATTTTTTTTTCTCCTTTGCTGAGAACAGAGGTGAAAACCCCAGTGGGTTCAAGTATCCACTTGATAGGCTCAGTCTCTCTTAATCAGCCTGTAATGGAGCTAATGGCTGTTTGTCATCCTTGGAGATATAAATTTCCTGGCGGTGTCTCCTGCAGACAGTGCACGAAGGATGCTCTGTGTGCCAGCAAGGACTGATAATCAGCAGAAGGGCAGGGTGATTCGTTCGCCAGGAGAGGACTGGGGCTTCCCTGCTGCCAGGCTACAGAACTCGCCTCGCCACTCCTGAGACATGGACAATGCCGGTAGGTAAAGCAAGCATGAATTCTTCAAGGCTTCTGGGCTTGTTTGCCGTCTGCAACCTTTGCTGCAGAAGGTCTTCCTATTTGCTGGTCTTGCTCTGCACTTCGGTGTCAGACACCGGGAGACACGGAATGTGTTAACCCGCGGCATTGTGCACGGTCAATCAGTGTTTCCTCTGAAGTTTGGGAATGGGGAATGCAGATGATAATTCCACCTTCACCTTTGTGAAGACAGCACTGTTATGTGGGCTGCAGGAAGTGTGCCATTTGATCCTTTTGTGCTCAGAACAGTGGGGGAAAAATGCATGTCGTTAAGGAAAAAAAAAACTATTACTCAGGGGTGGCAAAAGATAAATGGAGTTAATGAGCTGAACAAATTTTTTTCAGTGTGGCAATGTGCAAACTGCACTTGGCAGAATTCATCTCTTCTGATGCTCAGTCTTCATGTGGGGTGCAGTGTAGAAAATGCCTCAGTATCTCCTGATGTGTTCATTTCAAACTATAGGCATTCATGGCCAATTGTGTACTTTCAAAAATGCATTTGTCTTAAAGCCTTTACTTGACAGCCAGAAAGACATGACTGTGCTCTAGTGCCCATTAAAGGATCAGCATCGAAGTACTTCTCATATGCAACTTTCTCCTTTTTCTTTGCTGTACTGAACTTTTGGAAGATACACACTACAGGATCACACCCATTTCAGTCTTATTGAGGCTCAATGTATAATTCTTCCAAATGTGTTATGGAATCCCTGTCTCCTGAAGCTCACTAGGGAAGTTACTCAGCTGGCATCATTTTACAGTGATGTGCCTGGCACCTTGACACACAGCTCGCTCTGCTCAGAGGGTACAGCACTGAAAATGGTTCCTACGCAGGGAGACCACCCATTTTTAGTGAGCCATTTGTTTATGGATGTGGCTGTTTTAGTCCTGAGTGCAGGTAGCCTAGGCAAGAAGTGGTTTCAAAGGCAGTGTTCGGGGTTATTTGTTTGGAAAGCTTAACAGGAATAAAATGCTGTGACTAAAATAATTTTGTATTTGACATTGAAGGCATTAAAAGAAATTGGAAAAGTACAATATTAGGGATGAAAATGTCATGGCTGAGAGAGAACAAGGGTGTGTGTGTGTGTGTGTGTGTGTGTGTGTGTGTGTGTGTGTGTGTGTGTGTAATAGCTGTAGTAGGAAGGAGCCTAGATGAATAGTTATAATTGTCATATTACCCAATTTGGTTATTAAAAAAATATGCCAGGGGCTGGTCATAAAAATGAAAGCATGTAAGTATGATATTTTATGACAAAGTACAATTTCAAGATTAACCCAAACCTTCTTTAGTGACAGCAGTAGAGTAAAAACATAAATAAGTGAATTAAATCCCTATTTAGCCTCATTTAAAACTTCTGCCACCCACAATTACTTATGCTTACATCCTGGCAGAATTATCACTTTAATTCAAGTAAATGCCTCTCTTAACTGACTCAGATGTTTATTTCAAGGCCATTTAAGAACAGGAAAGGAACTACTGTAGAGCTGCTCTGTCCATTTAAAAAAATTCTAAGGGCCATGAATTATGTTTTGGCTAACTATAGATGAGAGCGAAAGTGTTTTCACAATTTGTACTTACGTTTGTTTATGCTCCTCGCTGCCATTAGTGAAATGCCTCTGCCCCTACACATTTGCGGGGAGTGGTGACTTGTCAAGCAGGATTTTCATAGCCTTTCAAAATTTAGGTGAAATCTCAAATATGAGTATATGTGCCTGTGAATGGAATAATAGGACTTTAAGTTTCGTTGTTTGATTATTTCAGAACATTATTTGATTATTTCTTGCTTATAATGGTTGAATGTCAGTGATCACTTTTAATGGTATTTTTTTGATGATGCAAGCAGCCACTCTTATAGCAGGGAAATAGAAACACACCACTCTCTCTGTGTCTCATTCTCTCTCTCACACACACACATACACACGTCAATATATTGACTCTAGGGGGGGGCATTTTAGATAGTACTGGTAAGAAACCACAGGGGAAAAAAAATAAAAGCCCCAAATATTTTAACATTATACCAAGGCATCCAATTAACTTGGAGCACTGTGACTTGTCCAGTATAAACACAATAATGGTATTGAACATTTGCCTACATTTTTCCAATCAGAAATGGATATCAGAGTTGAGCAGCGCAGAGCTGAGAGCCAGCCCTAACAACTGGGTCATCATTCGAGCCAGGCCTTCTTCCCGCAGGGTGCTGTGTGTCACCCTGGGGTCACTATTGCGTTGGGCAGCCCAGTGCCTCTGATTTATTCCAACCTCACGGAACAGCCTGGTGCTCTTTGGTTGTTTCTGTCGTTAACACAGAGGAAGAGGCACTGCATGGACCCCGGCTCCTCTGTGTCTCTGAGCACATTTCAGGGAGCTGCCTCTGTGAGTCTGACGTCCCGTCCTAAGCAGCCAAGAGCTGAGCTTCTTCCCATCTCTGAAGAGACACCCCCTTCCCCATAATTGCTGGCTTATGTATTGCTTTAAGAGCTTTTCCTGTAATAAGAATAAAATATTTATCAAACAGTATGAGTGTAACATGTCAGTGCAAGTTTAGCCATATGTAACCTTTTTTATTCTTTTTTTTTTTTTCATTTCTTCTTTAAAATTCTGTAACTCAGATGGGTGGATCTTAATGAAACCAAGTTTTTGACAACAACTGCAGGGAAGCTCTTTTGCCCTGAATTTGTGTCCCTGCTTTCATCTCATGGTTCTCATGAACAAGTTGTGGCCAGGGACACTGTGTCAAAGTTGCCTAGAGCCGCGTGAGAAACAGGGCTTGGGAATGTAAGTCCATCTTCTGCAGGAGCGAGTATTATAAAAAATTCTGCTGTATTTGTGGTTCTAGCCTTTTGTGCTTGACATCATGATGTTTCTCTCACTCTGTGTGGGCCTAAGAGACACTCAGCTGAAGGGGAGGTGGCGGCAATGAGAGCCACTATGTCCTCACTTCACATTCCAGCCCAGCAACTTGAGGGCTCTGGACCTGAGATGCCCAGTCACAGAATGTGAGGAGGGGTTTGGTCTACTAGCTCCTTACAAATGAGTGGGGAGGGTTGTTGGGGAACCAGATTGCAGAAAGGTGCCTCTGAAACAGTCCAGAACAGCAGATAATCTGGAATGGACACTGAGTCTACTCCCTGTCTCCTGCGAACAGTGCTCTAAACACCACCAGCACTTATTTTCTCATCTGTGACAGCAAAGATTTTACCCACCTGGTAGAGTTCTTGTGAAAAAGAAGACCAGATAATACACTTAACACTTCGGTGTCATGGCTGGGTTTTGGTGCAGTGGTGATGCCCAGTTCTATGTGTCTATGTTAAGAACCATCGAAAAATCGAGCATGATTGCCTTATGCCCAAATGTGTGGCTTAGGGCCTGACTCGAGCCATGTGCTGATGGTGTGGGAGGCACACGGTTATGAGCAGAAACACACCAGCTGGCTGACCTGAGAGCATAGCTGGACCCTGGAGTGGGTGGTGGAGATGGATTGTGGGTACATGGTCTACCACAGAACATGAGCTTGGGAAAGGTAGCAGGAGAATAGGCACAGTCCAAGCAGATCTTTGGAATTTCCAGTTTGAGAATCGAAGCTACTAGTCCTGCACGATGGAACTCAAGAGGAGGTTTAAGAGGAAAACCAATAGTTTCATTTAGGAATTGTTGAGTTTGCTTTGCTTCTGCATTCTCCACTGGCATTAGTAGGTGTTTGCCGGTGACTTTCCAGCCCAGTAGTTATAGGCAGTTGCCACATCAGTTTGGAAGCAGCACTGCCAGTGAGGCCCAGACACACCAACTCTCTCTGTTTCATACACACACAAACACACACACACAAACACACGAAATTCCTTACTGTTTATTGGATTTATACACCCTGTTTAAAACCTTTTCTATTTTACATATGCTTTATTTCAGTCCAGTAAACCCAAAGCATCTGAGGCTTGCCTGTCCCCACCAATTCCCAGCATGTGGGAGATCTTATATGGGGAGGTATAGAAAAAAATAGCATTTCAAATGCTGCTTGAAAATATTTTCAACATAAAAGGACATAATGCCAAGACCTGAGAAATATGCCCCTAAACATGGAAATAATTTGGTCAAAGACTGGGCAGCTACCTTAGAAAATGTAAACTCAAAGATATTTCCTTCTAACACTTTTATAGAATCTAACTTAGCCACTAAGTCTGCTATAGCAAATTGTCTCAACAAAGGCAGGTGATGGATCTTTAGAGTGTTCATGGAGCAGACTGTATATGTGAATTAATTTGTGTTGAAAATGAATGCTTTTAGGACATCTGACTGTTTGAAAACTTCATTTGGTACAATTAAATTTTTTTCTGTAATCCCCTGCTGTCATGATACCTTAGTCTTACTCTATACTTTTGTTTATTATGATGTTTTTAGAAATATAATGTTATATTTCCATACATATATAGTATATATGCATACATCTTCATATATAGGATAGGCTTTTGGAATCTACTCAAGTATGTATTCTTTGGTTGGAGGCTTATCAGCCTTGATGAGGGGGAATATAATGTTGCTAGTTCTTCTAAAAATGTAATAAGGCTCTCCCTGGTAGCACAACTGGTTAAAGTGCAGCACTATGAAGCTGTCTGCAGCCACTGCATCATAAGTTTGATTCCTGGCCAGGGAGGTGACCCACATGGCACAGCCAATCTCTTCTGTCTCACCTGCTCCTCCCCTCAGCAGTGTGCTTTAGTTGACCTGCCTGTTCTGCTCTCCACTCTTTCTCTGGTGAATCCTCTCACCCACCTCACTTCTGGCTTGTACCCCAGCTCTTGTATGCATAAATAAATAAATATTTTTTAAAAAGTCATAAAAATTTAGATCAGGGTTTTCTTGTAATTAAAAAGGGCCCTCCC
>NW_004567102.1:75637864-75651061 GCF_000260355.1 Condylura cristata
GCATCTCTGGCCTGTACCCCAGATCTGTGTAAATGAATAAATAAATCTTTGAAAAAAAAAAGTCATAAAAATTTAGATCAGGGTTTTCTTGTAATTAAAAAGGGCCCTCCCCAGTGGTGCAGCAGGTTAAAGCACAGCACTATGCTAAAGCCACTTCAGCACGAGTTCCATGCCCGACCTGGAGGTGACCACATGGCGTGGCAGACCTCTCCTGACCTGCCCGCTGTTCCCCTCAGCAGTGTACTTGGTCGATCTGCCTGTTATGCTCTTCACTCTGGTGAATCCTCTCACCATCCCTGCACCTCTGGCCGGTACCCCAGCTCTGTATGCAGAAATAAATAAATCTTTTAAAAAAAGGAATTCATATTCTCTGTAATGCCCCTTAGATTATATAACAAGTTATTACTGAACATTTTATTTGCTATAATAAAAATAATTAAAACACTTTCCCCTGCATTTACTGTGAAACCTATTGAACTATTGTAGCACTTTATAGTTCATCAAATAGTATTTCTAAAGGCACCCAGGATTCATTTGAAGATGTTTAAAGAAAAGATTAAAATTTGAGGGCCCTCCCTAGTGACACAACAGGTTAAAGCAGAGCACTATGAAGCATTCCACAGTCACTACAGCACAAGTTCAATCCCGAGACAGGGAGGTGACCCACAGGGCACAGCAGACCTCTCCTGTCTCACCCGCTGCTCCCCTCAGCAGTGGATTTCAGTGGTTCTGCTCCCCATTCTGTCTCTGGTGAATCCTCTAACCCCACGCACCTCTGACTTGTACCCCAGTTCTTGTATGCATAAATAAATAAATCTTAAAAAAAAGAAAATATTAAAATTTGATAATCTGCTTTTTGGAACACCTATTTTCAAAATGTCAATATTGCTATAAAAATCATTTCTTTTAGAACAAAATACAAGTAGGAAAACAGGTTCATGTCAAATACTCTAAAAATAACATTAAAATTTCTTAGTAGTTTTCACTGTAATGGCAGGGTATCTTTGACCTATTGTGAATAAACCATCAACAGTCTGAATACAGTTGTGCAGAATAGAGCAAGTATTTGTTTTTAAAACAAAGTTTCAGGCTTATTTCAGATTACTGGAATTAGTTTTTTTTTTTTCTTTTTTTTTTTTCCCCTTTGCAATCACTCTTTTTTACACAGGTGAAATGAGTTCTGATTTTTCTATAGCCATAAGATAAAATAAGAATCTTATCAAATGGTTTGTTTGCTTTGGTCAAGAAGAACCACTGGGATAGAGAGGACGAGCCAGAGAGAACATGACTGATGGCAGAGAAGAAAAATAGGTAACACCGCATTTTCTAAATTATATGCCAGTGGGCTCCATAGGAGATGAATTAATTCTCCCTGACACACACACACATTCGGACGTGCTCACACACTCACAGAATTTAATGTTTTGGCAACTTTGGAAATGGCTGAGTTTCACAGTGTTCAGCAGAGCTTTAAAATGCTGATAGAGTTAGTGTGTAATTCCTTGCCTGCACTAATAATGGTTTGATTTCCTATAATGAAATGTGGAATGTAGCTTTTCCCAGGCATATTAACCCCAGATTCTCCAGGGGTGACTGGGTACAGTTGGATAACTCAAATTTGGTAATCAGAGAAAAATCCATTCATTCTCATTTTTACTTTCCATTCTCCTACATCCTTCTCAACTGTACCTTTCTGAATGTAGGGTGCTATTTTGGGGAGCTACCAAACTGTTCACTTATCTGTGTTGACACTTGATTATTTAGGGATTCAATTTGTGTCATCTCTGCCCCAGACTTCTTTCTAGACTGAGATATTTCATGCTTATCACCATCACCATCAAAGGAAGTAAAGAAGAAAAGAGTAGTGATTTAAACTTCCTTTGGAAATGAGTGGACTCCAGTTAACTTCTGCGAGATTAGGAGTAAGGTCCAGACTGTCTTTCTCCAAACTAAATTTTACATGAATTATTTTAAAATCATGATAGTATATTATATATGTATGTGAAAAGGTTAATTTCAAAATTCTACTCTTGGTACTCAAGCATCAAGAACATATACAACAGAACAAAATCATATGGAACTAAATATTGAAGATCTTGAAAGAAGACAGTTAATTATTTTGGAATGCTCATTAGGTCTTAGGTACCTACTGAAGTATTTCCTATACATTACGTTGTTAATACTTGCAATTATAATTTTCCTCACATTTTTTATGAGGAAGTGAGCAAAGTAAAGAGCTCATTTAATAAGTAACTGTGCAACTTATAAACAGCTCTTTTGACAATGGCACTATTCAAATCAGCATTTTTATTATGTCACGATGCTTTAGGAGTGGGCATTTTTCATTTACACTTGGAGTATAGCGCCTGGCTATATATAAGAAATGTTTTAAGTTGAATCCAATATGCCACTTTTAATCCAGAGGGATCTTTTCAAATGGAAACTCATTTTTAAATATCTGTGTCAGAGATGATCTTCTGACTGATCTGAGTGTTAGAAAGAAGTCAGCGGATGAGTAAGCAAAAAGGGTAGTTGTAGATTATAATAAACATTCATACATTTATGACAGTTTGTAAAATGGAATGCCCTTTGAAGAAGTCTACCTGTCCTATTTCATATCCTATGGAGTTATCCAATGACATATAATTAGCTATCACTATTAAAATTACCTAAAATGTTCGCTTGAAGGATATAAAAATATTAGAATCATTGACAGAAATGATGACGAGGGACAACAAAAAAGTTAAATGCTATTTTAATAAAATGCTGGTATATTCTTCTGAAATAGGGAGGATTGCACTCTTCCTCGCTTTCTTATTCAGTGAGATCATGCTTACAGGAAGGTGAGGGTAACAGCACTTTTCCCTCTAACCCACTTACAAATGGCTAGGTCTTTTACCAGTAACTCTAACACACTGGATTTCTCATACATTTTTTACTTTCTGTATTACTCTATTAAACATGACAAGATTTGGAAAACATGCTGTGAGCTAATACTCTTATTTATTTAAATGTTGATAAGTATGTCAAGAGATGTCATAGATTCAAAGACAGATTAGCAGTTTTTCCTACTGTTTGACATAGAGTATCTGGAGAATTTTTATAATAAGGAATTCTGAGTAATTATTTTCTGGAAGATGCTTCCCAACATCCAGTCATCTTGCCTCCCCAAATTAGATGTTTTAAAAGATTTATTTATTTATGCAGACAAGAGCTGGGGTATTTTTCAGAGGTGCAGGGGGTGAGAGGATTCACCAGAGACAGAGTGGGGAGCAGAACAGGTGGATCCACTGAAATGCGCTGCTGAGGGGAGCAGCGGGCGAGACAGGAACAGTATGCTGTGCCACTTGGGCCACCTTCCTGGCCAGGGATTGAACTTGAGATGCAGCAGCTTGAATAGCTTCCTAGTGCTATGCTTTAACCTCTAGGGAGGACCCTCCCCAAATTACATTTTAATTTTTTCTAAACAAATTTTTCCCGAAATATTTAACCTTCTAAGTATGTAGAGTGACTGAAATAAGCCTCATTACTATTTGGACTCTGGATGCATAATTTATGAATCCTTTAGTTTCAAGCACAATTTTAACACCTTAACAGGTGTGAAGTTCAAATGCTGACATTCATTGCTATTAGTAACTGACTGTGTGACAAGCTCACCCTTGTTACCACTTATTCCCTGTGAGTCCTCTGCTTCCACCAGCCTGTGCTTCTCTGACATGGACACACCCTCATGTGTGTGTGTGTGTGTGTGTGTGTTTCCTTGATCTCATTCTCACTGTTGTTACTACATAGGGTGACCACTCCTCAGTTAGCCACTCTCATCCAAACACCTAGGAGGCATTCCTGATCACTCACTGTGCTACAACTGTGCTCCTTAATGTGGACATAAACGAATGAAACAGAACTTGCCATCCTGTAAATTTGTCCTCACAGAGAAAGCAAGCATAGAGTTAATACCACTCCTAGGTATTTATCTGAAGAATATGAAAACAGGGGCCTTTGGTGGTGCAAGGGATTAAGTCTCAGCTCCATCAAGCTCTCCACAGCCACTGCAGCATGAGTTACATCCCCAGCCAGGGAGCTACCCACATGGCACAACAGACCTCTCCTGTCTCCCCCCTGCTCCCTTCAGCAGTATATGCCAGTAGATCTGCCTGTTCTGCTCTGCACTCTGTCTCTGGTGAATCCTCTCACCTCCAGCACTCTGGCCTATACCCCAGCTCTTGTATGCATAAATAAATTAAATCTTTTATGGAAAGAATATGAAAAAAATGAACAGGACTAGACACTTGCACCCCTGTGATCACTGCAGCCTTGTGCACTACAGCAAAGACATGAAATCAGCCAAATACCCATTAATGACTGGATAAAGAGGTGATGTGCATATCAATTTCATTAGAAAATAAAATTATCTCTAGTGAGACAATGTACTGATAGATGGATTGCAATGCTAAGTGAAAAAAGCCAGAAAGTGAACAGTTATCAGTGGTTTTACTCACTTGTGGGATATAAATAACCAAAGATAACAAACTGGCAAAATACAACAAAAATGGCTCCCAGATTCTATGATAATATGATGGCTTCCATAGGTGAAGAGGAAAGGCAGTGGGAATGGGGGTGAGTGCTGTGTGAGAGTGGGTGAGTGAAACACAGATATATATCTGGTTGTGCAACATTAGTTCTGGAATTACATAATTTATAAGTGAATGGTAAATCAGTGGAATTTGATTTTTAAAAGAACAAATAGATAAATAATACTTGGGCTTTGACAGTGTTAGGAAGCTCTAATTTGGATTGAGAATGAGATTGGGGTGGAAGCCTGCTCGAGATGGGGTGATCAAAGAAAGCTTGATGGTGGTCTTCATGGCACTTACTGGTGGTTCCTTCCAGTCTTTTCTTCCCAATCAGATTTTAAGTATCTTGAGGGCACCTGATACATCATAGACATCTGCTCCATCCTCTTCAGAGTAAGAGGGGTAACTCTCAGCACTAACCACCCACTAAATAACCTGGAGAATTTTAAGATATACTGATCACTGGGTCATATTAGACTGGGGGTCCTGGTTGGGGGTGGGGCTTTTTTGTTTGTTTGAAAGATCCCCAGGTTTTTGAGTGGACTCAGAAAAACCTACCTGATAGCAATATACATCAGCTTCTCCGGCTCTTCCTCTGCAGCCCTCTTCTCCACACTACGGGTGGGCCAGTCTAGCTAAAGCTTTGTGCTTGGGAATTGTCTACTTCCAGGTAGGATTCTAGTCAGTGTGTAAATGACCCTTTAAAGGAAATAGCTGAAAGGGAAGAACAGAGGCAAAAGAAAGCTTCTGCATGACATGTCTGGATGGTACCAAAGGAAAAAAATTCCAGGCTTTCTAGAATCCCTCTTTTTGTAGTATGCAGACTTATTACAGAGAGGAAGGCAGTAATGTAGAACCTAGTCAACTCTTTTCTAATCTGGAAGATTCTCGACTTCACCTGTGTCTCCCAAGCAACTTAAACATCCAATGAAATTATAACATAGTAGCAAAAGCTATTTCCGGTGGATTTTCACAAATGAAATGCTAAACATCCTTTGTCAAGTTTTATATAACAGAAGAGGTACATTATTAGACCCCAAATAGCAGCACTAATGCTAACTGTGTATCTGTGTCGAGCGGCTGGGTCAGAGCCACTATTAGACACCATGGCTATATTTGCTGTAGCCACGTGACTCAGCACAGATGCCCTGCTTTTTGTGATAAATAGGTCCTGCCCCACCTTACACTCCCTTGTCCACACTCACACACACACACACACACACACACACACACACACAAGCTCACTCAGTTTTCTCGGGATGAGATGCAGATCATTTTGAACTGACAGTGACTTTAAATATTAAAGCATAGAAAGAATTTGAGAACTTGCTTTTCTGGGTATTTTGGTTAGCACAAATTGTGCTTTTTTAAATACAGATGTTTTAATGAGAACAGTAAAACCATCTTTTCTGTTTTATGCTGCTTGACTTAGCTATACACACACACACACACACACACATATATGTATGCATTACAAGGTTTTGAGGGTCACTTGAAAATGTGTGCCAGAGTGGTTTTAACTCTGAATGTTTATACAAAGGAAGCATTAGTATTGGAACCCCCAGAAGGTACAAGAGCCTTTGAGGGAAACTCACTGTATTTGAGGCAGCGGAGACAAAGCAAGTGTCCACTGCTCTCTGTGAAGATAATTGACTATGGCCAAAATGAAAGCACGTTGTTATTAGAATCATGAGGAGCTTGTGCATTTACAAAAATGCTCTGGTTCTGTGTTGGCCTGTAAAGGCAGAACACGCTTCCACTGAGGCTGCTGTCTGAGCATAGGTGTGGATTCTCCAGCCACTTCCTGTGGAGAGGCACTTACTGGGCTCCACATCACTGAGACTTGCTAAAAATTCATCTCCATGACTTTTGCTTCAACTGTCACCTGCTGTCAACCTCTGAGTTTCATATACTTGGGTCTTATATTCATCGCCATGGAAATTTGGCAAGCACCCATTATTCAGGAGCAGTTTAATTGAGGGCATCTTCATAAAAAGATAAAAGGCAAGATTGCCAATCCTGACCTTTGAGAACCAGCCACCCAGTGTCAGAGTGAAAATGTCTCAGGCTTTGTGTCAAGAGCTGAGTCTAGATGGTCCCCACCAATGTGTCTGTGGATGGTACAGGACTGCCAGGAGGTGGGAGGGCAGCTCCTCTTCTCTGAGGATAAGTGTTTTACAACATTCATTAACCTAAGGGTCAGGCCTTTAAATCAGGAAGTTCAAAGGCAGTTGTTTAAATAACCGAGTGAGTATGAGTCCAGTTGAAAAAAGCCAGAGAGTTGAAAATTAAAGCCAACTTTGTCTTGAAAAGCCAGACTTTGTGGAAACCAGGAGTTCTGTAGCACCCCCTGGCACACCCCCACACACATACTTTGAAATTTCCTGGCTTGTGTCCGTTTTTGTCACAACCCTACTGTTTGTAAACAAAAGTGTCCCTTATGCTAACAAATGTGGGCTTTTTCCCCACAGTGAAGGCTTTGAGGACCCTCTGAACCTCAAAACTACAAAATCTCCTAATGTACTTTTGGGCGCCTGGGTTATTTTAAAGCATAATCAAGTCCCACAAAACTACATTTGTAAGTACAGGACTAGAAATAAGTGATTTTTTTTTTTAAAGAAAGCGGGACTTTCTTCAGCACACCCCTTTCATCTCCAAAGTGCTTCCAAATAGAATTCCTTTCTCACAGCTCAGTGGTGAGCTGTGTAGCCGTTTCAAATGATTTATTCTCCTTTTAGGTGAAATGATGGCACACACAAAAAAGGGTATTCACTCATTTACTTGGTCATCCATTCATTCATTTTCAAAGAGTTTAACTGCACGTGGAAACATTACATTGACATACAAAAGGCAAGCCTGGTGGAGAATGGGTTGGGGCTGATCTGATCCCTGATGACTTTCAAGCAGAAAGAATAGCCAAACAGTTTGCCCTTTGAGTTGCAGTATTGCTTTCTTCTAACTTATTTATTCATGTATACAAGAACTGGGGTGTAGGCCAGAGGTGGTGGTGGGGCGAGTGGGGAGAGGGCTTTGAGAGTGGGGAGCAGCTCTAATGAAACACCCTGCTGAGGGGAGCAGTGAAGAGGCTGGAGGGGTCTGATGCACCCTGTGGTGCACTCTCAGACCATGGTGGTGAGAGTGCTGAGACTTAGCCCCTAAGCCACCAGGGAGGCCCCACAATACTGCTTTTCAGGAATGTGGTTCCCTTTGTCCTGCCACAAAGGCTCTCTCTGGGGAGGATAACCGAACTGGTCCTGGTGTCCACAAAACACCACTGCCCAACCCACTATCTTGAAGTTGTCTATAGTAAGATGCACCATCAGGTGAGCAGGGACCAGGAATCAGCTGGAAATCCCAGGCTTGGAATTGGGAGGGTGAGGAATGAAGCGCAAATGTTTGCATGGCCGATGCGGCACAGTCAGCACAACCTGCAGGGGAAAGGCGTGAGCAGGAGGCCTGGAGGAGCCCTGGCCGTTCCCACCAACATCCAACATGGAGATTCCAGAGGGGCTGGAGGAGTGAGTAGGGGATTTTGTTTGTGAAATAGGTCAGTAGGACCCTGTTTATTCTAGCTTATTTGATTTGGTGTAAGCTTGGCGCAGGGTAATCCCTAGGGAAAGGGGAGGTTCCAGGTTCCCTGCCCCACCCTAAGGGAGGCTGGGGCTGAGCAGGGAGGGGAGGCTGGAGAAGTGGGTGGGGAGGAAGGCGGTAAAGGAGCCTGGAGGAGGCACACGGAACAGACATGTGAAGAAGCTGCACTTGCTTCTCGACTTTGCACTTGGGGATATGGAAGGAGACAACTGAAAGAAACAGAGACCTGCAGGGAGGCCGACAATGGCATCTTTATCTTGATTTTGTTTTTTCTTCCAGGCGTGCCTGTCCCCTTCTGCCCTTTCCCTTGGGTCCCAAGCAGAAGGTGCCTTAATCTGTAGGGGAGGGGGTGCTTTCAGACCTCTGGGGCTCTGCCTTAAGCCATCCATGTTTGGCTGGGCATTTGCCCGTGAGGGGATGGGCAACTTGGGGCATTTCGTGGAGAAACATAAACATATTCTTTCTCTTGTCTGTATCACACACTAATTGCGTTAAAGTTCCTTTCCACTGAAGGTCTTATACACTAGAGGATGGTTTGTCTTGATGCAGCAGATGGCAGAACCTATTTAGAGCTTCCAGGTTTGAGGGTCCTGGAATACCCCTCATTCTGCCCTGTGACAAGCTGGCAACAAAGAAATCTCTAGTCACTGATGACTTCCCAGACAACCTGAGCTCTCTCAGACCCCCTTACTGCGAAAACCCAGCTGGTTGCCTTCGCCCCAGCCCCTTTCTCTGCCCCTCCTGGACATGTGGCCAAGGAAGCCAATCTCTGAGAGGAACCCCATCTTTCAACCACCAACCCATTACTAAAATATATGTTTTGCATGAGAATCGTTCAGAAGTTGCAACTTTCTTGTATTTTGCCATGTTCAGGTGCCTTCACATACTCTTCATATTTGGAAAAGTGCAGACATTAGCCTCAGAGTCAGAAAAGGAGGATGCATCTCCTCACAAGCTTCTTCCCCTGCCTCATGGGGCTCTGACCTGTCCTTCACCCTCACTCATCTGAGCACAGGTTTGAGGACACCTTACCCTAGAAGTGGGAGATAATACAGACTCTAATACAGACTCCCTTGGCACCTATGTGTAAAATCTTCGGAAACATTAATTCTCCTGGCCAGCTCCCAGTCTGCCATGTCTCCCCATTTGTGTTCCCCTAAGCTTCACCCTCTCCTGGCCTCTTTGGGGGGTTGTCAGTGCCTCCCGCAGCTCCCAGCTCCGTTTCATTTGCTGTTTCTGGTCATTTGTGGTCTGTGAAGCCAGATAATCAAGACTATCCTTTTCCCCAAAACAATGGAGCTCAGATCCCAGGGATGGCCTGACTTACCTTCCCATGATTGGTAAGCTTGGTCTGGAGTTCATGAATTTTTTACATTTATTTAGACCAAGTCACAATTCAGTTTGCTTCCTTGTTTTTTTTTTTTCCTGGTATAATTAAGGAGAATAGCTAGTCACATCTTTTTTTTTTTTTAAGATTTATTTATGCATATAAGAACTGGTACACGCCAGAGGTACAGGTGATGAGAGGAGACAGAGACAGAGTAAGGAGCAGAATAGGCAGATGGACTAAAATGCACTGCTGAGGGGAACAGCAGGCGGATAAAGAGAGGTCTGCCTTACCATGTGGGTCAACTCCCTGGCTGGGGATCGAACTCAAGCCGCAGAGGCTGCAGATAGCCTCATAATGCTGCGCTTTAACCTATTTAAATGTCCCGCCATGCCCTCGAGATAAAGTTAGAACTCAAGATCTCACTCAAGACCTCCCTTCAGTTCCAGCCCGGTCTGGCTCCTAGGACGCCCCATCTCACCCCCACGGCTCCACGGCCTTGCAACTCTGTTCTGCTACTTGCTCTTCTCCTTGTCCACTGTCCCTTTCCCACCTTTACCTGGAGAATTCCTGAGTGTTCTTCAGGATATGTGACTCATCAGCTCCATCTGGAAGTGTCCCAGTACAGAGGTAGTCCTCTCCGAGCTCACCTGGCACACTTTCCACCATGTTGTCATTGCTCCTTGGCATCAAGTCTCCCCACAAGCTAAGGAGCTGCTCAAGGGCGAAGAGCCTGACACAGAATCTGGCACCCAGGGGGGCTTCACTAGCGGTGCGAAACACAGTAAGCCCTTCCTGTGTGCCAGCCAGCCCACTCACGATAATTCGTGCCATTGCTCCCAAGGGTGATGGGCTCTTTGTGACATAATGGTGTACAGGTAAATCTCCATTGTACAGATTCTAAAGTTTATCCTGAAAAGGATTGTCTGAAGGAAATGATGTTGGATTTCCAGGTAAATGGCAAAAAATGCAAAACACAGTAGTCTGCCTGATAATGTTGGAAAGATCCTGATACATCAGGAAGCGGTTCCTGCAACTCTTGATTTTTTTTTTTTTAAAGATTTATTTATTTGTGCATACAGAACTGGGGTACAGGCCAGAGGCTCAGGGGCGGTGAGAGCTTCACCAGAGACAGAGTGGGGAACAGAACAGGCAGATCGATGAAGTACACTGCTGAGGGGAGCAGCGGGCGGGTCAGGAGAGGTCTGCCACGCCATGTGGTCACCTCCGGGGCAGGCGGGATCGAACTCATGCGGAAGCGGCTTTAGATTCTCAGTGCTGTGCTTTAACTTGCTGCGCCACCAGGGAGGGCCAACTCTTGATTTTTTTCTGTTCAATTGCCATTAAATCCAATTTAGAATTTTTAAATATCTATTTTTTGTTGGGATTTCTTGTAGGGAAAAATAACACATGTGATAATTACAATAACAAGTGTACTGAACCTGATAACTCCTGCAGGAAGTGCCATAAACCAAATCTTTTTTTTTTTTTTTTTCCCTCAAAGAGGATTTGCTTTTATCAAAGGAAAGCAGCAAGTGAAACTTGGTTAAAAGTGGGGAGTAAAGCAATGGGCCTCTACTGGGAAAGGCTCAGTCAGTGTAGTGATACCTTTTATCCTTTTTCTTTGGACAGTTCTTCTTATCTTCACTAGAAAGGAAATTCTTTTTCAAAACACCTAAAATACATCAGCATGCTTAAATTATCCTTTGCTCTTAGTAGAGGGTGAGGAGGGAAAAAAACTTTAGTCATCATCCCCAGATGAGGGAGAAGTCGTTCTGAACAACTGTTGAACATAAGGCAGTGGGATTCTGGTGTGTAGTACCAGTTTTGTGTTTATGAAGACGTGTGTGGGGAAGTCAGGTCTAGAGAGCGTGCCCCCCAAGTGATTAGCAGTTCTCTGTCCCTGGGGAATGAAAGGGGGGCTTTTATAATTTATTTACTCCACGCATTTCCATTTTGGTTGAGGGTTTTGTTTTGCTTTTACAATAACCATGCACCACGTTTATAAATGCTTACTAGCCAGTAAATTTGTTGTAATTGGTTAACTGGAAAGTAGCTCACATTACATTGTCTGACTGTGTGGGGCATGGGTACCCTGGGCACCCCTCAGAGGCTGGTGAGCTTGGTCCCAGCCTCATAGTAACTTGGGCAAAATGGCTTGAAGTTCCCATCTTCCCATATCGCAACACGAGCTGTTCCTGAACTTACTCATTTTTATTTATTTTTTTATATCATTTTTCATTTTGTGCATTTTTTCAATCTCAGTTGTAATCTCTGTGGGCTTCCCACCACCAGTTTCCCCATGTGCCATCACCACAGTCCCGTGCACTCTTCCCACCCCAGTTTTGATCCCATTCCTCTCTCCACCTCATAACATGTCTGGTTTATAGTTGTTTGTTGTTTTCATTTTTACTTTATTGCATTTGCTTCTCTTTTCTTTACCCCCCTGACCCTTACGCTCCTGCAATGAGTGAAATCATCTTTTTCTTTTCTTTTTCTTTCTGGCTCATTTCACTAAGCATGATCCCTTCCAGCTCCATCCATGTTGCTGCAAATGGATGAGCTTTATCTTTTTTGATTGCCAAGTAATATTCCATTGTGTATATGTACCATATCTTTTTAACCCAGTCGTCTATTTGGGGGCATTAAGTTCAGTAACACTGGCTTATTACATGATACAGGTTTCAGGTGTCCAGCCTTATGAATCAACATGGAGATTCTGCTTTATGCTCAGACGTGTTCTTCTATGAGCCAGAACTAAGTGTGAAATCATGTTCTTAGGACAAATACTGGGTAATAGTGATGGATTTGCATGGATGATTGCCACAGCTGGGTTTTCTTCTGTCTTCCCCTCTTGATAGTCAACTTGAGGTTTACAAGTGAAACATGCAACTTGGGACAATACCACCAGTCATTCTCAATGCTGTAGGAAGCTGTCTGAACTCATAATACTTAGTTGTGTACACATGGGTGGGGCCACTGCACCTGGGGTGCCCCTGAGGAACAGGCAGGACCACAGGAATGTATCAGATAAGGGGACCTCTAAAAGGGCTGAGAGGAAGAGAGAGGGAGAGTGCATAAAGGTGAGGTCAGGGAGGTGAAACTGAGTTTGTCATGGGCTCTGAGTGTTGAGCGCAATGGCGGGAATGAGAGATGGAGACCACAGTTATGCACTAAAACAAAACAAAACTGTAATGAATCAAGAGTCGAAGAACAGGCTGGGAACAAATCTCAGACTCAGTATGCCCCTGAACTCCTGTTACCCATACTTGCTGGTGCATTGTTTCCTATTAAAAATATGGCCACGTATATACATAATTTCTGTCCCAAAACTGTAGTGATGTTGATATAGACCAAAGGGCTTACTTGGTGATTCAACTCAAAACTGTATTGCTTTCTGGACAGTTCTTTCATAATAATATTTGATAAGGTATCAAGTAAGTCTTGCTACATATTGATTTCAACATGTGCAGGAAGATCCAGGCACTTGGCTTCCTGTCTTCCTCTCTATCAAATATCAATGTGTCACCAAGAGAGGTAGTTCCACCAGTGACATTTACAATGATTGACTATGACAGGGTGAAGCTTGTTTTGAATTACTTCAGAATACCTCTTTCTCTTTCTTTCTTTCTTTCTTTCTTTCTTTCTTTCTTTCTTTCTTTCTTTCTTTCTTTCTTTCTTTCTTTCTTTCTTTCTTTCTTTCTT
>NW_004567102.1:75651161-75766830 GCF_000260355.1 Condylura cristata
CTCTCTCTCTCTCTCTCTCTCTCTCTCTCTCTCTCTTTATTAGTGAGGTCACATTGATTTCCAGCACTATATATCATCTAGGGAAATAGGTTTGCTCCTCCTCAGATGTCTGTTAGCTCACCACACCCACCGCCAAAGCCCCAGCCACCCTCCCACCATCCTTGGAGCCACATTCTTTCCACCAGTCCCTGCCCCTTCTACCCCTCCCACTCATCCTCTTTTCTCCCACCTTTCCCCTCCCCTCCCACAGCTCCTCTCCCCACTTCCCCCCCACCTCCTCCCCCTTCCACCCCTCCCTTCCTACTCTAGTACCCAGAGTTCTACAGATATATTTGGTCTAATTCTCTGTTTCTTTGTTTTGTTTCTTTGTATTGCACATATGAATTAAATCATTTTAATACCTCTTGCTTATCTCTTTAATTGTCACAACTTTAGGATATAATTTAGACAAAAGATATATTTAATAACTGTGTATTGGGGGTTGCTCTTACAGCTATAGAGAACACAGCAATGATTAAACATATATATATATATATGTATGTGTGTGTATTTTAAAGATTTATTTATTATTTATGCATATAGAACTGGGGTACAGGCCAGAGATGTGGTGGATGAGAAGATTCACCAGAGACAGAGTGGGGAGCAGAACAGGCAGATCAACAAAGTACACTGATGAGGGGAGCAGCAGGCAGGTCAGGAGAGGTCTGCCGCGCCGTGTGGGTCAGCTCACAGATGGGGGATTGAACTCGTGCTGCAGTGGCTTCTGAGAGCTTCATAATGCGATGCTTCAACCCGCTGCACCACCAGGGAAAGCCCAAAACATATATATTTTTAAAGATTTATTTATACATATAAACTGGGGTAGAGCCCAGAGGTGTGGGGATTGAGAGGATTCACTAGAGTAGGGAGGAAAACAGGCAGACTTAAATGAAATACATTGCTGAGGGGAACCATGGGTAGGTCAGGAGAGGTCTGCTTCACCATGTGGGTCACTCCCTGGCTGGGGATTGAAATTGTGCTGCAGTGGCTGCGGACAGCTTCATAGTGCCGTGCTTTAACCCATTGCGCCAACAGGGAGGGCCCAGCAACGATCAAACATATTAAGTCCTTTTCTCAAGCAACTCACATCCTGTTGGGATCAACTGACAAACAGATCAGTTATACTCGAATGCCAGGAAGTGACCAGGCAGGAGAGAGCAGGGGCCTGGAAGTGCTGTTTCAATCATCCCGGTGATTGACTGTCTGAGACTGGATTACAAAACCAGAAAGATCCTTAAGCATAACTTCCTGAAATCTTCTTTTATCAGTTTGGTGTCATTTCAGGTAAACACAATTTTTTCTTATTTTGATTTACTTGAAATGCTTAAGTTTCATGCTGTTTCAAGTTTCAAGAAGTGGTCCAAGGTCAAAGAAAAATGCTAAGAATTCCATCTTGTTTTGTGTGACAACAGAACCCAGGCACATAATTACATGATCGTCCCACCCCTGATAGCCCTGCAGTGGCCCAGTTTTGTTTGAAATTTAGCACAAAACTGCATTGTTATCAGAGGATGTTCCCATGAGATAAGAAAGGCCTGGCAGAATTACAGTGGCAGCTTGATTACAAAAATATTAAAATACTTCTTCCTTCATGACAAAGACCTGTTGTTTCCCCTTACAGAGAACAAGTTAGTACATGCATTTTCCCCTGAACATGTTGGGTCTGCTAAGCATCTGCCTGGCAACACTATGCATTTCGGTCCTCCCAGAGATCACATATGAGGTACGGCAGTGAAGGGTGGATTTTAAGCAAAGGCTATAAAATTTAAATCACCAAGAGAGTTTCTTTCACGAATTATACTGGGTGGTCATTCATTCATTTCTGCATGTTGATACTACTCAAGACATATTTGGGAGTCTAATCTTAGAATGATCTGTTGAGCTAATTTGGAAACAAGGCCAGAACTTTGTTATGATGTTGTTGGTTGGTCCTTGTCTATCAGTCAACCAACATCTGTGAAGCCTTCCATCTGCCACATGGTGCTTCCTACTAAGTGTGTGCCACAAGTTAGAGCTGTCACTTTTCCTCAAGTCACTGTTGTAAGGCAAGAGAGAAGTTAGAGAAATCAAGTGCTTACATTGCTCAGAACAGTAGAAGATGGAAAGCCAGGAGTGGACTCTGCTGAGAGGGGAGGGCTGCGGCCAGGGGGTAGCCCGGGGCTGGAATGTCTGAAGACTGGTCCGAGCTTGCCAGGCAGCAGGAAATGGGCTATTCTGGCAGCGGTCTCTTCCTTTGCAGTTTTACATTATTATTTTCAAAACAAAGATGCACAACTCAGTTTAGTGACCTGTCTTTTTCAGCTGACTTGACCTAGAAGGGTATTTACTAATTGCAAAAAATAAATTTACTTGCAGGCGATGACTATTTCCTGCTGCTCAAATAAGAAATTATGGACAATATGCTGGGTCCTAGGTAGGCAGCCTTGGAGAATTCAAGAGTCTCTGTTCCTCCCTCCCTTCTTCACCTCCACCCTGCCCCATCCTTGTTCCTTCCTTCTCCCCACTCCCTTCTTCCCTTCCCTTTTTTATCCATATGAATCCATATGAACCTGAAAAGTCAGGTTGCTTTTTGAAACTGAAATAAAGTTGGTTTATAACATAACATAGGTCAGGTATACAACATTAGGAGCCCATATCTGTGTATACTACATTATGTTCATCATCAAAGTCTATGTTTTGAAACAACCAGAATGCCTTAAAACAGATGACTGTATCAAGAAGATGTGGTCTATATACACAATGGAATACTATTCAGCAATCAAAAAGATAAAGCAATGCCATTTGCAGCAACATGGATGGAGCAAGAAGGGATTATGCTCAGTGAAATAAGTCAGAAGGAAAAAGAAAAACATTGGATGGTTTCACTTCTAGGAGGAATATAGAAACAAATAAGGCAATAGGAAAAAAAATAACAATAAAAACATATCAAACAAAACAAAAATAAGCAGATAACTATAAATCAGACATTATGCAGGGAAGGGGGAGGGAGAGATCAAAATAAGGGCGGGAAGAACACAAGGGACTGTGGTGATGGTGCTCGGGTGAACTGGTGGTGGGAATTCTATGGGGACTACTCTTGAGAAAAGAAAGCAAATATTGTTAAAAAAAAGAAATATATAGAAATGTATATAGACACATAAAAAAAAGTCTAGTTTCCAACCTTTGTCTTAAAATTTACCTCCCCTTCTCCCCTTTCCTTTTTGGTAACCACTGTTTTTGTCCTTATAGTCCCAGAGTTTAAAATTAACCATTCTAAAACATACAATTCAGTGATATTTAGTGCACCCACAATGTGGTACAACTAATATTTTCATCTTCTAAAATGAAAACTCCATACACATTATGCAATCATTTCCTATCTCCTCCACCTAGCTGCTTTCTGTCCCTTTAGATTAACCTATCCTGGATATTCATATAAGTAGGCTATTTCTATCTAGTCAGACACAAAAGGCTGACTTCTTTTATTGAGTGTTTTCTAAGTTCACCCAGACTGCAGAATATATCAGGACCTCATTCCGATTTATGTCTGAGTAACACTCTGTTGTATGGATGTGCCCCATTTTATTTACCCATTTATTCTCTGGTGAACTTTTGGGTTGTTTCCATCACTTCACTGTTGTGAACATTGCTGCTATGAACATTTGTGTGCATGAATTTGTCCAGGCCTATTTTCAGTTCTTGAGGTATAGACCTGATAGTAAAGGCCATGCGGTATTACTATGTCCAACTTCTAGAGCAACTGCCACTGTTTTCTACCCTTCAGCACCATTTTACATTCCAGAAGCAATATACAAGGACTCCAATTTCCATCCTCACCAAACACTTGTTACTTTCTGATTCGTAAGTAAATGCCATCCTAGAGGGTGTGAAATAATATCTTGCTGAGATTTGCATTTGCTTTTCATATGATGTTGAGCTTTCTAATTGTAGTTGTTGGCTGTTTATATATCTTCTTTCCTCCTCCTTTGATGACAACATCAAACAAAAGAAGTTATAAAAATGTTCAGAATAATTGAAGCACTTCACAAGAGGGCTAATTTAAGGCAGCCATATTCATTTGACTCCAACTATTACAAAGTGATTGTTTAAAACTAATATTACTTTATAGTTGTTATTATAGACACCTTTTGTTCATGTGGATAAAACATGAATTCATGGGTGTCTTCCATGAATGATAAACATTGATTATCCTGTCCTCTGTGATTGCTTTGATCTTATGAACCAGATCTATGGTCTACCCATTTCTTCACAGCATTTTGAAATACTGTTACTTTGCCTGTGATAAAGTATCATAAATTTTACATATAGTTAGGTAGTGCAAAGTTTATGAAACTATATTTAAATTTGTATAGCTGCTCATATCTACGGGAATGTAATTTTTAGTAATTCAACTCAACAATTATTTCCATACAGCATATTTACTCTATTGTCTCACCAGAAAAGGAAAAAATGCCATTTGTTCTAGAAACATCCCTCCAGAAAGTATAAGATGTTTTTCTTAATATTTCTAATAGAAGTTGCTACTCGTTTTTCCTTACAACTCCTTGGGTATTGAAGATTAGACACTCAAGACAAGGAAAAGACTAGAACTAATATTGTTTTACCTAGAGAAAGAGAAGTGACTAACGCTGTTCATTCATTTATTTATTGCCATAGCTACCAGTACTGCCCCTATACTTTTGTGTATTCAAATTTTTGGCATTGAGCACCCACATGTGGCAGGGTCCTGGGTAAAGGGTCTGGGCATATAGCAGCAAACACTAAACAGAGTTTGCACCCTCTATCAGGGAAGACGGATAATGTGCAATTACATGTAGTGATGAAGATAATGAAGCTAGTATGCACAGTGGCTGCTGTGAAGAAAGAGCTGCCAGGAGAAATGTTGCTCAAAGAAGGTTCTCGGAACAAGTGCAGCTGCACAAAGTGAAGCCAACACTGGCTGTTGGGAGTGGCAAGGAAGGAACAAAACTCCAGCTTTCACCCATTTCAGAGACAGCTTGGAGGCCAATATGGACAAATCAGCAGTATGTCAAAGCAGAGTGGGAGCAGATGAATTCAGAGAAGAAGCCCATGTAAAATAGGCCAGTGCTAAAAACTCACTTGTAATTGCAAGGATTGGGCTTATCTGTCTCTGCACTGGAACCATTCTAGCTAGGGTTCCCCGTTTCCTAGTGATGTAATAGTTTGCTGTAGACTAGTGACTTAAAGCAGCACAAATGCATGTTTCACATTTCTGGAAGTGTAAAAAGTGTCGGCAGCTCGCACCCCTTTGCCTTGCCTTTTCGGCATCATGGGCCACGCACATCCCTTGGCACGTTGCCCCCTCCCCCAGCTTGAAGCCAGGGGCTTAACACTCATCTCTTACCACCCGGTCTGCACACTTTTCCCTGAGAAAAGTGTGCAGAAGACACTCTGAGAAGACTGGATCTACCCACGTCATCCAGGGTGATCAAAAGTTCGTTCATTTAAGCCCTTATTTGAAGTCTCCTCTCTGCATAGTGAGTTCACAGGCTCTAGAGCTTATGGGACGGACATCTCAGAGGTGGGAGGAGCTCGTCAGTCTATCACTGGGCTCTTTCTGGCTCAGGCAAAGTCTGATTTCGTTTCCCGTGCCAGTCCCAGCCCTCACCAGAATGTATTCTGAGAAAAGACGCCCTTAGGAATAAGAAGATTCTGTTTTACCGAGTATGAATACACACGACTATATGAAAATCACATTGTTCCCCGCTCGCCTACACATCTCTCTAAAGGGAAAAAAAAGGTAAAAGAGATCGGTCTCCAGGTCTGCTACAGGAACAGAGTCTTAGCATTTCAGAAAGCAGAACATATTTCTGGGACCCTGTCAAAATTTTCCTTTCAGTGGTATTTTTAACATCAAGTGATGTCTCAGCATGTGAATTTATATCCAGCCCCACTCTTGGCAAGGAGCCCCTCTCTGCTGGAGAAACAGAGTCTGGCATCCAGCGGTACCGGTGCAAGATGTCCTTGAGTCTTGGGAGACGGAGATAAAGCTTGGGGCGGGGTAGGGGCGGAGGGACAGCTGTGGATATGACTGGCCACCGAGTAGGGCCTGCGTGGGCTACCCGTGGAGGGGTGGAGGGGCTGGCGCGAGCCTGTGGACATGTCCACTGCGAGATGGGCTACCGAAGGAGGAACTCTTCTGAGAAGCAACTCGAAAATGAACCGCGAAAAGAGCAGCGAGCTCTTCCCACACAGGAATGCTCAGCCGTGAGATGGTGGCCTTCAAAAGAAAGGAGTGTTCAGGCAGACACTCAGATTCATCTGGAGCCTTCTCAGGAGTGTGTGACTCATGGCTGGGAACGACCTGCAAAATGCTGCCCCTGCAATAGGCCAGCCACGAGAGCTGGGCAGGCGGTGGGCTCCAGGGAGCAGGAACAGGCTGCTGCGCACTCACCCAGTGCCTCACCTGTCTGTAAAGGTCATCTCCGTGGCACTAGGCAAGCGAACGTCTGGGCCACTAGACCAAAATCATTTTAATAATGGGATTTGAGTCTCTCAGATGTGACTTTATACATTTTTAGATATGCACTAAAGAAAAGTATTTTATTCTCATTTAAAAAAATCTTGCTTTGGGCCCTCCCTGGTGGCGCAGCGGGTTAAAGCACTGCACTGAGAAACTAAAGCCACTTCCGCATGAGTTCGATTCCCGCCTGCCCTGGAGGTGACCACATGGCGCGGCAGACCTCTCCTGGCCCGCTCGCTGCTCCCCTCAGCAGTGTACTTTGTCCATCTGCCTGTTCTGCTCCCCACTCTGCCTCTCACCACCCCTCTGACCTGTACCCCAGTTCTGTATGTAAAAATAAATAAATCTTTAAAAAAAAAATCTTGCTTTGCCTAGATGCAGAGCTTCTTGGGGACCACAGCCAGACATGAACCCATCTAGTCTAGAGGGGACTTCAGGGCTACACCCTGATAGATCAAATCTTTGATTTGGTGACATCTTTAAAGTCATAGCAATGGTATCATCTCTGTAAGTGCTGTGCAGTCAGTCCTGGTTAGATTTTTCCAGAGTTTGTTAAAGCTCCTATCTCCTATGAAAAGTTAAATTGAAAATTTTGGCATAGCTGTTGTTGACTCAGTAAACAACCAATTAACCCTTCACTGGGTTCCTGCATAAATTAAATGAAATAATATTTGTCACCCCTGTTCCTGACGCATTCTGTATAAAATAAAGATCATATATCAAGCCCCACTTTTGGCGAGGAATCAGTTTAGTATTAAATTAGGTCACCTGGGCTTCATTCCAAAGTAGTCAGTGCCTCTTTATAATGGAGAAATACAATTTGGAATCCAGATGGTACCTCCCCAAAATGTCCTTGAATATTGGGGTGGAAGGAGATACAAATTGGCAGGAACATGGGTAAGAAGAGAACAAATTCTACTTATGCAACACTCGTGGAAAGGTGATGGAAATCCCTTTTTTAATCACAGCTCACAAGAGCCCACCTATACACACTTCACTCACTTAGGGTAGCAGTAAAAGTATCTTTTCCACACACTCTCTCTCACTATATGTTACTTACAGGTCTTCTTAGCCAATGTGTCTTACCAATCATGTTCTTGATAGTTGCTTGAAGCAACACAGCTTGTCACAATGAATTATGTCACAAATCCTTCTTTCTCTCCCTTCAACATCAACGTTCCTTGTTCAAAGTCACATTTAAAATTAAAGCAGAGAATTAAATTAATACTTAATTCAAAATTTGAATTCCTGCATTTGGCTTTAGTGAAAGTAACTCTCCACGGATGGTATAAGTTCCAAGCAATGTAAGCTTCTGCAAGATCCCTTCCTGGCTCCATCCACATCTTCTGCAGTGGTGTTACACCAATGGTGTGTTCCACTTTGGAGGTGCTAAATTGAATTGGAGACATTTTTGCAATAATAAGATGATGGAGCCATGAAACTCGCTATATTGAAAACCTGACCTATATTGTTCAGCCTATATTCCACAAACTGCATTTCATCAACAAAGGCAAGTTTGTGCCTGGCCCTTGGAATTCTGTATTTCTTAAAAACATTGAGCTTCTCATAAAGTTCACACACTCCAAAAAACATCACTAAGAGAATAGAAAGAAGACGAAAATTATTGAAGCTCTAGGATTCTTATATTTGTTTGCGGTGCCTTTTAGGAACAAATCCATTTCTAGGGTTGTGAATCTCTGTTATGGTACAATCACATTGTTCTGGAAAATTGATGGTTACAAGTGAAAATAAGTAGTGCTGGAACTAAGCCAACAACACAGTAGCTTAAATTGTCCTTTGGAACCTAGGAGAGGAGCTGAGAGGTTTCATGTCCCATGCCTACCTACTGTACCCCCAAATCAGCTCTTCTCATTTTCCTTGGGCCTGATGCTAAGTCAGTGGTCTAGATGTGTTCTTCCAGAACCACCAAAAGGAGAAACTTAAGATGCTCGCTTTCCCCCCATCTCAAGCATTGGCTGAATCGAACCTAGAGCAAACTGCACATCATCATCTTTACAGTGCTTTTATTTGAGGGAGAATAAGTATGTTTTTATACCTTATTCTGGACATCTCTATATTACATAAATGTTTATGTTATATTTTAAATTTGAGACTTCCATTTACTAAAATAGTTTTGCTAGAATTTATCAATATAAATATAGACATATTTTTGAGTGTCTGAATTTTAAAAAATTGATACTTTAATTTTTGAGAGCAGTTTTAGGTTCACAGCACAGTTGAGCGTAAGTACAGATCTTCCCCCATGTATTCCACATATTCCTGATACACAACTATCACTACCTCATACCAGAGTGGAGCTTTAGTTATAATTGATGAACCTACATTGACTCATCATTATCACCCCAAATCTATAGTTTATAGTTGGACCCTTAATATATTTTGTAGGTTTTGACAAATGTGTAATGCTTTTTAACCACGATTATAGCACTGTACAGGATAGTTCACCTGTCCTAAAAACCCTCTGTGTTTGTTGCCATTTGTGTTCTGTGTAATTCATTTTTCCTTCTGGTCAAACCTCTGGCAACAGCTAATCCTTTTATTATCTCCACATTTTTGCCTTTTCCAGAATTCACATAGTCAGAACCATGCAGTGTGTAGTCTTTTCAGTGTGGCTTCTTTAGCTTAATCATATGCATTTTTGTTTTCTCCATGCCTTTTCATGATTTGGAGAAGGCAACATCTCTTTTCAGGGCTGAATAATAGTTCATTGTACGGATGTTCCATGGTTTATTTATCCATTCACCTACTCAAGTAAACTTTGGTTGCTTGCAAATTTGGGAACGTATGTATAAAGCTGCTATAAATCTTCATGTGCGGGCTTTATGTGGATGCCTTTAGTTAATATGAGCAAATGTTAAGGAGCATAGTTGCTAGATTTATACTAAAAGGATGCTTAGTTTTGTCAGAAACTCGCATCAAACTTTCTTCCAACACAGCTGTATTATTTTGTGTTCTCACCAAAAGTGGAATGAGAGTTGCTCTTGTTACTCATCCTTGACTGCATTTGCTTTGTTCTGTGGCCATTCTAGTAAGTTCATTAGAAGAGGCCATTCTACTCATTATTACTTTAATTTGCAGTTATGTAGTGACATGATACAGAACATGTTTTCATAAGCTTCCTTGCCATCAGTAGACTGTCATCTTTGGAGAGGCATTTGTTTAGATTTTTTTTTCTCACTTTATAATCAGATTATTTGTTTTCTTGTTATTTTTGAGAGTTCTTTTTCCACTTTGTATGATAGTCCTCTATCAGATGTCTTTTACATATTTTTTCTTCTAGACCATTGTTTTTTCACACAGTCGAAGTTTTAATGAAATCTAGCTTTTCCATTATTTCTTTTACAGATCATATGTTTGGTGCTTCGAATCATTGCCATACCTCAGGTCACCTAGATTTTCTCTTATGATTTCGTCTTGGAGTTTTACAATTTGTGTTTTACTTTGAGGTCCATGATCCATGCTATGTTAAATTTTGTATCTGAATCCTTTTATTATTTTCATATGAATGTTCAGTTATTTATAAGATAAGCAAAAATATTTTAAAAAGGCAAAATATTGGTGCAAAAATGAAATAGAAAGTCTTAGACAGAAGCAAATGTTTTATCTGTCAAGGCAATATAACATGACTGAGATTACAGTGCATTCTACTTTTAGAAACCATTAGTCAGTAGAGATGTTTCTACGGAACTAAGTTTTACTAAGTTTACCACAACAGGTCTTTACTAGAACAGTAATCTCATGTGAAAATGTCCCAACGAAATTTAAGTTCCAACTCCCATGCTCACCGTCTTCTGTGTAATACTTTTTTTTTTTTAAAGATTTATTTATTTATTCGTACAGAACTGGGGTACAGGCCAGAGATGCGGAGGGTGAGAGGTTTCACCAGAGACAGAGCGGGAAGCAGAACAGGCAGATCGACGAAGTACACTGCTGAGGGGAGCAGCGGGCGGGCCAGGAGAGGTCTGCCGCGCCATGTGGTCACCTCCGGGGCAGGCGGGGATCGAACTCATGCAGAGGTGGCTTTAGTTTCTCAGTGCAGTGCTTTAACCCGCTGCGCCACAAGGGAGGGCCCCCCCGAGGGCCCCCCCCTTTTTTTTTTTTAAGATTTATTTACTTATGCATACAGAGCTGGGGTACAGGCCAGAGGTGCAGGGGTGGCGAGAGGCTTCACCAGAGACAGAGTGGGGAGCAGAACAGGCAGATTGACGAAGTACACTGCTGAGGGGAGCAGCGGGCGGGCCAGAAGAGGTCTGCCGCGCCATGTGGTCTCCTCCGGGGCAGGCAGGGATCGAACTCCTGTGCAAGTGGCTTTTAGCTTCTCAATGCTGTGCTTTAACCCACTGCGCCAACAGGGAGGGCCCTGTGTAATACTTTTAAGAAAGATCTTTTTTCCCTTAGCAGTTGATCTCACAATAGGAAGGTAACTATTCTATTGTAACATTTGTTTTTAAAGATTTATTTAATTATGCATACAGAACTGGGGTACAGGACAGAGGTGCAGCGGGTGGTGAGAAGATTCACCAGAGGCAGAGTGGGCAGCAGAACAGACCGACTGATGGAGTACACTCCTGAAGGGCGCAGCAGGCGGGTCAGGAGAAGTCTGCCCCACCATGTGGATCTCCTCTGGAGAAGGGATCAAACTCATGCTAAAGTGGCTTTAGATTCTTAGTGTTGTGCTTTAACCTGCTGTGCCACCAGGGAGGGCCCATTGTAACATTTTTTAAAGAAAAACTTAATGCATGTTCTAAGTTCTTTTCTGGAAAGTTACCACCTGAGAATGTAGCATTGTCTTTGAAGGCTGTAATTAAACAAATATGCTTTCCTGCTGTCTGATCTTGCCAGCAAAGGAACACTTTGGTCCTGTTCATTTGATGAGAGAACAGTTTTTGCTGAAAAAGAAACTTGCATTTTTTTCATCTTGGTGTGTAATACTCTCTATATTTGGAGATGGTGTTATGTATTCAGAGACTATTGAAGAACTGGTCTGATTTTTAGATTGGGGTCTTGCTGTGTGTGACTCATGCTACTGATTACTTTGTGTTGCTCTGATTAGTGTTCACAACAAAGGAGTCTGATAATAGCGAGGCCAAGCCAGTTGGATCATTTATCTCTTGTCTGTTTCCTTGGAGAACAAGCCTTGTATTTATGTCAAAGGTGATGAAGGCCAACAGCATCATGGTTAGAAGGTTAGAAGAGGTCGGCAGATGCTGGTGCAGCTGTAATGTGCAGATAGCTGTAGGCAAATCCTGAGTGACCTGCACGCCATTTATATCTGCTCATCTGCTCATTCCTCCTGGCTGGCAATAGAAGTAGATATTGTAGCAGATAAAAAACTTGGTCTTGTCCACATGGCATTTCATGGCTACAGATTAACAGGACACTATCAATTAACAAACCAGCATTGATATTTTAAATCTTTGCCTCGTATTTTAGAAACAACAACTACATTAGGTCTTCTTAGGAATTGAAGTAATTGCTGTGGACAACACATTTATCTGCTATAAAGAAATCAAAGCACTCTTCGGTTCACTGCTATCATTAAGACAGTGGACAAAGAGTCCTTATATATTCAAATACATGACCTGTGTCCTCTCCACTTGTTATCTCCAGATAAAAAGTCCTATCTCACTTATATAGACCTCTTTGTCAACTATCCATTATGATGCATATGGATACTTTAAATATCCATTATCCAATAATGGAATCCAAACACTCTTTGACTCTTAGGATATACACAGATGTATTATGTCAGCCCATTTTTTGTTGTGGAGTTTTGGGCTGTTTCTTTGCACCTGTGTTTTCTAAAACAACTAGGGGGGGAAAAACATTTTATATTTCTTGCAAATAAATGTAAAAGATTTAAGTAAATTGTCATTTATTTAAGTGTCTACAGAAAAACTTCCTCAAAACAAGTATTTGGGATCAAAAGGTTCAGGTTTTTGAAATGCTGATCCTACCAAGTTGTCCTTATAAAAGATTCTCCTCAGTTTACATTCCTGCAAACATATAAGGAAAGGCCTTTCCCTCAACTTTCAGCCTCAATTGATATTTCATAATTTTAAATCTTTGTCAACTCAGAAGATGAAAAATTATTTTAGTTATTGTTCTAATTTGTTTTCATTTAGTCCTCATCACATAAGTTTCATTTTTGTGACCAATTCATCGTTCTTTGCTTTTTTCCATTTTATCTAGGGTTCTTATACTGATTTATAATGACTCTATATTAAAGATGTTAGGCCACAAAAAAATCCAATTTAACAGTAAAAAAAAATACTCCCATTAATAAGTGAGCAGCAAATCTGAACATTTCACCAAAGAAACTGTCCAGAAAATGATCTTATATGGAAAAATAGTCATCCTTGCTTCCAAAAAGGGAGATGCAGGTCAAAACCAAGAGGTATGTTTTCACACCTGTGAGATGGTCTATAACCTGTGAGAAGACCCCTGACAAAAAGTAACTTTTACACTGTCCTTAGGAATGTAAATTAGTGCAACTAATTGGAAAGTGATCTGGGGAGTTGTTTAAAAACTCACATGTCACATATTCTTTCTTATTTAGTGGAGAGAAATTAAATTCTAGTTGAATGTGGAGCAGGTACTTCTTACCATCCACCCCTGGCAGTCAGCACTTGGGCACATGGTAAAGCCTTTGCTTACACAAAGGTACATTTTCAGTGTAGAGTTGATGAATTATTTAATACATAGAGGAAAAATTGTAGGTACCAAGGCCCTCCTTGTAGCAAAAAGAAACATATTGTAATATTTCTCAGAGCTTGATACCCAGTCAAAATTTCAATAATCATTACTGTTATTTGAAAAGAAATAGAGAGAAACAACCTAAGTGTCCAAGAATAGACGAATGGGTTAGAAAAACGTAGCATATATACACACTGGTGTGAACTGTTACCTCAACAACAACCATAAAATACTGTGAATAATGACTTGTCAGTGCTACAACAAGTGTTAATGAGATGATGAACATTTATATGGTAAAACGAAGGAACAGAAGAGACTTTCAATTCCTTTGTCAAAACTGTTGAATGACTGCACTTTGGTGGAGAAGTGGAACTCTCAGAATTCCTGGATAGTTTCTAGTACCTAGCACTACATTAGACTGGGCTGCTGTTCCTATACCCACTGCTCAACAACCAGTATAGGAGCCTGACCACTGCTCAAATCCATCAATCTGGTTGTACTGATCAGGGTAAAAACTTGTGATGGGATCATTGCTATCACTTATGGTAGTGATGATGATGATGATGATGATGATGAAGGTGATGATGATTTAAAGAGCACCCTGGGTAGAGTCTGAATGAAGAATGCATTCTTGAGGAATAGAAAAGGAGCCTCTGGTGTTGGAATAGAGATCTGAGAATAAGATTTCAGAGGTAGAGGGTTGGATTCATGTCAGGCCTCATGAGTCCCTGGAATGTCTTTACTTTTCCTCTGTGTGGAGTGGAAAGTCATCTCAACTTTTAATAAGGTGTTTCTATAAGAATTTAGACTATAATAAATGACTGAAACAAACAAAAAAAGAATCCCCAGTTCATAGTGTACATTTATGATAGATTCTTATGTAAACTAATAGAATATACACCCTCTGTCTATCCAAAATAAAATAATGGATGAGCTGTGCCTATAGAAATGTGTCGTTATAAAATAAACATAGGAGAATTTGATGTAGTCAAAGAACTTTCATCTTTAGCTTCATCGCCTCTGGAATTTATATGGATGTCAACAGGCTACTATTGCTCAGATCATGTTAAAAACTACTGAGTAACAATGTATTCAGCACCACTTTATAAATCATATAAGGAAAAAAGAATTATTATCTTTAATTCCACTTTGTTTTATGCCCATGTAGATCACCTACATATTTTTTTATTTCCAAATGGTATTTGGCCCCTTTGAAAAGAATCAGTTATTCTGGGGAAAATATCTTTAAGTTTTGGAATAAAAAACCTTATTCATAGTGAGAGAAATTACTAACTCTCCATGGGTGACGGATGGAGAATATCGCAACATGAGTAAGTATAGAGTTGATTTAATAGCATGATAGACACCATACATGTATGCACACAACACATATTCCTTTTAACATGTGTGGAAAATATACAAACATTTACTAAATCATTAAAAAAATATATTAAGAACTTTAGAAGATTGATTTTATGTAGAAAACATTCCTGACCACAGTGCAGTAAGTTAGAAGTCATCCTGCCTACTCTAAAGATAGTATGTTTAGGTTCCCAGGCTGGAAGACAACTCATTGTTATTAACATCTTCATTTTACTTCATTGATTCTCATTTTATATTTGTCTCTCTGACTAGATTAGCTTTAATTCCATAAGAAAGGCATCCAACATAAATTTTTTGGGTCAGGAACACTTCCTAGAATAGTGGTCCTCGGGCTGAACCTCAAAGGATGGACGAATGAGTAACATTAACCAGAGACCATTAAGGGAAAGCCCAGTAGGGAGACACGGGGTAGCAACTCAGGGAGCAATGGCCGTGCAGAGGTGGAGGAAAAACGCACCAGGAGATATGGCTGCAAAGGCAAGCAGACCTGTTAGGACTGGTCTTAAATGGTAATGGACTTGGGGGTCCTTATGATTTAGCCCCAGAACAAACACTTTCCATCTCTTCTTTTTCCTGCTGACTAATATACTACTACTTAATATCTTAAAACACCAAAGCTTAATTTAAAAAATAGTAAAAGACTTTTTAAAATACAAGAGACATTCTTGGGTAGTGGCGTAGTGGGTTGAATGGTGATTCACTAAAAAGTATGTTAATATCCTAACCACCAACATTGAATGTGGTTGAACTTGGAAAAAGAGTCAGTGTGGATGTTATTCAGTTAAGGATTTGAAGTGAAATCTTCCTAGATTACAGATGAACCCTAAATCTAATGATAAGTGCCCTGATAGGAGACAGAAGAGAGAAGACAGACAGATACTGCCAGACAGACAGAGGGTCATCAGAATATTTGGCAGAACTTGGAGTTATGTGGCCATAAGCCAAGAAATGCCTGGAGCACCAGAAACTGGAAGGGAGTAGGAAGGATTCTCCCCTAGAAGCTTTAAAAGGAGCACTGCTGTATCGAAACCTTGATGTTGGCATTCTGATCTCCAGAACTTTGAGGGAATACATCTTTTTCTGTTTCAATCACCAAGTTTATGATCATTTATGACAGTCCCTGATACAGGTTGCTTATTTAGTTTTCTATTTTCCTCTTAGGGTACTAAAGAAAGCCTAGATTTGAATGTCAAAGCATTGGTAACCATGTTTGTTCTTGACCTTTGTGGCCAAAAATATGTAAAGGTGAGTTATACACAGTTGCCCAGGGGTCAGGTGCATTATCACTATGACTATCATGAGTCCTCTGGTTCAGAATGTCCTTTCTACTCAAAGTCTAGATCCCTAAACCCTGGGTGAGGCCATGTACAATAAATAGTATTTCAATCAACGTTTTATTATTTTTAAATACCTAGCTTCCATAACACATTGCTATTTGGTAGCAGTTCTTTAGTGCCTGAATTGCAAATGGGCAACTTTTTGGAAACACTTTGGGAACCTAAAAAAAAAAAAAAGAAAGAAAAATCAATTGGCCCAAGCAATGAAAAACTATGTTTGTAAACAGGTACACAAAATTCACAAATAAAGCCAGCATTTCTGAATCATGAGTTCTAATCTTCTTATCTTCTCAACTCTTGCAAGAACTGCAGCTTGAGATTCTAGTTTATGTTTTGGGTTAATTTTGTCTCCCTCCAAAGTGCTTAACTTGAAGTCCTGACCCTTAATATCTCTGAATGTGTCCATATTTGGAATAGGGTTGTGTCCTATGTAAATAGGTAAGAGGAGGTCATTAGGGAGGGTCCTAAACAAATATGACTAGTATCCTTATAAAAAGGGGAGGTTGGACACAGGAAAGGCATCTAGGGAGAACACCATGTGAACATGAAGACAGAAATCAAGTGATGCGTCTACAAACCAAGCTAGCAAGCCCCTAAAAGTTAGGGGACCAATATGAAACAGATTCTTTCCTGGACTTTAACCTCCAGAACATTGGAAAAACAAATCTATGTGGCATAAGCCATCCAATTTTGTACTTAAAACACCTCAGCAGGCTAACAGTTTGTTTACTGTTAATTTGTTTGAAAATGTTCATGAACACCTAGAAAGCTCATGACAATAGAAAGAAAAAAACTTGTTTTATATTATTTTTAGATAATTTCATCCTAAATTATTTTAGAATTAAGAATATGAACAATATTATAAACTGCATACATAATAATAAATTGAATGTATCATTGTTTTATAGGCACATCATTGGTCAATAATGTATACAATTTTCTGCTTTAACAGGTCTCTCTTAGAAAAATATTTTATAATCTATTCAGTGACTCTTTGATTGGCTTGAGAATTATATTGGGATAGATGTCATCTTAAACTCAATTTAGCATTACTTCTATTTAAAGGATAGAAGTAGCACAATTCAGAAATATTTTTAAAAACCGATAGGTGGTGCTATATTATGAATAGAATACTTATATGAGAATTGGTTGATTTATAGTTCAAAAATAGTTAAAGTTGGATTAAGCTTAGTCTGGAATTCAGTAAATTTGGTGTCATTCATTTGTAGAATCATGTTTTGATTACAGCAATGTTCTGAATACCAACTGATTATGACAGTTGATTATAGTAAATGTTTTATTTATCTTCATGTAACAAGTCATGGACCTGAAGCAAAATAATGTGCATTCAGTGGACTTTGAATTTAGTTCCACAAAGTGTCTTCACGAGAACTAAAAAGTATAAAACGGTATAAAAAGTAATGACGCCTTTCCCCTCTGCTTGCCATTTTTTTTTTTTTTTTAAGATTTATTTATTTGTGCCTAAAGAACTGGGGTACAGGTCACGGGTGCAGGGGCCATGAGACAGAGTGTGGAGCAGAACAGGCCAACTGATGAAGTACACTGCTGAGGGGAGCAGTGGGCGGGTCAGGAGAGGTCTGCAGTGCCATGCGGATCACCCCGGAGGTGGGGATCGAACTCTTGGGGAAGTGGCTTTAGCTTCTTCGTGCTGTGCTTTAACCCGCTGCGCCACCAGAGAGGACCTCTGCTTGCCATTTCAAGTCAAACCTTTATGTATCTTTAATCTAGATCTGTGGAGTTTTAACTTATACTTAGATGGCACATTCAGCTTACAAGAGGTAAGGTAGTGTTTTCTCTCATTATTGGTGTAAAATAAAACTCTAGGAAGAAGTAACCTATTACAGCTTACTTCTCCCTTGTTCAAGCCCCTACAGCTTTCTGGATATTGAAGAGATTAGAGACAGCAGGGTTTTTGTTTGTTTTTTTGTTTTTTTGTTTTTTGTTTTTTGTTTTTTGTTTTTTTAAAATTATAATTAAAATAACTCAACAGAATTCTTTAAAATAGCTATTACTTTAAGCAACTAAACATTCCTACTTTTTCCATTTTAGTTTCCATTATATTGAAAGTACAAGTCAAGTTACTTGCTGAAGAATGTTTAAAATATACTGAATTTTGCATACCATCCACACACTGTTATACTGTTATCAATTATTTTATTGTCACATATTAGACCTCAGTATTTTAATGACATTTACTTGGAATTTTGAATATGTTAATCATCTTTTCATTTCTGTAACAGAAGATCTGGCTTTAAAGTTAGACACAATGTTAGAAAATTCTATTTCTAACTTTATGTGATAGGCTCAGCATGACCAAAGTAAAAGAAAGATGGGAATGCAGTGAAAACATTGTCAAGCTTCTATTAGTAATGGGTAAATTCTGTAGAAAGGGAAAACTTTTGGTGAATATATTAAAGATGAGTGTTGGGATTTATAATTTTCATCTTTCCCATGTTTGATGGTGTAGATATATGTCATAAGATGTCAGTGGAGAATAAGTGGATTTTTACCTAAAAATTAAAAATTTGGAGAAGAGAAGACTGTATATCTTCCCACCCACAATATACAAAAGTAAATTACAGGTGAGTTAAAATTACTATATAAGAAATGAAAAGTAGCTACAGAAACTATGGAAAATATATTCATTATACCATTAGAGTATGGAAGACACTCCTTATTATAAGAGAAATGATTGAAAGATTTGAGCACTATATATACATATATATATATATATATGACAATACCATATAGCTTCTTAAAAACTGGGAAAAAATATTTATGCAAATACATGTCAGAAACAGTGGCATACATTCTTAACCTTTTATATTAAAAATGTGTTCCCTGGTCCTATAAAAGGTGTTTAAGTCAGCATCACATATGCCTAAAATCATACGCTAAATGAAGAGAGACTCAGTGGAATACCTCAAAAAGTTCCCAAACTAGTTTTATTTTTATTATCTATGTCAACTAATCACTAATTTTAAATTATAAAACTATATCTCACTTTGAAAACTTTAAATAGAATAAACATTTCTAATAGTAAGATCATGATAGAACTCCTTAACATTTATTGAGGTCTTAAAACAACTAAATTAGGTAACTCATGAAAACCACAGGATAATGAAGGAGAGATCTGTAAGATCTAGTTGACAAGGTCTGGCAGACACTTGGAAACAAACACATGGATTTTTATACATATATATATATATATATGGATTATATATATATGGATTATATATATATATATATATAGGAGTTTATTTTTACATATTTTTGTGTATTTTCCCATTTCAGTTGCAATCTCCTTGGGTTTCCCATCACCAAATCACCCATACAAACACATGGATTTTAAAGTAACAGCATACCAACACTTTGTAGACATACTTCTTCCAATATGACTGAAAAGATGCCCCACTTTACATAATTAACACTGAATTTCTGTGATCTGGCTTTCCTGTGCTGGTGGAACAAATGGAGAAGATAACGAGAATTCCAGCTTTCTTAAAATGTCAAAAAGGGCAGATGCTCTCTGACCTCAGCATTCAACTTAACCAAGAGTAGGCTAAGGGGCTCGGACAGGGCAGGGTGGGTGGCACAGGATTCTGCAGATACCCAACAAGGCTGTTGAACAATTTCCCCAAAACACTAATATCTGAATAACCTGAAAAGAATATGCAAGGAATTCTCTCTTGACATGAAGTTATGCTCAGCAGGTTAACTGTAATGGCAGACCTGTGTTTTATTTTGTAATAGCAAAAAGCAATGTTTTCCCATTCTTTGTAATATTCATGCGGAATTAACAGTCTTGTGGTTATTATTATTCTCCACAGTCAGCGTTTCTTGAGTGGGGTAAGGCTTGCTTCTAAAGAAATTTAAAATGTGTTTTTAGCAAGACGCTAGTGATAGTCTCCAAGTGTCAACAGTTATGTTTTTTTACTGTGGTAAAACTGCAAAACACAGTATTATTCTAGATCCTCATAAAAATGTAGACTCTTTTATGATGACAAGTTGCTTGTGAGCTGCTTGTGATTGATATTGACAATCTGAAATTTTACAATACATGGAACCAAATGCTAGGTGATACCTATTAATATACAGTCAACATTCTTTTCTATCTGACAGGTGATATAATTTCCATTTTACAGAGGAGAAACTGAGGTTCAGAGGTCACCCAGCTAAGTAACATCAGGTTTCAAATCCAAAACAACCTGACTTCAAACCCTACTTTAACCAATGGCTAAATATCTTCCCTCTTAACATTCCTGCCATAAATGCAAGTAGCTCAGCATGTGCTCATGCCTTCAGCACCCACAATGTGCTGGGCACTAGTTTAATCTAGGGACTCAGTTGAGAGGACCAAGTCGGTCTCTGCTCTCAGCATGAATTTGATCGAAACAGATAAATTTTGAGTATCACTAAGTGATAATGGGGTAAAAATAAAAGGAATAGAGACAGACTTGTGAATGGCACAACTGTAGGAGCAGGAAAGCCTCCCTGGGAATTCATTACTCGAAGGGAAACCTCAGATGAAATGAGGTAGAAGGAGGAAGTAGGCAAATAACAGAAGAAACATTAAGTGCAAATGCCCTGAGCCAAAAACATCTGTGCTCATGTTTGAGGACCCCAAGGAAGGCCGATGTGGCACGAGAGCATGAGGCTAAATGAAGAGACATAGTCAGCTAGGGCCAGTTCAGCACGGTATGGGTTTACAAGGTTTTTTTTTTTTTTTTTAGTTTATTTTTACATATTTTTGTGCATTTTTGTTGCAATCCCCGTGGGCTTCCCATCACCAAATCACCGGTGTGCCATCACCATAGTCCAGTGTATTTCCCTCCCCCCACTGTTTTTGATCCCATTCCCTACTCCACCCCCACAAAATGTCTCTGGTATATAGCTGTTCATCATTATCATTATTTTCTCGCCTGTTCTGTTATATTCCTGTTATGAGAGAAACCATCCAGTATTTTTCCTTTTCTTCCTTTTCTTTCTGGCTTATTTCACTAAGCATGATCTTTTCCAGCTCCATCCATGTTGCTGCAAAAGACATGTGTTTCTTTTTTTTTTTTTTTTTGTTTTTGTTTAATATTTTAATCCACTCATCCATTTTTCGGGCATTTGGGCTGTTTCCATGTCTTTCCAATGGGTTTACAAGTTTTTATAAACCAGGGAAGGCTGGCTGGGGGAGAGACCACGTCTCAGTGACCATGGTTGAATGGAGAACAGGCTGGATGCTATGAGCCAGAGGGCTGTTACTGACAGCAAAGTGGGTGTGGGCTGTACTAAAGAGGACTCGCACTTGGGGTCTGTTTGGAGAAGTCAGAGGATTTATTATCTAGTTGGGGGTATGAGCACGACTTGCCAGAACAGTGAACCAACAGAGGTCATTCTGACTAAGAGCTACAATGTCAGCTACAATGTCTTCCTTGTTATCTCCTGCCTCTTGAGGAAGACTGTACCTGGCGATAATCCTGGGTATCTTGAGATGGGGGAAGGTTACCATAGCCTGGCTGGCATTTCCCCAAGGGCTCGTTGACTCATCCACTTGCCTTATTAAATAGTAGAACTCATCATAATTCCAGGTCAATTAGTCAAAAGAATTAGTTCCAAATGACAAAAGAGAGTAACTGGATCTGTAAATCAGTAATATTTGGAAGGGGATGAAGGTGAGTGACACAGAACAGGCAAGGCAGAGTGACCCAGAGGAAGATGGCCAGGGAGGCCCATAAGGAGAGATCAGAACAGCGAGTCACTCACGGGCCGCAGGTGGAGGCAGAAAGGAATGCCTGGTCCTGGGACCCTCAAGGTTGCAGGCAGTGGCAGGACCTAATGCCCATGAGGGCGGGCAGCCTGAGAATGTCCACTCCAAGGGCCGTACCTCCTCTCTAGAAAGTATGTGAACACACACGTGTGTGCCAGTGTCAGCTAAAAGAAACCAGCTGTCAACAGATCTCACTTCCCATTGTGGCTTCCAAACGTTCAACTCCAAAGCCAGAAACTGTCTTTCCTTTGTGTGTATGGATGTGTGAGTGAATGTCTGTGAGTGTGTGTTTACAAACATACACTCAAGTCCAAGGCGTAAGGATGGAGAGGGTAAGAGTGTGTGAAATCAAGAGGTACAAGAATGAGCTTTTACCTTTGCGTTTAAATGTTGGTCAATTTTGTGGACTCTTGTTCATAGTAAAAGAGGGGGTGTGTGTTTTGTTTCTGAGGCTGAGTGTTTACGCAAGAACCTCAGGAAGTTTGACCCAAACGGAACAAGTGCCACTTACCTGATGTGTTCATGACTTGAAATAGTTTTCTTAAGCACACATGAGTTTCTTGGGGTTTTTGTGATCAGATGTAAAACCCCCAGTTAAATTCTCTTTGCATTCTTTCAAAGGATAGGAAATTTACCTTCCTGCATGAGAAAGCAGCTGTGAGCTAAAATACGGGTACTCAAGGGCCTGCTTCTCCTGTGTCTGTCGGCTTCTTTAACCAAAGGGCATTGGAGCAAGTGTTTCTCAAATGGAAATCTCTTCAGTGTGACTGAGGCTGTACTTTCCCTGGGGGGAGTGGGAATTACTTGTGTGAGCGCACACATACCTTGTTTGGTTTCCCCATCAGATAGGGTTCCTCTGAGCTGGCTAGGTTTTCAGTGCTCATTACAAAACGAAGTTTCTGGAAACCACCTGTGCTGCTAATTCCTGCTGGGGAAGGTTGAGTGACCCGTGAGGTAACAGAATCCAGGGGAGCTTCACCAGATACAGTGACATTCACCCCAGCCACTGAAATAAGGGAGCGGACCCCCCCCCCCAGTCACTTCCTGTGTGTGTTTGTGTCTGTGTGTGAGATACAGTTTCACAGCACAATGAAATGTAGCTACTTTAGCAGCTACCCCTAGGAGGGTAATTCATGAGCCCAGACAGACACAGCACACTTCAGGAACAGCCATGGACCTTCTCCTGCAGCTGGGCAAAGCTCCCGGTGTTCCCTGCAGTGGTCTCTCTCTTGGCCCCCAAGTGGCTGTACTGGTAGAGTTCCAGAGCAGTGTTGCTGCACTGGTTGCGCAAGGTGTGATTGCTGTGTGCTGAAACTTGACCCCTGGCAGGCCAGGTCAGTGATAAGGCACACCAGGAAGCTGAAAACGCTGGCTGCTCTGAGGCTTCACTCTGGATTTTGGTAAAGCCATCACAAAAGGTGTTGATGTGTCTACCCTCATGTAATGGGGCTTTTTCTGGACCCATCTGTCCTCCCCTGGCATGATGTTGGGGGATGCTTCTGCACTGCTGTTGCCAAACCCTTTACCTTAATAGACTGGAAACAGACGGTGAAGGTAAAATCAGCAGGCTGTTTATTATTGTGCTTTAAGAACATCACTCACTAATGGCCCAAGAGAATTAATGCAGCTTTCTATGTGCCTATTTTATTTTGGGGGGAGGAGTAGTTTATATACAGAATAAATGGAAGAGAATTGGGAGTCTAGAAATAAGCCCTCTCATTTAGGAAAATCGATTTTTCAACAAGGGTACATCAATTGCCAAGACAATTCAACAGGGTAAGAATTGTCTTTTCAGCAAATGGCACAAAGGAAAACAAATAAAGTAAGGAATCTACCTCATACTGTAAAAAAAAAAAAAAAAAAAAACTCCAAATAAGCAAGGACCTAAATGGGAGAGCTGGACCTATAACACTCTTAGAAGAAAACAACATAAATCATGATCTTGACTTAAGCCTCGAATTTGAAATGTGACATCAAAAGTCTAAGAAACCAAAGAAAAGTGCTGATTTGGGCACCATCAAACTAAAAGCTTTGTGCTTGATGAAAAAAATGAAAACACAACCAGAGAATGGTAGAAAAATTTTGTAAATCATATCTCTGATAAGGACTTGCATCAAGATTTTCTAGATAGTTCTACACATAGAACTATCACATTGTTTCCGATTCAAAATGGATATTAAGTATTTCTCCAAAGAAGCTATAGAGGTAGACAATAAACATGAGAAAAGATACTTAACATTATGGGCTGCCAGAAAAATGCAAATGAAAATCACAATGAGGGCCCTCCCTGGTGACCAACGGGTTAAAGTACAGCACTATGAACCTGTCCACAGCCACCCAAGCATGAGTTCAAGCCCCAGCCAGGGAGCTGACCTACATGGCAAAGCAAACCTCTCCTGTCTCGCCCTCTGCTCCCCTCAGCAGTGTACCTCATGGATCTGCCTGTTCTGCTCTCCACTGTGTCTCTGGTGAATCTTCTAACCCCCCGTACATCTGGCTTGCTCCCCAGTTCTTGTATACATAAATAAATCTTTTTAAAAAATCACAATGAGATGCTACTTAATTTCCCCTGGGATGGCTATAATCAAAGTGAGATTAACTCCTGTTTTCCAGGGCATAGAGAAATTGGAACCCTGCACAATGCTGGTGAGAATGTAACATTGCACAGGCATTTTGGAAAACCCTCTGGAAATTCCTTAAACAATTAATTAATTATAGAGTTGCCATATAACCAGAAATTCTACTGCTGGGCATTTACAGACTGATGTGTTCACCCAAACACATGAATTTCATGAGCAACATTGTTCATAATAGAATAATAATGGAAACCACCCAAATAGTCAATGAACAGGTGAATAAGATATTGTATAAACATACAATGGGATATCAAAGAAAATAAAGGATGACACATGCTAAGTGAAAGAGGGGCATAAGTTCTGGTTTGTCGAGAATAGGCAAATCGCTGAAGAGAGAAAGTACATTCGTGGTTGCCCGGGAGGGGAAGTAGGAGCAATGTTAAGGAATACAGAGTGTTCTTGTTGGGATGGTGAAAATAATTTAAATTTGATTATAGCCACAGTCACACAATTCTGTGAATGCCCTACAGCCTTTCAATTACATGCTTTAAATTTATAAAATATATGCTGTAAAATTTATATCTCAATTAAAATGTTATCATAAAACAATCATAAAAAATAGATGGGGAGAGAAGACAGAGCATATTGTTAATTGTAGGTTTTCTCTGGAGTCTTCCTCCTCCTCTCTTGACCTTTACCTGCTTTCCCAGGTGTTCCTTAGAAAAGATTTACAACTTGTTGTGTGGAAGTCACAGAATTTGTGAGGAAAAAGAGATGTTTGCAGAGTGTGTACATATATGATGTACTTTTTGTTCATGTTTCAGAGTTCTTTTTTTTTTTAAAGAAATTTCATTATGTACAAGGGAGCAAGACCTGAGCAAAAGAAGAAATAAATTCTTAGAAGATACTGTAATAGTGCATGCACCAAAAATTAAGGTTTGACTTTCATTATTCACAGTTTTCATATTTATGGGTCCACCGACTCATGAAAATGTATCTGTAAACCCAATACTTGCAACCTTTCTTGGTTCTTGCAGATGCATCCAAAAACCAAAAAAAAAAAAAAAAAGAATTAGTTTGCACAATACACAGCTGAGGCCCCTCACAGAGACTCGAGCTCTCGTGTTAGTTCTCATACCATAAACATGCCCTTTTCACAGTCTGCGTTGTGCCATGCGTTTCACATTTTCATGCATTTTGTGGTGATTCATTTCACTCTTACAAATTGCCCCCAAATATATTGCTGAAGTGCCGTCTAGTTTTCCTAAGTGCAGGAAGGCTATGATGTGCTTTCATGAGAAAATGCGTGTGTTAGCTGAGCTTCATTCAGACTTGAGTTGCAGTGCCATTGACTATGAGTTCAATGCTAATGACTCAGCAGTATGTATTAAAGAAGGTACCTTTGAATAGAAACATCCATGACAGTTTGATTGGTTGATGAAAATGTTTTGACTAGTTTGCAAGAACTGAACCCTGAGCTTCCCCTGAGAACCATGTTCCAGTACTCACTAATTCAGTGTTTACAGTGACTTTACGGGGCATAACAACCATGCATAATGAGAATCAACTGTCTTTAAATAAAATGTATTTCCAAATATGACTGCAATGTGTCTGGGATAGAAAAACATAACTTTGTTGAAAGAATATTTAACGTTATGAAATTAAAGAACACGGAGAAGGAATGTTGTTCAAAAGTTATTAACATTTACCATAGAAGCACTGTAACCATATATATAGTATAAAAAGGGAATGAACATGAATACAAAACTTAACAGCGTACACAGCAAAAATAGGAACCGACTATATAAGGGACAGTCTGTTAATGGGAAAGGGAGCACAATTGGCCACCCTATGGAAAGCAAACAAAACTGGTTTGAATTTCACCCCATATGCTAATACAAATTCCCAACTCCGGGAAATGCAAATGGAAGGAAAAAATTTAAACACACACTTGGTTTCGTGCCTTGAAGAGCTCTTCCTGTTTGCACCTCTTTCTCCCAAGATGGAAGTTCTTGTTTGGTGAGACACTCTTTCTGTCTCTCCTGTCTGCCTGGGTGCTGCCTTTTTACCCATTTTTGGTGATGCTCTATTCCTCTGAGTTTCTAATTTGCTCCTGTGTACACGAGTCCATCTTTCCGTGTGGGATTGTGGGGTGAGGGAAGCACGTGGTGTCTGTATTCTGCCAATGTGGGTCCCAACTCCCCTTTTGACTTGAAGTCCAGGTTAAACGTCAGTGTAAATTTAAAATTTAGCCTGAAGTTGAACCTCTTTAAGCAGAAGTGTCTCCTGTATTTGAAATTACAGACCACAGCTTCTTTTGCCTTATAGGTTCTTTCAAATTCATATATTTAAATAGTGTACTTTCATTGTAACCTCAGTGACTACATGCAAAGCTATGTTCTCATCATTTCACATTTATTAAATCAGTTAATCCTTACACTGACTCAAGCAGGTATTTGTGTTGTCAGTCCCACTTTGCAGTTGAAGAGGTGACAGGGAAAGATGGAGCTGGTCCACTCATTCAGCAAATTTTTATTAATTGCTGTCATAATGCAGTGGGATGTTGGTAAACAGATTTTAAAAGCCATTTTATTCCTGGAGCTTACCTTCCGGTAGGTAATAGAATACAGGAGATAGGTGACTGATTGATTGATAGCTAAGTAGGTAGATGATAATATGAGCAGATTCACTGTTGGGGTTTTGTTCATGTTTTTTATTGGTGTAGGGATAGAAAGATAGAAAAACAGAATGGGGAACATCCATTATACTATAGAAAGGTATCCACAGCTGGATGTCTAAGAGGTACAGCCGTGGGTCCAGATACTTGTATGAGGGTCAAGAATGAATCACAGGTCATAGTCCTTGAGCCTTGATTCATACTCTGGGCTCTCACTGATTTGAATAATTTCCTAAGAGTTGCCACTGCAATTCAGATATGCTGTGTAGAGTGAAAAGTTCAGTTGAAATTTGATACAGTTCATAAAGACACAGACTTTGATATATAAACTACATTTCCCCTCAACTATTGTCTACAGTTTATTCTTCTGGCTCTGGCTTTCTTTCTCAGCAGCTAAGATCTCTTCCTCTTGTCCCTATTTCTCTGTCAATTCAATTTAAACCTTTCCTTTATCCCACTTCTTCTGGTGTTCCATTTTTACTGAACAGATCTTCCTTTTAAGTAACCTATATTCCCACCTGTATTAGTTATCCATTGCTGCAGAACTATTTTACTGTAGACCTGGTTGTTGAAAACATACTGTCTCCCAGCTTTTGTGTCAGGAATTAGGTACAGCTTAGTGGGAGTCTCTGCCTAGAGTGTCAGGATCTCACAACGCTGCAGTCAAGGTGTCAACAATGGCTGTGGTCTCATCCAAGGCTTGCTTAGGGAAGCGTGTGCCTCCATTTCTTGCAGAATGCTAGACTGATGGTCTCCATGTTTTTCTGGTTGTCAGCCAGAGTTACCGTCTATCCTTTGCTCCCCATGGCAGCTCATACCATGGCACTTGCTTCGTCAAAGCCAGGAAGAGAGGCCATGTCTCTTACAAGACAGACTGTCTTGCCTTGTACAACACGATCGCATCCATGTGATACCATCTATCCCTGCATAGACTACTGCTTAGAAGAAGCTACGGATCCTGTCCACCCTCAAGGGAAGGGGCGTCCATCATAGTGTGAATAACAGGGGGCATTTGTCCACCACCCATGTTAAGGAACATGTATGACCTCAGTTCAATGAATGTTGCTCCTGCAAAAGCAATTAAATAGAGACCTCCTCCAGTATGTTAACCTGAGTTTAGTGATTTGTGAATTAAGGAGCAGCACTGCCATTGTTTAGCCAAATCAATTTTTTTTAAAGATTTATTTATTTGTTCATACAGAACTGGGGTACAGGCCAGAGGCTCAGGGGCGCTGAGAGGCTTCACCAGAGACAGAGTGGGGAGCAGAACAGGCAGATCTATGAAGTACAGTGCTGAGGGGAGCAGCGGGCGGGCCAGGAAAGGTCTGCCACGCCATGTGGTCACCTCCGGAGCAGGCGGGAATCAAACTCATGCGGAAGTGGCTCCAGCTTCTCAGTGCTGTGCCACCAGGGAGGGCCACCAGCCAAATCAATTTTTAATAAAACATAGACTAGTCCCGTCAGAGGAGAAATTGAACTGAGAACATTGAAACATACATATTTAGCAGATGCATATTAATATATGGCAATATTTAGATTTCTTGTTTGTTCAATTAATCAAATATAAATACTCCTCTGTAAATGGTATTATGTTGACACATTGCTTATAGCTAGACCTGACAGTAAACACCATGGTACTTTTACTGCGTCCTCAATTTCCTTTCCTGTTTTCACTGGTGCCCACAGACCTACATGGTGCTTTGATCCAGAGCAGAGTGACCCATTCCATGTAAGATAGATACTTACTGAACATTCACCCACACACTGGCTCTGTGCAATTTCACCGTAGTCAATGAGACACAGCCTTCAGTGACATTCAGGATAAGGATGAGAAGAGAGTCAAGGATAAATTCCACTGGGAATGTAGCTTTGGAAAGATATAGATCAGCTCCACAGGTATTTGCCATTTAAGCCAAAATGTCTCTGTGGACATAAAATATAGGAGAACTGGAGGCCAGAGTTTGAGGGTCAGATAACACATATAGATACAAAAAAATAAAACTTTGTGGAAGGAAAAGTCCTCTAGCTAGTAATATAAGGAAACATGGAGAGAGATGTTTGAAAAACAAGACTTTAGTTAAACCCAGATAGAAGATGGGAAGAAAATTAATCATGAAACATCAGTAGCTGTAGAGTTATAAAGCTGTAAAAGAAAGTCTCACTCCTCAGGTGGCAATATCAGTTTTCAGATAAGATAGTAAATATTTTTACATCGTCATAAATAATTGAGTCCAACTAAGTATTCGTAGTACTTTGGCATGAAAATACCCTAGAAGAAATAGGGTTACATTTAACTTGAAAGCAAAACACAAAAATTGTCACCCTAAAATCAGGGAAATATACACTAATGTTGACAGTTTTATTAAGAAGTATATTCAATACTGGCTCACAGAAACAAATCACTGGCTTGGTTCACAAAACATTACCATCTATACACCTATAAAGAAGAAATCAGGAATCTACAGAGATGGTGAAATCTTTGGGATTTGCTATGCTCTACTTAGAGCAGAGTAAAAACAACAGCATTATCAAAGGAAACTGATAGATGATAGATAAATCTATAGGCACATACATACATAGATATATAAATAGCTAGCTAGATTGAGCAACAATATTCTTTGAATCTTTCTTTCAGGTTAAGATGGCTTCTCATTGGGTTTATTGGGTCTCCTTTGTAAAACTTCTCTTGTGCGTTCTTATAATTGAAATCCCTGCTTAAACTGCTAAAAGCAGTTGCAGAACGTTAACCCTTCAGCAAAAGACTTTCAGTGCTTTGGAGAGTGGGGTGGAGACTGAGAAATGACAGTATTCCCAGCCCATTTTGTACTTTGACCTCTTAATTGTGTGGTTATGTGATTTCTCCTTGAATAAATCTTGTTTTGATGAAAGATAAAGTCAGAAAACCTGCAAGCTGCTTTGCCTGGCTTCTCAGCTCCCATCTTCACAAGTTTGCAGGTTGTGTCAACTTTCTCTATTGAGAATTAATTTGCAGTTACTGAAATTCATTTTATATTAGAGGGCGGTTTTACTTGTAGGCATTTATTAGGTTGAGATTTAAGTTATTATTTTTTAAAGATTTATATTTTTGCATACAGAACTGGGGTACAGGCCAGAGGTGCAGGGCGGCGAGAGGGTTCACCAGAGACATAGTGGGGAGCAGAACAGGCTGACTGACAAGTGCACTGCTGAGGGGAGCAGCGGGTGGGTCAGGAGAGGTCTGCCGCACCATGTGGTCACCTCTGGGGCAGGCTATGGAACTTGCACTGAAGCGGCTACGGCTAGCTTCCAGAACTGTGTCCTAACCTGTTGCACCAGGGACAGCAGAGATTTAAGATCTAATAAAAAAAAATAATACGTTTTAGGACTCATATTAACATTTCCTCCCTACTCATTTTTTAAAATGCTAGAAGCATAAAAGTAAAGAATAGTTGAAGTTGAACCCGTTAACTAAACTACTTATTTTGTTTGTGATTCCTTAAGATGTCATTTGAAGTTTTAAAGAAACTGTTGTACTAGACATGAAAACTAATGCAGAAATGTATTTAATTCTAAAGGAAATAAAAAGTGGATGGGAGTTTTTCATTTATTTTTCTAGACTGCTGAACTATTTAATAATAGACATGGTTTCAATAATGCTAAAAATGCATCTGTATTTTTCCCTGAAGAATAATAGTTTTAAATTCACGTTCCAAGCAGTGGTATTTGAGTTCTCATAACTACCAGGTATTTCTGTTTTTCATCTTGAATTGTCTTCACCTACATTCTTAACACACAAGCATGTGCATCAGTCTCTTAACTTATGGCGTCAATGCTTGCTTTCCTGTGAATGGATAAGGTACTAAATGTACCTACCAAAGCTGTGTGTAGCCACCCTTAATTTTCAGTTCTTATTTCATTTATACCCTTATTTGTATTTCCTGTCTTGCTGTTCCTTTTTGATTCATCAGTTTAATATTTAACAAATTTATCTGTGATTTTATTATCTCTTCCTGAGTAATTCATTCACTTCTTTTAAAAATAAAAATGCACTTACGGCTTTTAAGTATATCTCTAAACACCACAATAGCATCATTTCACATGTTCTGCAGTACTTTACTGTTGTTTCAGCCTAAATATATTTAAGTTATAGTTTGATTTGCTTGTGTTACTTGGGAGTGTTTTATTTTTCAAAACTGCTTGGGTGGGTCTCACTGGTGGCATAGGGGTTAATTCTCAATGCTATGACTGCTATGGCCTGAGTTCAACCCCTCACCAGGGAGCTGACCCACATGGCACAGCAGACCTCTCCTGTCTCACCCGCTATTCCCCTCAGCAGTGTATCTCAGTAGATCCATGTGTTCTGCTCCCCACTCTGTCTCTGATGAATCTTCTCACCACCCGGCAACCCCACACCTCTTGCCTAACCCTAGTTCTTGCATGCATAAATAAACAAATAAATAAATTTTAAAAAGTTATTTGGGAAAGTTTTTGTTTTTAACTGATTCTCTATCTTTTTAAAAAGACTATTGTAGTCATTTATTCATATTAGACCTGAGTGTAGGCCAGAGGTGCAGGGAGGAGAGGGTGGTGGTGGTGGTGAGAGGATTCACCAGAGACAGAGTGGGAAGCAGAATGGGTGATCTACTGAAATACAGTGTGAAGGGAGCAGCAGGGGACAGGAAAATCCTGCTGCAGCTCCCTGGCAGAGGGTAGGGGCCATCCAGCTCATGCTGCAGTGGCTAGTGGTGGCTTGATGGTGCTGATACTTAACCCCTGCACCACCAAGGAGGCCCCTTAACTGATTTTCAATTTAATTACATTATGGCCAGAGGTTGTGGATTATATATAAATTCTTTAAAAATCATTGGTATGGCCCTCCCTGGTGGCGCATCGGGTTAAAGCACAGCACTGGGAAGCTGAAGCCACTGCAGCATGAGTTCGATCCCCGCCTGCCCCGGAGGTGACCACATGGGCGGCAGACCTCTCCTGACCCGCCCACTGCTCCCCTCAGCAGTGTACTTCGTGGATCTGCCTGTTCTGCTCCCCGCTCTGTCTCTGGTGAAACCTCTCTGGCCTGTACCCCAGTTCTGTATGCACAAATAAATAAATCTTTTAAAAAAATAAAATAAATAAAATAAAAATCATTGGTATTTCTCTTGTGTGCCAGCATGTATTCAGTGTCTAGCTACTATTTCTTGAATAGTCTCCACATATATCTATTATATTAAAATTATCAATTAGGATGTTCTAAACCATAACCTTAACAATGTTTAGTGTGCTTTATCTCATTACTTTTTATGTTATTGTTGTTTTTAGATTTATTTAGTTATTTATACAGACAGAACTGGGGTACAGGTCAATTACAGGAGTCAGAGGATTCACCAGCGACACAGTGGGGAGCAGAACAGGCAGATTGACTGAAATATACTGCTGAGGGAGCAGTGGGCAAGACAGGAGAGGGCTGCTGCGCCATGTGGGTCACCTCTTCGGCTGGTGATTGAACTTGTACTGCAGTGGCTGCAACATCTTCATAGTGCTGTGCTTTAACCTGTTACACCACCAGGGAGGACACAATCTCATTATTTTTGATGGCTTCTTAAAATTGCTGTATTATTGTGGATGTATTGATTTTTTGTTACAATTTGTTAGAAAGTATAGCTGCTTCATATATTTTCAAGTTTTTATAGTATGGGCATAGTAGTGGATAATTTGTACATCTATCTCCTTATCACATTGTTCTTATAAGTTCTATATATTTATCTATTTTCTTTAAGATTTATTTATTTATACATACAGAGCTGGGGTACAGGTCTGAGGTGTAGGGGTGGTGAGAGGATTCACCAGAGACAGAGTGGGGAGCAGAATAGGCATAGCAATGAGGTCCACTGCTGAGGGAAGCAACGGGTGAGAAGGGAGAGGTCTGCCGCGCCATATGGGTCACCTCCGGGGCCAGGGATTGAACTCGTGCTAAAGTGGCTACGGCTGGTTTGCAGTGATGAGCCCTAGTCTGTTGCACCACCAGGGATGGCCCTTATAAGTTTTAATAGATCTCTTTAATACTGCTTATTATTCAGACTTCAATTTTAATTTATCTGTAATATTTTTACAATAAAGTTTTTAATGAAGTAATATTGGTTCATAATATTAAAATCATATAGGTTTTCAGTATATACTGTTAGAAATCAACATCTGTATTTCTAACTACATCATGTGTAGCACTGAAAGCTTATTTTCCATTCTTTACTATATGCTTGACTCTTGTACCAAATTTGCTCCCTCCCCCTTCCTTTCTGGTCACCACTGCTTTGTTCTCATAATCTTAAGAGTTTGTTTTGTTTTGTTTGTTCATTATTTTTTATTTCTTTATCTTCCATATGTCAGTTTGTCTTCATCTTGCTAATTTAACTAATCATGATATCCTTTTAGTCCATCCATGTTGTTGCAAATGACCAAATTACATCTTTTTAAATAGCTAAGCAATATTTCATTGTGTGTATGTACTACATCTTCTTTATCAAATCCTTGGTTGTTGGCCAATGGGCATTTTAGTTGTTTCCAACTCTTGGCAATTGTGAATAATGCTGCAGTGAATACATAGGTCTCTTCCAGTTAGTGTTTTTGAGTTCCTTGGGAAAATACCCAGAAACCAGATAACTAGATTGCGTATAATTTCTAATTTTAGTTTTTTGAGTTATCTCGTTGCTATTGTTTATACTGGCTACACCAATTTATATTCCCATCAATAGTGTACAGTTGACCTAAGTGTAGGATGTGGCATTTCTCCACATCTTCTTTAACACTTGTCTTCTCCATAATAGGCATTCTTTCAGGTATAAGGCAATCTTGTTGATTTGATTTGCATATCCTAATACAGACAGATGATTCACCACTTTTCCTGTGTCTGCTGGCCATCTGTATGTATTCTTTGGAGAAGTGTCTATTCAGATCCTCTGCCCATTTTTAATTGGGTTGGGGTGTTTGATGTTTTCTTGTTGAGTTCTTAGTATGTTTTGGAATTAACTCTTTGTCAGATGTATGATTTCAAAGATCTTCTCATTCAGTATGATGCATTTTCATTTTGATGATAAGTTCTTTTGCTATAAGAAGCTTTTTAGTTTGATCTAGTCCCATTTGTTAACTTTTCCTTATGTTTCCCTTGCTTTTAAGAATTGAATCCCGAGAGACATTTCTGAAGCCAGCATCAAGGACTTTATTGCATATGTTTTCTTATATGTATCTTATGATGCAGATTTTATTTTCAAGTCTTTACTGTATTTTAAATATTTTATGTGTATTGTGTTAGATATTGGTCTAGTTTTATTCTTTTGTATGTGGTTATAGCATTTTCACAACATCATTTACAAAGAGATATTTCTTTCTCTATTGAATGCTCTTGGCTCATTTGTAATAGTTACTTACACATGTGAGTTTATTTCTGGAGTGTTAATTTTGTTCCACTGACCTGTATGTATTTTATTCCAAGCCATGCTATTTTGACTACTGTTGCTTTATAGTATAACTTGGAATAAGGATGTGTGATAACTCCCATTTTTAATTTTTAATCATTTTCTCTCTTTCTTTCCAAGATATTTTGTAGTGTCCAATAAACTTTATGATTTTTTCCCCTCATCTTTGTATAGAATGCTGTTGGAATTTTGATAGGGATTGCACTGAATTTATACTCTAGATAAAAAGGTATTTTGATGATGTTAATTCTTCCAACCCATGAACACAGGGTATCTTTCCATTTTTTTGTATCTTCTGTTTCTCTCAGTAGTGTCTTACAGTTATTAGTGTACTGCTCTTTCATCTCCTTGATTTCATTTATTCTTGTTTACTTAATTATTTTTTATGCAATTGGGATGGGATTGTTTCCTGACATCTGCTAATTTGTTACATACATAGAGAAATACAACACATTTTTATGTGTTAATTTTGTAACCCATCACTTTATTTTATCTAATAATTTTTTTCTGTAGTCCATGGGATTTTCTATGTATATGTAATGCAAATGGTGATAGTTTTACTTATTCCTTCCAATTTGGAGATCTTTCATTTTCGTTTCTCATCTAATTGTTTGTATAGAATTTCAAATATGCTGAAAAATTGTTGTGAGAATGGACATCCTTATTTGTTTTAATATCAATATGGATATATCAATTTTCCTTCATTAAGTATTTACTTAGTATATATTTTTCATACATTTGTTTTCAGCTTTTGTTTTGTTTGTATCTCCTAAAATTGACTATCCAAGATATGTTCTTTTGTTTTGTATGTATCTCCTAAAATTGACTATCCAAGATATGTTCTTCTCCTCCTTCCAAACTTTTATTCTCATTATATAAGAATATTCCTTTCACATTTTTTGCAATTTGAATTAATAAACCTGTCTGGATTTCTATTTATTAAATGACTCGGATGATTAGTATACTATATTCCTTATTATTCTAGACAAAGTTACTAACAAGAAACAATACTTAGTTTGCTTGCCTTCCTTCTGATCAAAATCAGGATTTTATCTTACGGTAAAAATTCATTCTATTTAAAAATACATCTCCGTTTACACATCAAATAATTGATTATTTTCTCCTTCATTGTTCCATTTCTGTGCTCACTGTTGTTTCTTTCATTCTACCCTTAATCAGTTTCATTTTTTTTTTCCCCTCAATGGAATGTTCTGTATAAGTTCCTTTAGTGAGCTACCACTTTTACTGAGACATTGCTCAGTTTTGTGAATGATTGTTTATCTGGGCATGGGATTCCAAAAAATTGAGTTTTTCACCTTAACGCCAAGAAAATTCTGTTGTCTTCTTGAATTTATTGTGATCTCTCAAAGGGCATCTGACTTTTGTACCTACTACTTTTTAATTTTCTTCTTTATTCTTGTTACTCAATTTCACTTGGATGTGTCTAGGTATGGATTAATTTTTTCCCTTGGTGACACATAGGATTGATTTCATTCTTCACTTGGATGATGCACATAAAATGACACAGTTTTTCTCCTGGGGTGGGGGATAGTTTTTGAGAAAGGAAATTCCAGCACTGGCCCTTGAGGTCTTTATTTTCCAGAGTAAATCTTCCAACTGTCTGGCTCAATCACTAAGTAAGCACACGTGAGACAGACCACGCCCTCTACAGAGATTCAGGGCTAGGTTGAGCAAGGTATTTTGTTAATCCTTTTAGCTTGAGCAAGCAGTAGAAGGAAAACTCAGGAAATAAATCATATAAAAATATGAGAACAATAGGAAAGAATAGCTCGTCTTACAGGTTTGTTTCCTGTTCTCATACTTATGGAATGCGAGTTTTCTCTTCCACTGATGCTTAATATCACTAGAATGTCCCAAGTTGTAATTCTTTTCTTAACCAAAATTCTCCTTTGTCTATGTATATTATCATGTTAACACTAATACCTCAGAATTGTCAAAATAAAAAGCGTAGGAAGAGTTTAGTTGCGATTGCTGTAGAAGTTCCAGTTGTATGTACAGACTTTACATAGAAATTATAAAACACAGTAAGACTTCCATTTGCTTTTAAGTAGTTGTACTTTTCCAAGTTAAGCTGCCTCTCATGAGCTTTAGCCAAGCTTGGAAGTAATACTAAGTTATTTTTGTTTTGTTTTGTTTTTGTTTTTGTTTTTAACTAGCAAATATTCTAGTGATAAACTACTGTAATACTCTTAAAAATTTGCATCAGTTTTTAGCTTCTGGGTTTGATATTCTTTCAACTGATTATTAGAACTTCTTGTATGAAAAGTCTTCTAGCTTTAAAAACTGCCCTCTAGCCCATAGGAAAGAAGAAAAGACAATTTTCTGCTTTTTAACAAATTTAACAAATGATGGTAGGTAGAAATAATTGGCTGAAAGGGTGCTTTAACATTCTGTGAATTTCTGTTGTTTCTACTAATCACTGTGTCTAGAAAGCAAACTAATACACTGGAAAAATTCTATTTGAAAATCACTACATTTTGATTACTAAGCTTCATTTTCTTGCTGCTAGTGAAGAGTTCTCTAGGGGTACAATTTCCACTACTCAGGAGCACGCTAGTCATTAACTGGATCTTCATGGTCAAGTCCAGAAAAATAGCCCTGATGAAAAGTATCTTCTATCTACCTGTGCTCATTGGTGGTTTCTTCTCCTAGGCAGCGGCCTATCCCTTGTCTCTCCTCCATTGCCTGATCTCAAGTGGTAGCCTCTAGCCAAAGCAGATATCCAGGATGTGTATCCACGACATTAGTCCTATGTTTCAGGAAGAGTGAGATCTTCTTCCCACTCTAAGCTTAGTGTGGCCCCCTAGAAAATGCTGGTGGGCCCCAAGTTGAAGGATTTAGTAGTTAGAGGTGACTAAATGTAGTCATCATAAACCACTTGCCTAGCCACCAAATTTTACACCTCCAATTTGGACGACAACCTAGTAGGAAATAAATTTTTCACAAATAGATTGCTAAAGTTTAGGGGCATGTCTGATTCTCTTTTTATTTAATAGATCTAGTGATTTCTTTCCATTTGGAGTACAAGTGTTAACTTTGGGTGGTTCATAAGTAGGTTCAGTAATGCTTATAGCAGACAGTCCAGTGAAATCTGTGTAATAGGGGAAAATGCTTGAAAATTCTAATAAATACAACTACTCTGTTGAAAGGCAAATCAGTGTCAGGAAGGGGAATTTCTGTCTAACTAATCCTCTAAATTGAATTTCTTCATGGATGTAAATGAATAAATCACAGAAGCTTTTTCAAGGGTCGAAACTTATTTAGACTGTATGATGGAAAAATCAGTAGATGCCATTGTTCCTATAATTTTTAGGAAGATGAAGCATAGACTATTCCTTGAATTCAGTCATGGAATGATTTGATGAAAGTAGTGGTTTGCTGAAGGCAGCTCACACAGGCCAGTTGTTAAATTTCCAGGAACTTTGCAAACCAGTTGACATAAATTTTGCAAGCCAGTTGACTGCTTGTTGAATCGGCAAATTGTAGGAATATTTACATTATGGAAACCAGCAAACACTACAAATTACAAATCAGTCTTGTCCCACACCCCCAGCCAAAACCAGTTGTTAAGCATTTACCAGGATATTACTGGATAGGAGATTGGTTTAGAAATATAGAACAAAGAACAGGGCCAATAGGAAAGTGCTGAAGAATTTTAAATAAATGGCTTCCTTGGAGTTTGATGTTGGCACTAATCTTGTTTAGCATTTTTATAAATTTCCTGGAAAGAGGTATTATACAGAGAAATGTCCATATTTTTCAGATGACACTAAATGTTTCCACAGTTCAACTATAAACCCCAGGGATTAACACCCAGAACTCTTACTCACTGAGAATGGCTAAATAATAACAGATGGATTCTAATAAGGCAATTTGTCTCAATTTACCCTTATTAGATGATAAATTCTAACCTTTATGTTTTGACCTAGGAACACAATTTAGAAATTTCTGTAGACTTTTCTCTGTTTTTTATTATAATTTGCTAGCTTTGATAAAAGGGCCTCTTCAAGGCCAACCTTCATCAGAAGCACTGGAAACAAAATGTAGACTAACTGTCCTACCTTACAAAGAAATCTTAGTGTACTCTTCCTGCAGTTTTGGTTGACATGCTTCAAGGATAATGTAATGGAACTGGAAAAGTTTCAGAGAAAACTGTGTAACCTGATCAGGGATTGCAAGGATCCCAGATGAGGCTAAGATTATATTAACCAGCAAATCATGAAAGATTTTGAATAAGGTAAATATTGATGGATTAAGCAAATCCTGAAAGCCTAGAACTATAGCGTACCCCTTTGATGTTGGAAATAAGAATTTCTGGAAGAAATAAAAAGCAACATATTGTTTCTCAAGGGAAGCAAATGATAGCAAAAATAGCTGAAATTTTAACTTTGGTTAATTAAAAAAAATTGCATTCACATATTTTAATGTGCATATTTACTGTATATTCCCTCTAACCAGTGACCTTGCCTAACAATTAGGTTCTCTCAATGGACACAAGAGTGAGAAGTTCCCTCCTGTCCATTCAGGTTGATGTTTTTTCTTCTTATTTTTAGGGCAACTTAAAGCAAAGAAATGGAAGAGCTGTTATAATTGTTTACTACTAAGTGCCCCAGTTTGGATGTGTTCCCGAAAACTTTGCACCTCATAAGGAAATTTAGTTAGGGTTAATTTAATTGTGCTAATTAGAAGTCACATCTTGGTTAATTCTCTATTTTATGTTTAAAAAACAGGGTTTCTTAAGAGTGAATTAGGTAAATTCACTCTTCTAGGAAATTGATCATACTCCTCTAGGGAAAAAAACCTCCCTCACAATAGAAGATGGGCCATTTTGGGTGTGAAACAAATAGGGTGATTTAGTGAACTCAACCAGACAAGCAATATTGTTCCAAAGAATTGATCTTAGAAAAAAAGATTTTCATGTTTACAAATGAGCCAACTCAGATTATAATTTTGTGAATTATATTCTATAGTTTTTAATGGTTTAGAGTTGAATGGCAAGGATAACCTAAGTTATTCATCTTATTAGTCATTTGTAAATACCAAAAGTATTTATTTGTACAGTTGATCTCTGCACAGGAAAGGGATTCTAGCACTCCCCACCCCAAGTGGAAATCCAAGTATAATTTATAGCTTCACATCCACAGTTCAGTCAGGTGAGATTCCCAGTTGGATGAAGAAGTGAAAGGTAACCCAGGGCTAGAGATAAAGCCTTGGGAGTGGCCCCAGGCTGACCTGACCCTGTTGTCAAAGGTAGGTTGTATTCAAAGTTTTAGGAAGATGTAATGATAGGACCTTATAGCAGGATTTTATTAAACTTTTACGGAATGTTATTTTAAAATTAAATTACAGTTGTTTTTAGCTTTTGTGTGTTTTAGACACCTGACCTTGGGCCTGTGGTCTGTATTCATCCTGATGCTTCTGCCATGTGAGAGACTTGACTTAGGCCATGTGTCTGGCCTGAGGGCAGACATCCATGCTGTTTTTTAAAACTGTATTTGTTAAAAGAAAGTTATCTTAAGGGAAATACACACATGCAACACTCATCAAACAGTGCTGCAATACTGCAAACTGCGGTGTGAGGAAGGAACTAACTTGAAAGAAACACATTTTCATCAATTAAGTAGCATGACTAAGTACTTTAATTCCTTTTCTTCCAGCCCCTGAAAGGATCTTTTGACATTGAACCTTTCAAGTTACACAGGAGTCTCCTGAACTCTCTACTCCTCTGGGGGTGCGGGTAACACAGCCCCTCGCGGGGGGTTGGGGGGACCACTGGACCAGCCAGGCCCCTTCTCTCCCCACTTCTTCACACCTCCCCCCTATTTTTTCCCCTCCTCCCCTCCCTATCATCTTCCCCCCTCCCGCTTCCCCCGTGACCCCTGACCCCAGCTAATCTGCATAGAGGAATGACAGGCATCCGCCGGGCCAGATCCGCCTCGCCGGCTACGGCCGGCCGGGTTGGGAGACCCGCGCGGGGGAGAAGGTGAGGGGACCCGGCGGGCGCCTCCCGACAGACCGGGAAATGAACGCTTGGAAATCTGTCTGCGAGCGGACCCATGATCGAAGGACCAAAAGAGCCGCGTGATCGCCAGACCTGGCCCTGCGACCCTAGACATGGGCCAGACCTCGGTCTCCACGCTGTCCCCGCAGCCCAGCAGCGGTGAGTTCGGGGCGCAGGCGATGCGCTCCCGCTGCGAGGGCGCTGGGCGTGCTCGGTCGGGGCCGCTGGGACGGTCCAGGGCTCCCCGACGAGTCCGGCTCTGCCAGAGCCCGCCAAGTCCCTCCGAGAAATCCGAGAGGTAGCGCTCCCCCAAACTCTTTGTCGTGGAAAAGTGGAATGTCTTTTTGGGATCTTGCCGATTTTACCTTAAAGGCACAGGCTCCATTTTCTGTGCGAGATGCCTGGTGGGGTGTTTATCTGAATTACTTTTTGAAATTTACGAGAAACGCCATTTGCGTATTAGTGAGTGTGTTTTTAAAACGCGAAACTTAGCATGATAAACGTGCCAAAAGCTTTTCTGTATTTACCCTGGCTTTCGAACAGACTAGAATGGAATTCTTTCAAGCTTGTCAACTGATTTATGGTTTGTTTTTCGGGTAAAAGAAATGCCGAATGCCTTCTTTTACTCTGGCAGAAGAGTAAGAAGGCTTAATAACTAACTTTTGAAAACGCGTAATTGTTTCAAACGATCATTGTTTTGTTTATGTTAGACACATCAGCTATAAATTTAGGGGAAACATTTCATGAACTCAGTTATTGAGGGCAAAAGTTTGTTGTATGAAACATGTGTAACGTTTCTGAGTTTCAGTGCCCTCTTTTGAAAGTTTCTTAAACAAAAAAGAAGGGGGGGGTGGGGAGAAGGAAGGTAGGTTTGGCATTTCTCCATTAGGATAGGAATAAACAACTTTTTGATGGCGTTACTTGTGATTGGATAAAGAAAAAAAAATTAAAGGTACTAGTTTGATTTTTTTTCCATCAACAATTAACAAAAAAACCTCAAAGGGGCCATTTACGTTATTCCTTGAGATAGTTGATACAATTTAGAAATTGTATAAACATCAACAGGATCTTACTGAAAGGAAATGACAGGGCACAGATGAAGGTTTTTGAATCAGCTCCAGGATGTCTCTAACTAGATAGCTTCCTATCATTCCAGCGTCCCCCCATATGGGTTTGTTTATATTTCAGAATTTCACTCCCCGAAATATCAGAAGTTTTGTTGGGCTTATGTTAATGCCACAGGAGAACAAACTCAGCAAAAGTGAAAAATGAGAATCCCAAAACATCACACCTTCCCTTACTGTTACTGACATCAAAGCTTTATGTTGATAACTTGTGGAGGTTTCTGGAGGGGCTGATTCTGATCTTAAGTTTAGTAAACGAATTTGTCTGCAAATAAGATATAGTTTTCTTTGCCTTAATTTAAAGTTTTGTGACTTTTTTTGCTATCATGTCAAGGAAAAGTTAGATTTTTAAATTTTGCACTGGTGAAGTATAGAATTAAATCAGTTCGCTAATACAGATGTATAGCAAATACTGCCCTGAATTTAGTTCACCTGTCATAAAATATTGTGGCAAAATATTTTATACATTTGAGAATTGTTTCAGCTGTACAAAAATCAAGGAATATTATGTAAATAAAGACTAAAAACAGTAGAATCCTAAAACAAAACTGTCCTAGCTTTTACATGGTACAGTATAAAATACTCAGATTGCTCTAATTCCTTTTAAAAATGACTTATCATCTTGAGAGATTGTGCAGTTTATTAGTAAAAAATAATTCAAATAAAAAGATTTGCTTAGCCATAAAAGATATTTCAGAGAAAAAACTCATGGAAAGGTGGTAAGTTGCAGGTCCTCGCTAGTTGCTAGAAAGTTTGTATGTACCAATGCGACCAACACGGACATCTTGAATAGAGAATTTTGGGGTTTTGTTTTATTCCATAGGGGTTGACGGTGATTGTGAAGTCTTGTTATTTTATGAGGGAAGCAAGTTTCCATGATATCCAGTTAGGTTCTCTATATCTATTATGATTACTCAATTTCTCCGAAAATTTGCTGTCATATATTAAATAAAAAAAAACAACTTTTGGTTGTCATATCTAAGTTTTATATACATCGTGGTGTTCATCACTGAATTGGAGAATGTAAAACCCTCTATTCTTGCGAGTATCTTGTTCACACTCTGTTAGCTGTTAAATGCTGGCTTTGCAAATGGTGTGAAGACCCTTGTTCAGTTCAATCTTACGGATACTGTTCAGTTCAATCTTACCGATATTCTAATTGACTTAAGTCTAGAGTAACTGCTTTACATTATTATCTTAAATGCTTAATGGGGATAGTCTGCTTGAATAAAAGCCAGCGAGGCCCTAGAGTCCCAACATTTCACACATGTTACTTAATTTTGTCTTTTGTAGATGACTATAGTCCACGTTAGCTTGCTTCTCATTCATTGATTTAATATTCCTTTCAGTCTTTGCGTTTAGGACTAAATCTGTGCATTGGGTTGTGGGAAGACCATTAATATTTCTAGGGGGAAAAATGAACTTTGACCCATTATTTCTATTTTTAAAAACAGGTATATATATTATATATTATAAAATTCACTCATTGATAATGTGCACTTCATGGTCTTTTAGTATTTTCAGTGTTGTGCAACCATCTATCCCTCTTCTCAACTCCCACCCACAGTTCTAATTAACCACTAATCTTCTCTCGTCAGATTTGTTTATCCTGAACAATTCATATGAATAGAATCATAGGGCATGCATCCTTTTATGATTGACATCATTCACTTTGCATAATGTTTTCAAAGGTTGCCCATGTTGTGGCATGTAACAATACTTCAGTTGTTTCTATTGAAAACTAATTTTCTGTTGTATGAATCTATGATATTTCATTTATCAATTCATCAGTTGATAGACATGGATTATTTCTACTTTTTAATGCTGCTTTGAACTTCATGTACAAGTTTTAGGTGAATTCTTGGACATATAGTTAAGAGTGGAGTGACTGGGTTATATGGTAACACCATATTTACGTTATATTTTGTTTTTAAAAACTGCCAAATAGTACTCCAAAGCAGCAATGCCATTTTTAAAATTTTATTATAACAGTTTAATTTTACATCATGTTGTGCCTTTTTCCATCTCAGCTGCAACCCCTATGGACTTCCCATCACCAGTTCACCCGTGTGCTTTCACAATAGTCGGGTACACTACCCTCCCTTCCCCATTTTGGATCCCATTCCCCACTCCACCCTGGTAAAATGTCTCTGGTATGAGTTGTTTATTATTTCCCCCCACCCCCACCCATCCTTTATGCTCCTGCAGCAATGCTATTTTATGTTCACTCCAGCAGCCCATGAATGTTCCAGTTTCTCCATGACCCTGCAATACTTGGTGTTACCTTTTTGATTTAGCTTTCGTAGTGAATGTGAAGTTGTATCTCATTATGGATTTGATTTGCCTAATTTTTCATGACTCTGAGCATCTTTTCATGTACTTATTGGCCACTTGTGTAACTTCTTTGGTGAAATGTCTGTTCAGATCCTTTGCCAATTTTAATTGGGTAATTTGATTGCCTGCCATTAAATTATAAGAATTCTTTAGATAACATATATTAGGCCCTCTCTAGTATATGATTTGCAACTATTTACTCTCTCTTGTTTGCATCTTTGGTGTCATATCTAAGAAGCTATTGCATAATCAGTGTCAAGAAGATTTACACCTATGTTTTCTTCTAAGAATGTTGGCATTTTAGTTCCTATATAGTTAGGCCAAAGATACATTTTAAGTTAACTTTATGGGTACTATGATGTACAACTCCAATTTTATTCTTTTGCATCTATCCAATTGCTGTTTATCACTTGTTGAAAAGATGGTTCATTCCCTGTTGAATTGTTTTGGTACCCTTGTCAAAAAATAATTGACCATATGTGTAAGTATCTATTTCTAGACTTTCAGTTCTATTCCATTGATATGTATGTTTATATTGTCAGTATCACACTGTCTCCAATACGGTACTTTTGTTGTGAGCTTTGAAACAGCAAAGTGTGAGTCTTCCCACTTTGTTCTCCTTTCCCTAGGTTCTTTTGGCTATTTTGCATTTCCTTATGAAACCACTATATCAATTTCTGAAGAAAAAAATCCCATCTGGGGTTTAGATGGGGATTGTTTTGAATTTGTAGATCAATTCGTGTAGTATTCCCATTAGAACAAAATGAAATCTTTCAATCCATAAACATGGTTATCTTTCAGTTTTAGATATTTTGGTGTTTTCTAGTTTTCAGTGCGTATCTTATTCTCTCTTTGCTAAATTTATTTCTAAGGGATTTATTATTTTTTCAAAGATTTACTTATTTATGCTTACAGAACTGGGGTACACACCAGAGGTGTAGGGGCGGTGAGAGGATTCACCAGAGACTGAGCGGGGAGCAGCACAGGCAGATTGACGAAATACACTGCTGAGGGGAACAGTGGGCAGGTCAGGAGAGGTCTGCTGCGCCCTGTGGGTCAGCTCCCTGGCTGGGGATCGAACTCATGCCGAAGCAGCGTGACCAACTTCATAGTGCTGTGCTTTAATCTGTTTGACCACCAGGGGAGGGCCAGAATTTTATTATTTTTGATGCTATTATAGATTAAATTCTTATCTTACTCTAGTTTGTTTCCAGAGTGTCCTTTGTTAGTGTATGGACATACAAAAATTGATTTTTGTATATTGATATTGTGCCCTGCAACCTTGCTGCACTCATTTCTTAGTCCTAGTTGTTTTTTAAATGGACTCTTTAAGGTTTTTATTTGTAAGATCATACTGTACACAAGGATAGAGATAATTTTACTTTTCTTTTTCAATCTGAATGTCTTTTACTTATTTTTCTTGTCCAATTCCCTTACTTATATAGTACAAAGTTAAAAAGAAGTAGCAAGAGTAAACTTTATTATCTTAGTCCTGATCCAAGAGAAAAGAAAACAGTATTGTTTGTGAGTCTTTGTCATGAAAGGGTGTTGGGTTGTCTCTTTTTTTTTTTTTAAAGATTTTTATTCATTTATTTTTGCATGGAAGAACTGGGGTGCAGGCCAGAAGTGTTGAGGGGGGTGTGAGAGGATTCATCATAGAAAGAATGGGGAGCAGAAAGGCAGATCTACTGAAATACACTGTTACGAGGAGCAACGGGTGAGACCAGAAGTGTCTGCTGCACCATATGTGGGTCAGTTCCCTGGCCAGGAATGGAACATATTGCAGTGATTGTGCTAAGACTAAATCCCTAGGCTACCAGGGATGCCCCAGGGTGTTGGGTTTTAACAGAGCTCCTCCCCCTTTACGTTTTTGCTTCTATTCAGAAGATCTTGTGGTTTTTGTCCTTTATTCTGTTAATATGGCAATTGCAATCATTGGTTTTCAGATGTTAAACCAACCTTGCATTCTTGGATAAAGCCAATCTAAGTAGTATATGGTGAATAATCCTTTCTAAATGTTACTGGGTTTGGTTTGTTAGCATTTCATTGAGGAGTGCTCCATTACGTATTTCTAAGTGCAGGTTAAACAGGTATGCCACAAGTAGAGTAACTTCAGACCCTTAGTCCTGGTCTCTTAGAAAAACTGAAACTTCCTTTGACAAGTACAAGGCATAGGAGACTGAATACAATAAATAAGTGTTGAAGATATGAATGATTCAACAAATGGGATTAATGAACAGCCCAACCACTTAAAGAATATATGAGTAAGGGATATGTATTCTTTTTAATCATTTTTACTTTAGTAATTGCATGTTACTCTGGCATTGTCTGAAGGATGGCATCCGAACTAGTAACTGTTCCAGTGTTCAGTTCCATTTCACCCCCATTCTGCTACAGATCAACTCTTAAGATTCCTTCACTTCAGACCTTGCCTTGAAAGGGCAGACAAAGGCACTCTCCTCATATTTAGGAGACAAAGAAACAAGTGAATAAAGTACATGGGTCCACACCTAGCTAATGGTAGGACCTATTTTACCTATTTTTTTTGTATTTCCACGTTTTTGTCAGAGCCTTATGTTTTTCTTGGTTAGCATATTTAACCATTTCCTTGTCAAGCTGGTTAAGAAAAATCCTAAAGGCAAATATGGATAGTTTATTTTCCTTAAGGAGTAACATGCACAGGGACAGAAGTAGAACTTTAGAAAGCGGTTTGCAATAAAAATGTGTCTTGTGGGCCCTCCCTGGTGGCACAGCGGGTTAAAGCACCGCACTAAGAAGCAAAAGGCATTTCAGCTTGAGTTCATACCCCGCCTTCCCCTGAGGTGATCCCCAGGGCGAGGCCCACCTCTCCTGACCTGCCTGCTGCTCTCCTCAGCAATGTACTTCATGGATCTGCCTGTTCTGCCCCCCACTCTGTCCCTGGTGAAGCCTCTCGCTGCCCCTGCACCTCTGGCCTGTACCCTAGTTCCTTGTGCATAAATAAATCTTAAAAAAAAAAAATTGCCTTGTTTCTTCCCAGAGCACCCAGCCTCTTCCCAGTTATAATCCATCTTGAACAACTTTTCTTTCATGCCAGTTTTCATTCGTATCTGTGTATTTATCAAAACGCAAATAGTAAGTAAGATATACCATACTTTTCTGCTCTAGAGTGTTTTCTGTATAGTACAACTTGAAAATATTTCCATAGTCATCTCTTTAATTCGATAAAAAAACTTTTTATTTTTCTGTTCAAATTTAATTGATTTGCCATTAATTTGCATAACTGTATAATTTTGGGAGCAGAGCTTCACACCTCCATGTATATATATATGCCCTAACCTTTCCACACTCCCTCTTTCCTCTGGTAACCAGTATATTTTTCGTAGTGTCTAAGAATTATTCTTAAACAAACAACATAACTATATCATCAATTCCTTTAAAAAATGTAAAATTCCTTTACATTTCTTGTTTGTGTTTTTATATTCTTTTGGGTTTCTGTTGTGTATGTGCTGTTACAGACATTGTTGAAATGAACATCCTTATCTAAACATCTTGAACACCACGTACCAGTAAAATCCTAGCAGTAGAATTGCTGGGTCAAAAGGTTTGTAAATTTTATTTTGGTAGGCTTTGCCAAATTACTCTCAAAGAGGCTGTATCTGTGTAACTCCTTATTAAATGGGAATTCCGTTCTCTGCATTCTCTCATCAACAAGGACTATTGGGGTGTCTCTTAGACCATATGGTGTTTTGTGAGAAATAGAAGTCGCTCCCTCTGGATGTGGCCTGAAATGACATGACAAGAATTCTGAGCCAGTTCACTCAATTGTCAGATGTACCTGCGTAGTGAACATTCTGCACATCTGTACATGACCACATTTGTCGTACATGATTAATTTTTTAATATTGTGAATCTATATGTAAAAAAAGTGATAGCTAATTTTGATTATGAGCAGTGCAGGACATTTCTTTTTCTTTTTCTCTGAATTGCTTACATACAGCCTTTCCTTATTTTATGATTTCTTTTACCAATTTGTGTGTTACAGAGATTAGCGTTTGGTCTATCATATGTTATAAATATATTTTCCTGTTTTTCTTACCGTTTAAATGTTTTTATATAGAGCAATTCATTTATGAAGAGCTAGTGTGACAGTCATGAATCTTTCCCACTTCGGAAATGAACAGAATCAGGGTTTCCAAATCCAGGGTCCACCTGGAAATCACTGGAATTGAAGCCATTAGCAGACTTGCAGATGTATTGGCGAATCTCTAGCTCTATGGAATTGGACTTGGCTTTCAGTTCAGTGGTTGTTTTTTTTTTTTTTTTTTTTGTCTTAAAGATTTATTTACTTATGCACATTAGAACTGGGGTACAGGCCAAAGGTTCAGGGTAGGGTGGTGAGAGGATCCACTAGAGACAGAGTGGGGAGCAGAACAGGCAGATCCACTGAACTATACTGCTGGGGGAAGCAGCAGGCAGGACAGGAGAGGTCTGCTGAGCCATGTGGGTCACTTCCCTGGCCAGGGGGTCATGCTGCAGTGACTGACTGATAGCTGAGATATTAACCCCTGCATCACTAGGGAGGCCTTCAGTGGTTGTTTTTAAACTCATTTCTCCCTCCTTGTGAATTCACAACTGAAAACAAAAATATAGAATCTAATATAGCCATCTTCCTTTTAGGTTTAATTTTCTTCTTTGTCTGCTTGCTCATAATGCCCATGTCACTCACTTGGAGACAAAGAAAATCAGCAAAAAATAGAGAACTAAACTAAGTTACTTCTCTTTGGCCCATAGCTCACTCAGCCTGATGGTGAGTAATAGCCCAAATATTTTTAGCTTAGATTTATTTTATCTTCAGTAGCCTGAAAGGATAATCACCAATGGGCGAGTCAGACTTTACCTTTGGCCTACTTAATGCTGTAGGGAAGGAGATAAGAAACCTGATGGTTGGTCCTGTAATTAAGCCTCTTTAATTTGCACTGAGGAAAAGTTTCAACATGTTTCCTCATCCTGCAAGACCTCAGTGGAACAGCCTAACTGCCAGGCAGATCTTGGAAGGAAAGATTCATAGTTGGTGAGCTCTGAACTTATGTGAAAGTGATGTGGAGTTAGAAAGAAATATTTTAGTTCACCCCCTTCCTCACAGCCATCTGAATCAGGCAACACAAGCCAGAAGCAACAGTTTTTGTTCCCGGGAATAGGCAGATTGCATTACTTTGCAAAGTTTGGTCTAACCATTATCATTATTTTTATGAACTACCCCTCCGTTTATTTTCATTCCAAGTGACCGGGTGCTTTTATTCCTGTAAACCTTCGGGCGAATAGGGCATTCCAGCCCTGAACTCTAGGGAAATCTTGGCTGGCCAAGGGCTAGTTTGCTGAAGAATATCCTGGAAAGTAGTGTTGCCGTGTGCCAGGCAGGTATTTTCCTACAAATGAACGCATGTTGTGAGGGGATAATAAGGAGAAAATGGTTCCTAAATGAAAGGAATTCTGTGTAGGATACCATGCTGGGCCGTGGGGGGGAGAGTCCAAGAGAAACTGCACAGATCTTGCTGCTGGGAGACTTGAGCCTGGGAACACCGTGTGGAGGTGTGCAGAAGGGGGTGAGAGAAGGGGGCACCAGAGAACACTGCGAACAAATTCAGGGAGGCAGGAAAGTACTGAGGGGACCAGGAAGGAGAGGGAAGAAGGTGCTGGGATCCGCTGGAGGCTTTTATCCATTGAGGGAAGAGGTTGGAATTTGCTGCAAGGGCCTGATTGCCTGCTGTGTACATTATCGATTTATGGGGGCGGGTAGTGACCTGGGTGAAGTAAACGTCTGACTTGCTGCTGGTGCCCAGTTCCTATAGTGCTGCCCTTGCCTTGCACCCCGGGCTCAAATGCACAGCTGCCCACAGTAGTCTTCGATTACCCTGGGGGTACGGAGGGGGTGTGTGTGTGGGGGGTTTGTTCATCCCAAGATCCTCAGTGGATGCCTGAAACCATGCCATATACGTGCTATGATATTCATATATACCAATGACAAAATTTAAAGATTAGGCATAGAAAGAGGTTACCTATAATAACTCATTTAAAATTCCAGCAATATCCTATGATAAAACAGTTCCAGTAATATGCTGTAGTAAAAGTTAGGTGGATGTAATCTCTCTCTCTTGCTTTCATCATATATGTATGTCATATGCTAGGTCTTCTTTACCCTACATAGGTAACCAAAACCCGGAAATGAAACTGCAGATAAGAGGGGACTACTGTATTTGACAGATCTGTGTGAATCCTCAATGAGTCTCTCACTGGCAGAGGGTTGAAACAGAAAGCTTAATTTCATCGCTCAAACCAGGTCTTGATTTCCTTATTTCACACAAATAGCCCCCTCTCACCACTCACTTATTGTAGCTGGGGTTCCCTTTCACAACTCCACACCACTCTGTCAACATGTCCTGTCCAGTTTTCTTTTAAACTGTGTGTGTTGTCTACTTACTGTTCTCTGTTCTCTATTCTACTGCCACCATCCAAGCTCTCAGCCATCCATTGCATGGAGAACTGCCAAGGCTGTGAGCTGGTCTTCTGCTTCTGTGCTTACTCTTCTGTGATTCATTTTCAGTACAACAGCTAAAGTAATTTCTAAAACTCAGATCACATCAGCTCCTTATTGAAAACCTTCCTGTCTCTCCACTGTATGTAGAATGAAATCCAAAGGGCACTTCAGCCCTTACAAGCCTACGTGGTGCTCAGTGTCCTGAACCTTCGCCCTTGAACCCCAATTGATGCTACAGCTTCACTTTCTATTTCAGTCATCAAATAAATCTGGTTCCCATCTTGCCTGGGACCTTGGCTGGGACGTCCAGGATACTCTCCCCTGGCTTTTTCCAAAGCTGCCTCCTTGCTTTGTAGAGACCTTCCTGCCTACCATCCACTCCAGTTTTCTCTCTTCCTTGGTTGCACTGACCACTAAGCTGGTCTTGCATGTTGATTGTTTATTTATTCATTTTCTCCCTTCACTGGAACATAAACGCCACTGACTAGTCTTGTTCCATGGATAACTTCTTATTCCTAGATATGTGCCTTAATACATATTTTTAGTAAATTAATAGCTCTCTTTGGCCAGGTTGTATACTGGTAGATTGGTAAGAATTGAATGGAAATTTCAGGAACAACCAATAATGGTAGAGTTGTTTAAACTCATTCTTTAGTCACTTACCTCCACTCTCTCAAGAATGTGCCTACATTGCTAAGGATTGATCTTAGATATTAAAGATAGAACGCCCATCCTCCACATTCCCGCTGACCCCTACCCCCACCTCCATCACATAGTTCCCATTCTCCCTCATCCTCATCTTCTCAACAGCCTTATACTTTTCATTAGATCAGCATTCTACATAACTACGAAAATACTAAGGACAGCTAAGCCTGTGGTAAACCATGATTGCTTTTTTCTTCCTGCCTCGCTTTGGTTTTTGTTTGCTTGCTGAGGGGCCAGTGTTCTTTTCCCCCGAACTGTTCCCTAGTTACGTAGGTCTCAATGTGTTCAAATACTCGAGTTGTTCTTTCAAGTTCATCCATAAGAAGTCTGTCATAGTCTTTGCCCTCTTCTGACTTGGACAGGATTTCCTCCACTTCTGCTGCCCAGCTGTTGGTTTGAGTTCTCTTTCCACAGCATCCCAGGGATCCCTTCACTTCCTTCTTGGATTGGATCTCCAGATTGCTGTGTCTCATGTCTTACTTTCCGAGTCCGTTTCCTTATTTTGACTGAGAGCACAGGCAACTTCTTGAGAGAAACTCTTGGGTACATTTTTAGAGCTTCTATTAGAAAATATATTTATTCTGATCTTCTACTTGGTTCATAGCTTGACTGGGTCAGAGAGGGCAAAGCAGGCCTGCTGCGATAGCACTAACGTCATGTACAATCAGTGAACATTTTCCCTTTAGGCAGAAGTCCTATTGTCTCTTTAGCAAATAGTTCTTAATCAATTTCAAAAAACTTTTTGGACCCACTTTAAATTTAACTTTGCCCTGCTTTTGTTTTTGTGGCTGTGGTCTAAAAAATGTCTTATAAAAAAAAAGTATAGCTATATAGAAAAGTAAAAAACAGTTGACTCGTTGTAATGTGTTAACTATCTGTTTTGTGTGTTTTTGCTTTAAGGATATGCCATATTTTTGGGTACTGCTCTTGATAGAATTCTAGGATATTTATAAGCTGAAGGTTGGCATTTATACATGTGCCGGATTGTGAGAATCATCTAGTGTGCTTAGTAAAAGTAACTTATTTCTAGAATCCATATTGTGGCTAAATTACTAATTTTTGAGTTCTGTAGATGAGAAAATCAATCTTTTGCCCAGGGGCCTCAGAGTCTGGATTTGCAAAAGCATTCCAGAAGATTTTTTAAATTAATTTATGCATACTGAACTGGGGTACAGGCCAGAGGTGCAGGAGGCGAGAGGATTCACCAGGCACAGAGTGGGGAGCAGAACAGGCAGATCTGCTCTGAGGGGAGCAGCAGGTGGGTGAGGAGAGGTCTGCCCACCTCCCTGGCAGTGGCAGTGATAGCTCCATAATGCTGTGCTTTACCCCGTTGTGCCGTGCCACCAGCGAGGGCCCGCATTCCAGAAGGTTTTTAAGGTGTGAATAATACCTGGAGACTAGCAGTATTTAGCAGGTGGCTCCAGGGTACAGTTGGTCCTCATCAGTGTGAATTTTCTCCTGATAATAGGTAGAAGTTACAAAATGACCAGTTCCACAGGCTGATGCTCTGTAGCAATGCCTGTTCTGTCCAAAGCAGACATTTCCATTTTCAAGGACAATTTTGACAGAATCTCATTGCAAGAAAAATTCTTGCTCTTACACAGATTGTGTTCATATTAAAAGCCATAAAACAATTTATATTCCACAATCATTGGGTTTGGATTACATATAGTTACATGGAAAGGGAGAGATGCTATCAGCAAAACTGGCTACGACTGTTTAAGAGAAAAACACCATTGAAAGTCATGTCTTTTGCTTCGTCTCAGAAGCACCCCACTGAGCTTCACCAAGGTTGCTGCGTGCTAATTACCTAAAAAGAAAAAGAGGTTAAGGAACTGGGCACTGGGTGAAACTAGTGTTTAATGCATGGGAGGAACTGTAAGAAATACATTTAGAAATACATTTTAGTAAAATGTACTTCTGAAAAGGAGGCTGAGCCCATTTCTCTGTTAGAAATGTGGGCAGCCAATTCCGAGAACTCCAAAAGGAAGCAATCATTTATTTTAAATTCTTTTCATATGTTCCTTTTTGAAAACATTTTGCTTTGTGTTTTTGCTGCTCTCTTTGTACTTCAGGGGGTCTTTGCTTTTTGGTGTTGTTCTACTGGCAGTGCATTGGCCCAGTGTGAAGTCAATTCCCGTCCATCTTAATTGGAGTCTCTGGAAAGCTTTTTGTGAGGAATTTCTCAGCCTCTGGACATTATTGTTCGCCTGAGGTGTTATGAGGGGCCCCCACTACACGTTGCCATGGACCTTCCTTCCAGAACCTTCCTTCCCTGTTCCTGACAGCAGCAGGGAAGCCCTCCGATGGAGAGGGCAAACCAGCAGCTGATCTGGCCTGGCAGAAATTGCCGATTTCTCCTATTGAGAGGGGATCTGTGTTTTCCACCATTTCTTCTCATCCGTTGTCACCGTGCACTGACCTGCCAGCTGTCTGTGGAGGAACAGGGTGAGAATGGAAACTTGGAAGAAGCCAGAACACGTGAACTGAGCTCAAGTTGAATGTTCCTTTGGGCCCAACTGAGCTGTGTTTCACTTTCCTAAAGGCTTCTAAAACAGAATTGTGTACATATGTGCGCAACCCGCGTTCTCTCGGAAAGTACTCGGCTGCCAATTTTTTAAAGAAAACATAAAAAGGGTGAAATCAAACCTGAGATTTTAAAAAGAACCTAGAACTGTACACTTTTTAAAAACTGAATCCCTTTTAGTCATCCAACCACAGAATGTCAGAACACACCTCATTTTTCAAACGATGATGTTTTAATTTAGAATGCCATTATAAAGCAATCACAGCAGAAGCCTTTAAAGAACCGTTCTTTCCCCTCTTTTCTGTGGGGTGGGTAGAGCTGAGGTTGAAAACTGCAATTTTTTCACTCTACCTTCAGTGCATGAATAAATAGCTTCACAGGCAATAGTAAATGTCTGTATTAAGGCTGCCATAACAAATTACCACAGACTGGGTGGCTTACACAACATAAATGTGTTTTCTCACAGTTCTGGAATCCAAGAACATAGGGTTTAGAACTTAAAAGTCCAAGATCAAGGTTTGGTCTCTTTTGAGGTCTCCTCGTGGCTTGCAGACTGCCATCTCCATGTCCTCTTGCTGTCCTTCCTCACACACATCTGTGTCCACACTTTGTCTCGTTCTGAGACATCACGAGACATGAAGATAGTGCTTCCAAACACACTCATCTCCTTGAGGTTCAGAATTCTCTCATTTCGGTGGCACTGGTCCCTTAGATCCAGTAGATGGGTGCACCCGAATCTCACAGCCCTAGACCTCCTCTTGAAAGGCCTTAAAATTCTCCAGAACCTCAGACACCAGCTACCCGTCATATTGATCAGCACCCACCCTGAAGACCTGATGCTCCCTTAGCCCTCTTCAAGTGCTTTATACCCAGTATATCATGTTGGAGGTAAGACGCCAATGTAGGTATTTTGTGGAACACAACTGAGCCCATAAGCATAATCTCAAAACAAGTTTACAAATTGGGGCCCATTTTCTATGGCATATAAGCACGTTGCATCCTCCTTTTGGAGAGGCGGGGGCTTAGTTTTCCAGTTCCATTCTTGAACAGCTTGCAGTCTCTTCCCTGCTCACCCCCAGTAGAGCCATGTATTCTGCTACAACTCGAGTAAGTGGGTACATTGCAGGTGATTGTCAACAAAGGAAATCAGCTAGGCAGGGCCATTTAGGAAGTGATCTGTGCCCTATAGAGTATCTGAGGCAAAATCAGATGATGTTCTATGTGCACATTATGTAATTATGGAAGCAGTAATTATCAGTATCTTGTGATTGGAGCATTAAATTGATTGAGTAATGCTGAAGGCGGGAAAATGCTTGTCAAGATAACAATCCTGGTAGAATCAGCAACTCCATTTGTGCCACCTGACTGGTTTTATAATCTCCTCTGAGATCCCTGAGTGTGAGATATTCTATTTAGAGAAATGTTTTGTTCCCAAATGTCACTACATCTTTATGTATTTTTTTTTTTTCCTTTTCTGGGCTTGATTTTCTTGCTTTGTAGGCTTTCATTGTCTTAGCTGTGTTTGATATCCAGCAGAGTGACATGTCTCTTCACAAAGAACTGCTAAAATAAGAAAGTAGATAGGGATGCGTAAGGAAGATAGTGTTTAAACACCTGTCAAAGGAATGCCAGAACAAGAATGTTCTTGCCTTAAAATGCAGGAGATCATTCAGTGAAGTTGGCCGTTCAAAGTTGATTCCTGTGTGACATTTGTATTATATTCTACACACATTGCAAAACACCCCACATGCTTGTATGATGGCTTCCTATTTGTTGTTAAATTTCATAGGAATCTCTTCATTGGGATGAACCATTGAGTCAATTTTCTTGTCTTGAAATATGACAAAATAGTGCTTCAGTAGACATGAAGACAGTGCTTTAAAAACAGACCTATCTCCTTGAGGTTAAAATTCCTTAATTTAAAACAGAATAGGTGTCTCAAGTCATCAAGCACACAAGTAAAACTTGGGTGCATCAGAATCTTGCAATCCTAGATCCTCTTTTAAAAGGATTGGAAACTCTCCAATAACCTCATATGTTATTTAATTTTATAGGCATTTTTTGAACCAAAGGTTTTATAGAAGTTAGATCCAAAGACACTAAGATATTTCAATACAAGACATTTCAAAAAAGCTTCATGTAAGATCCAATTCTCTTGGGCCCTGATCTGAATCCAAACATTGATTGGGTGAGGGAGGGCCTAGGGTGTGTGCACAAACTTTTAGCCAAGCCTCTACATCCTCCAGTGGTGACTCTGTCACTGTAGTTTTGTTTTTTTTTTTTTAAGGCATTTTGCAGATTAGAATTTGCTGAGCACTCAGTTTAAGGAAGGTTAAAAGTTAGAGAACATTGGTGTTCTTCCCAGGAAGAATACTCAGTGGGATCCAAGACCCTGCTATGTCAGATTGAAAATTCAGTCTCCTATGGCCTAAAAATGAAGTCTTAATATAAGCAATGGAAATAACTGATAAGGATTTAATTAGCAATTGCTTGTGGTTTTGCAGTAACAGTCCAAATTATTTTTATTGCTGGGTACTCCAGTCTTGGGGGCAAGGAGAACAAGTTCCAGATTCCTGTTAGATATCCAACATTGTCACTATACAAGAGTCTTTCAGGAGTTAGGTAACTTTTCACTCTAAATGTGTCCTTAGCTATGAAGGCTGTGAGGTTAGTGAACTCATGAGACGGAACTTTGTTGTCTCTAGATTTTGACATTAAGCATATTTGGAAACAGGAATAATATGCAATTTCCTGTGTTTGGCAGCTATAGCAACACATATAGCACAGGCTTTTCCAAAATCCAAAACAACAACAACTTGTAACTGACTTGATGTAAAACAGTTTCATAACTGGATTTGCAACATGATTCACTAAGTGTTGTATTAACCAAGTGAGCTACTAGTCTCTTAAATAAAATGAAAAAGGAAATAGGTGTTTGTGTGTGGAGTGTTTTATTTTATTTTTTTTTTGCAGGTACAAGTATAAAAATAAATTGCACAGCCTCCCAGCTGGTGGGAAATAGAGCCAAGTCCCATTCTAGCTACTCTCATCCACCTTTTTTTTGTTGTTCCTTTCCTTAGTCCAAAGCATTTGTGTTATAGAATACTGATGATTTCCCTTGAGTCTGAGTTGATTTCAGCAACTCCCAGCAATTGTCCTGAGACCAGTGTGAACGCAGGTGGCTTTATGCAGGAATCTATTTGGGGGATGTTTTTGTTTTCCTGGAGACTTCTAGAAGACCAGAAAAATATCTTTCAAAGAAATTTCACTGTCCCAGTTGCTCCAGATTGTGAATTACCTACTTTCAATCATTTTTCACTTAAAAACTTTGTAATAGTCCCCATTTACTTGCAGGGGATGAGGGAAAGAATAGGAGAAGGAGATGAAGAAGCTGAGCTCCTTATATTGATGAAGCAGTGTGACCCTGGGCATGCAATGTCTCTATTAACCCTGAAAACAGTCCAAAAGGTAAATTGTGTTCATTCATTCTGAGGACAAGGAAGAGAAGCTGAAAGGTTGAATGACTTACACAAGGATGAAGAAGAAAAGATCATTGAATTCAAGTCTTTCTGACCCCAAAACCCATGTTTTTCTTCTATGCTACTTATGGGTCTCTTTTTTTATACTTAAAATGACTATGCTTTTTTTGTTTTTTTAAGTGTACATAGGGCAGGCCAAATGAGCTAAAGAATTCAACAAACATTTATTACTTCTGTAGAATTTAGAACAACCTAAGCGTCCATCTTCTATCCATTTGTACCTGCTCCCCTTCAGATACCGCTTAAGGGAAGGTATCTGTCCTCAGTTGAGAGGTGAGATAGGACAGGTGGGTTTCTGCTTAGACTGGAACAAAACCTAGATGCTGGTGTCTGTCACAAAGAAAGATTTCTGGTAATTGAGCAAGTTGTATTACAGAGTCAGGCATCTGCCACTACAAAGCTAAGTCACTGTAAAAGACCTTCTAATTTTACCAGTTCCTTATGGAGTAGTGGATCAGAAATCTGAAATACAGTATTTAGTCAATATCCATCATAATGCACATTGTGAAAGAACTTGATTTCAGCCTAGAATGTGAGTGTATAGTTTTCTGTATAGTCTCGGTTCTCTTTTTAATTTTTTAAATATATTAATTACATCATCCATTACATCATCCATTTTTGTACAATGTTTGATCTCCCCATGAGATCAAACCACCAGTTGCACACACACACACACCATCACCACAGCCCCTTGTGTTCTCCCCACCTTGTCCTGGTCCTTCTCCCTCCTCCTCGCCTACAGATTGTCTCTGAGCTACAGTTGCCTGATGATTTTGATTTTTACTTTATTATAGTTGCTTTTTTTTTCTGATTCCCTTTTTCGCTACATTCCTACTATAAATGAGGTCTCAGTTTTCTGAAATGCCTAAAATGAGCGGGGAGAAAAAGCAATTAGGATTTAGTTCCCATTTAGATAGATAATTTCACTTTTCTAGTTTCATTTACCATATAACTAAATTGCTTTTCTGACTTCCCCAGCCAGTAGAAAAAGCCAGGACTGAGATGCCTTCTGTCTTTAGAGTATTTGGAGAAGGAAGAAGGAAATGTCAGTGTGGTTTGTGTGGAGGCATAGTTCTTGAAAAAATTAATTTTCACCACTCATCACAGTGTGAAAATAGAAAGTTCTTTAAAGACTATTTCACACATAAATTATTCCAACTGTTTTTTTTTTTCAGTTATTTGTCTTTGATGGATTAAGTGTTTGTTCACCTGAAAAATTGGTCAACAATGTCTGTACCATTCTTATGAGTGTTAATCATCTTTCCTGCCAGCTTGGATATTTTCTCTATTTCAAACTTTAGTGTTTGTTATATTATCTTTCAAAATATTTGGAATTCTACAGGAAGGCACTGTTGGAAACTATTTCCTCTGTGTGAAAAATCTAAAGACCTGCTAAAATAAATCATAGCCTAGTAAGGCCAAGTTGTACATTATTGCCAAACATTTGTCCATGACTTACTTATTCTTTTGTAAATATTTATTAAGTACCTGCTGGGGGCCTGGGTACAGGGTGGGGGTACCACCAGAAATAACATAAGACCCTTTGGGTCCCTGTGTTCAGGGATCTCTTGATCTAGTGTGTGTGTGTGTGGGGGGGGGACTATTGCTTCTTCATGTACTTGGTCGTCCAGGGCAGCCTCCCTCCCCCCACCTCCCACACACATTCAATAACAATTAAAAACTATTTTTATTGCTTCTGGAAAAAAGTGGCTTGCAACTAGAAACTTCTGAAGTTCATTGATGGGCTTTTTTCATCTTTCTAGTACACACACTGTTGATATTCTTCAGGCCTTCGGTACTGAAAATTTTACTAAAAATTATATTAGAACAGAATCTGCGAATAGCCTGGATTGATTTGATAGTGCCATAATTGGATTCAGAGACTCTCCATGTGGTTATACCCAAATCCTGGGGTACAGTTCGTTCTCTGGAATTCATGCTTGGCACATATGTCATTTTAAAGAAAGAAACCAGAAAAGAACATCTTGTAATATCCTTAATGACTATATTGGGATAAAATTAAAATTAACCCTAAAGGCATCATATTATTAAATGCTTTTTTAAAGTAACAACTAATGACATGACCCCCCATTTTTGTTCCCTTCCTCCATTCACGCTACAACACATGACATACACATCTCCCCCCAACCTTGCCCAAGTCTAGAGAACTAGCTGTACAAACAAAGGAATATTAATCCTTTGCTTTTCAGTAACGTAGCTGGTTGCCTGTTTAATTTGAACAGGGTGTTTTCACCTTTCAAGTAACATTGTGAAACTACAATAAATCTCTGTAACCCTCTGACAACTTTCCTCTGAAATTTTTAAAAAAAAGGTTTATTTATTTATGCACGCAAGAACTGGGGTACAGGCCAGACGTGCTCCAGTGGGGAGCAGAACAGGCCGGCTGATGAAGTGCACTGTGGAGGGGAGCAGCTGGGAGACAGGAGAAGTCTGTTGCGCCATGTGGGTCACCTCCCTGGCGGGGGATCGAACTTGTGCTGCAGTGTTTGAGGACAGCTTCAGGAAGGGCTCCTTTCCCCTGAATTTAACTGTGAACTGGGAGACCCCTTCATGGCTCACCTGTCGTGGTGCCAGTCCTCAGCTACCTACCACTCTCTGAGCCTCTCTGGCACCCACACACCCTGAGCCCCTCTGCTGCAAAGAATGGTTGCTAGAATGATAGCAGCCGCCATTTTTGCTCACCGACGCAGCTCCAATACATTACCAACCCTATATTATTTTCTCTGTTAATTATGAATGAATGCAAGGCTGTGTTCTACAGTAAGCAGAATTTTCTGCATCCTCCTGTTTTTGGGAACGCCTTTCTCCTCGCCTGTGGTATCTGGAACCCTTGCCTTTCCTTGGCAGTTCTTTCCCGTCACTGTCTTAAAGGGAGGGGAGGCTCTGTTCTCCTTTGTCAGTCACCACACCATTCTACCCTCTACTGGATTTCCTGCCCGTTAACTTCAGGACCCACCATTTTCTCATTTGAAGTGTGTGCCATTCCGCCGAGCTTCTCTTCCTGTCTCTTAGTGGCACCTCCTTCGTGTTCACCAAGCGAGGTCCAGATTCTGCTTTTTTACCCCTTGAGTGAATCCAACCCCGCATGGCTAATCTGTTCTCTTGGGTTTTCAATCTCTCTCTCCCTTCAGACCCTCCCCCCTCCACTCCCATAAACTTGGTTGCTTTCCCTACACACTTGGTGAATTTAAAATGATCAGTGAAACTTTTCGTTTTACCTGATGATTCTCAGCAAAAGATATTCAAGGTCTTTATTGAATAGACCTATTGCCTCCTAAATATTATCATTCTCTGTGAGTTTACCTCTGGCCCTCAACTGCTCTTTTGTTTGGAAGACTCTCCCAAATAACTTCAACATGAATTTCTTGCTAGTGCGCCAATAATGTATTTCTGACTGTCTGCTGGATATCTGCCCTTGAATGTACTGCCAGCACCTGAGGTTCGTGGAGCCTGCATCCAAGCCATAGGTCTTTCCTCCAAGTCTTGTCCGCTTGACATTCTGCATATCCCTGGAGAGGTTTAGGCCGTGAGTTCGCTGGGACTTCTCCAAACTGTTCCTCAGTGTCCCTTGGACCCATTTATCATTTCCAATCCATTTTCACCATTCCTGTCCAAGTTCAGTGCCTGGATTATTGCAGTCACCTCTTAACTGAATGACAAGGATATAAATCTAGGTGCCTTGGGGACTCTTTATGACTAATTGACATAAATCCTCCTCCCTGCATCCTGCTTTCCATTGTATCAGCTGTAGGTTCTGTTTCTGCCTTGGGGAGGTAGCCCAGAACTCTCCATGTGGCCATTAGTCTCTTCCCAGATGTCAGCCTTGGGAACCTCGTGTGGTTGCCAGGGATGGTCAGACCACAGACAGTGTTAGTTACATTATATGCAGTTCTCAGGCCTCTTTTTTATCCACCATATTTTGCCCTAAAGATATTAGTCCAGATAGAAGGTTATTTTAATAAGACTTCTATTACATTAATCCTCTTTGGGAAATTTATCGTAATCTTTATGAGACAAAATTTAGCCTCTTAATTAAAAATCATGAAATTCATTTGATTTGATTTTACAGTTCGTTTGCAAAGACTGCCATCTTCTCCCCCTGATGTCTTATCCCCCTGTGCACATTTAATGTAAACCGAGTAGTCATTTTAACACAGCAGGTGAAACTATTTTTGGTGATATTTCTACCCTGGAAATGTGTCTACATTTTTTTCATTTTCACAAACACAAACAACCTCCACATACCCCTTTGCCTCCTTTTCAGTTTTTCATCTCTCTAGCAATGTTGTCTTGCTATTTCTAAGTACAGCCATCATCTATCTGTCCATAGACCCTTTACTAATAATATCTGTAACCGTATGGAAAACTTAAAATGCTTTTGTTTACATTTAAATGGATGTTTCATTTGTAAAGTGGTCCTCGCCCCTCAATCAGAGTTTCCTTAAGCCCCAGATGACAGCGACATTATTTAATCTGTTAAATGTCCTGTAGCACGTCAGCGGCTGTTGCTCATGTCAGTGCGTCAGGATGTCCTACAGCTGCACAAACATACTCACTCTGCAGAGCTATCAGCCACGAGTTTAAATTCTGAAGTTGTGTCAGTACTCATGGACAGATGGAAGTCTTTAGGAGCGTTTCCCTTTGGGGGTTTAAAAATAATGACTGCTTTCGTTAGAAAAACAAGTTAAAAATCGGGTAGTGTAAAATTTCTACGTTTAATTCTATGGTAAATAAGGATTTGGGGCAAGCAAACGGCCTTTGACAATAGAAGACCTCTGACCGTGGGCGGGAAGAGTATTCTGTGGCTGGGCTGGACTCTCTGGGATGGCACTGGGCATTTTTCCAGAAGGCAGAGCCGTACCTGGGCTAACTCTTTCGATTAGTCCAAGGAAGTGGTGGGGGTTAGAACTGAGTTACTCATTAGCATTGATGTCTTCCTTTCTCATAAAGTAGGGCAAGCAAGGCCATCTGACCCATTTTATACACAGGGCACTGTGGAGGCCAGTTGTTGAGTTTAAATCCCATTTGCCAACTGTGTGACCTTGGGCAAGTTGCTGGGTTTCTGTTGGCTTCCACTTCCTTGCTTATAAAATGGGAATGCTAATCACTCCTCCTTCATAAGGTAAGGGCACTAATGAGGTTCTTCTAGCTCTTGGAACAGGGCTTACCGTGACCTACAAAACTCTTCTACTCCACACAAAACAGAAGAGGACTTTTCAAGTGGGAAAGGAGCCGAGAGATCATTTAACCTCGTCCCCTCATTTCAGCACTGGAAGATTGGGATCTTTGCTCAAGGTTACTGGACTAGATAAGTAACCGTGTTGGGCCTGGGACTCGGTGATCTTGGTGCAGTTAGCTATCCCAGTTGGATAGTCATAACCCGGAACATTAACGCAGGTGTGCTGCCTGTTCTGATTATGCAGTATCATCTTTGCTTTCTGGAGGATATCCTTGAAGAGTGGGAAAAAGTTCTGATCAGCATCAGATGACAAAAACCATTTTTGCCATTACTTAATGATTTGGGAAGCCACCCAGCCTTCTTGGGTCTGTTTCCTTCTTCATGGTATAATGTAGAACTGTATTTAATGAGGAAGTTATTCCCATATGGACAACATCATTTTCTGTGTTTCTGTGAATGACAATCTGCAGAAATGCTGCCTGCTCTAACATGCAAGAAAATAAGAATAAACATAAAGCTGTTATTATTCACAGAGAAGAAACTGCTTCTTCACCTTGACGCTTGTTTAGATGAGCTTGTAATTCATCTCAGCTTCAGGGCAACCACAAAGGATCAGAGAAAGGTAGATTGGCTTTCCCAGAAATCCAAGAGAAAGGTGATGTTTATTATGTGCATTTCCCAAGAATGTAGTAATGATGTCCTTCCTAAAGGGAAGAGCTGTGCATGAAGTTCATCATCTTCAAGTACTTTTTTTTTTAAAGATTGATTTATTTATGCATACAGACTGGGGTACAGGCCAGAGTTGCAGGGGCAGTGAGGGGATTCACCAGAGACAGAGTGGGGAGCAGAACAGATTGACAAGTACACTGCTGAGGGGAGCAGCGGGCAGGTCAGGAGAGGTCTGCGGTGCCATGTGGCACGTCATGGGGATCGAACTCGTGCTGAAGCTGAAGTGGCTTTAGCTTCTTAGTGCTGTGCTTTAACCCACTGCACCACCAGGGAGGGCCTCATTTTCAAGTACTTTAGGAGCTAAGGTCTCACTAAAACTGACCACGTGCTTTTCATTTTGTAACTTGGTAATTTTGTTTTGAAATAATTGCATGTTTAGATGAATCTCACAGATAAAAATGTGCAGTGAATGAAGACAGACACAAAAGAGCATGCTTTGTCATCTCAGCAAATTGAAGTTTGAGAACAGGGAGAACAAATCACTGGTTATTGGGAGAATAGATGGGAAACAGCAGGTGTTGATTGGGAAGGAAGCCGAAGGAGGATTTTTGTGCCTGAAGATGAACTTCCTTGATGTGCATGTGTGTGTGTGTGTGGGGGGGGGGGTGGATGGGTTGGGGGGTTGGTGCATGTTGAAAATCATTTACTTTCTGTATGTATTTTAAATGTGTACATTTTTTTCAAAGGCCCATGGTGCTCATTTTAATGACAGTGGGAAGTACTGTCCCAGCTTCCTTTTGGAACTTTAGTTTCTTTCAAGTGACCGCTGGAGACTGGCAAAGTTTGGAGGCAGGTAGCAAAACCATCTTCTTCCAGGGGAACAAAACCTCCTTCACTTTTCTCTGTTATGAAGATATTTTTCACATTCTATTCTTTTTTTGGTCTTGTTTTATTTCTTGTTTACGTTCTGTTCTTTTCACTCTTGCTGAATTTAAGAAGATAGTGGCTAAATCATTTTAAAAATATTTATATCCATTCTTCCTTTAATGTTCAATTTTAAAAAGTGCTTCCATACATTCATTTTAAGATCAAGGAACTATCAGCTGATGAAGGACAATTTTCCTTTGCACCAAGTAGGATCTTTTCCAATGCTCACTAATTGTGGTACCCTCAGATCTTAAAGCAGTGATGTATACATTGATATATAGGAAGCTCGAAATTTTTCTAGTTTAAAAGTCATTCAAGGGAATGACTTTAAAATTTTGTTTTTACCATTTTTTTTTCCAGGAATATGTCACATGTGTCCCTGCCCAGCACCACCCTCAGTAGTGAGAATGTTTTCCTTGGTGTTGCTTTAGAAGATGAACCCTGCTTGGTGTCTCACATTTCAGGCCATTCCTGACTGACCTTCCACCAAGCAGCCCACTCAGTGCAGTTACACAGCAACACTCCTGCACCCTGTAAAATATTCCCAACTCCCCCGAGCCGGAAATCACTGCCCCCGGCCCCGGCTCCTCTGCTTCCTCCTCTCTTCCAGCACTTACCCTCCTTGGTGACCACTGACTGCTGGTCACTTTGCTTGTCTCCTCCCCCCTCCCCAATACTGAAAGCCCTTGAGGGCAAGAATCCCGCCCTCCTGTCTGCAAGGTCCAGGGTGATTTCATGGCCCTGAGTGAAAGCAGGTTCTTCACCTTGGGGGTGCGGCGGTTATGAGTGCCATCTCTGGACAACAGAGCTCCTCTCTGATTCAGTTCAAAGCCCACCACTTACTCTGCATGTCCCTTGAGTAAGATAAACTTTTGTGCTTTATCCAGTCACAGTTTAGTCTCTGTTTCTTTATTTACCTCCGTATGAATACACACAATGCCGGATAATGAGTCAGACGCATCGTCTCTGTGCATCTTAATTTTCTCATCTCAAACATGGGGCTCGCAGTGGTTCGTATCTCAATTGTGGTGAGAATTGGCATGAGCTTACACAGGTCAAGTACTTAGCACAGTGTCTAAGTAAATACTTCATAAGTATTAGTGATTATTAATTTTATGAATGTGCATTAATAAAATGCTGGTTAATTTTTACTTTTAGTAGAGAAGGAGCCCAGGGCGGTTCTGCAGATGGTTCCTTGGTGGGTTCTGCTCGCTAGACCTTTCACACCAGCAGGAATCACAGAATTTCTCCTGTGCAGCTCTTCTCAAGAGCTCAGGGGGGAAAAAAACGCACTAGGAAATGCATTCTCAGTTGTCATGAAATAAATCTCGACCCTTTAAACGTACTTTGGATCACCACATAAAATTTTGCTACTGCAACAGTTTGGATTCAGTGACTTATAAGGCAGGGAAGATTTTTGTTCCCGGATTTGTCATTCTGACTTGCCATGATACTGAAGATGATCCTAATCCAGTGCTGGGAGAGAAGGGTGGGCTAAAAAAGGGTGGGACAGAGGCTAGGTCTGGCCCCTGTAGGGCCTGACATTAAGTGCGGGGGACACTTCCAGACCCGACTCTGTGATGGACCCATCGTCTTCCCTTTTCGCAGGTGTTTACTACCATTAGCTGTTTGGCCCTGTCATGTTGTATGTAATAACTAAAACATATTGACACAGCAGTTTGATGATCTGTCTCTTCATGATAAAATACTGGAAACTGAAATAATTAATAAGGGAGAGCTGGGAGAGAAAGATGGGCAGTTCTTAAGCATATTCTTTCCTCAAATTGCTTTGAACTATCTACTGTTGAGAAACTCATGTCTTCTGAGGTCTCTGGGGCTGTTAGCCTCTCCCCACCAATCTCCAATGTCTTTATCTTCACTTTTCTCCATGCTAGTGAGCATCTGACCCAACTGACTCATTGTAGCCCCTGCCACCTTTTTTTGTTATCTGTAACTTCCCTTTTCAGCAGTGAGAGACCATCAGCCACCACTCTTTGTTCCTCTTATTCTATCCCAAGGTCATGTGTATCAGTTTTAGGACTAACTATACCCTGAGTAAAGCCACACACTTGATGCTTCTTTTCATTTCATCTTTCCTTCCTCTTGTCATTCATCTTACCGTCCAAAAGGAAGAGCTCTGGTTCCATCCAGTGTAAACTCTGTGTAGCAAGAGAATAATAAGGTGCCTTGTAGGAAACACGGGACAAGGATAGCCCTTGGCTTCTTTGGCAACCATGCCCAGTCTTATTTGTGACGGCTGCTAACACTTTCTCCATCACTCGCACTTGCTGTCCGCTTGGTCTTGTACCCAAAACCTGGATGAATGTCCCTGTGGGTGATACTAAGCCTAAGCCAGTAGTTCAGTTGGGAGTGAGGCTTCACTTTAGTGCAGGAAGGAAGTCTTTCCGAAGCTCTGTTCTGTTTCTACGCCTTCTGTCCCGGGGTCTTTAGAGTGACAGAATTCCAATGAAAGTGTAAAAACTGAACAGAAATTTAAAATATACAGTGACAATTACATTATCTTAGCATTATAAACTGCAAACAACCAAAGCAAATGACCTAGAAACTCAATTTGAAGGTTTGTTTTCCTTCAAGTTCTTGGTTTTCAAATGTCAGCTGTCATTGAATGGTGCCTTTTTTTTTTTTTTTAAAGATTTATTTATTTTATTCATACAGAACTGGGGTACAGGCCAGAGATGTGGAGGGTGAGAGAATTCACCAGGGACAGAGTGGGGAGCAGAGCAGGCAGATTAAGAAGTACACTGCTGAGGGGAGCAGTGGGCGGGTCAGGAGAGGTCTGCCTCGCCATGTGGTCACCTCTGGGGCAGGCGGGGATCGAACTCATGCAGAAGTGGCTTTAGCTTCTCAGTGCTGTGCTTTAACCCACTGCGCCACCAGGGAGGGCCTGAATGGTGCCCTTTAAATGGCCCTGCTCTTCTTTGATCCAGTAAATGCCTATGAATAATAATATAGGCAGTACTATATTCTTCTTATATGATTTATAATATTATAAGTTACTGTCTAGCAGAGAATTATTAAGGCTGTTATTAAACTTCATGTGATTTCTCTCATTTTTGGTATTATTAGTCTTCAAAATGTATTTTTATTAACCAACAGATATTTTGGAATACCGTATATCTTGAGGAAAATTGAAACCAACTTTGCCATTTGCTTTTTTTTTTTTCCATAATGGCTGTCAACTTCTATAGAATCAGTAGTAAGATTTTTTTTTACTAAGGTTCTCTTCTAAATGATCTTTTAGGTATAGAAGGTGTGAAGTGGCCTCTCTGTCACATTTGTCTTGCTGTCTCAGTGACTGAAATAATTATCTATGGAGAAAAATCTAAAATCGATATTGGAGCACATCACATTAACTGTCAAATAATATAAAAATCTTACAAACTCTCCAATGAAGTAGATAGATTTAATTTTCCAAGAATCCTTCTCATTCAGTTCTCAGACGGCATAAGGAAGACTGTCCAAATCTATCATTTATTTAATATAATTGTCTTGCCTCATTTATTTTTGGGTTCGGTGGTCATATTTGCACTGTGACTGCCGAATGGATAAAATCCTGTTTAAATACTAAATAAAACCTGCCCTTATTCTCTGAGTTCCTCCCAATTGGTGGGGGGTGTGTGTGGGTGGGAAAATTGACTGAGTTGTGTCATTTAAAATATCTGCATGCAAACAGCTAAAGACTGTATTTCAAAATATTTAAATATTTTGATAATATTTAAAACTGTTTACCAAGTAGGAAAACCAAAGTTTTGGGATGAACAGCAGATCACTCTTGATGGCATGAAAGAGAACCAAAAGTAGCATTTAAAAGAGTTAGGAAATTTAGCCTTTCAGCTGGGGTTTATGTGGCAATTTGTTCTTATCTGCAGAATTTCCTAGACTTGTGAAAAAATTGTTGGAAAGTTGCAAATGGATTTTAATGATAGATTGATCCAAAAAAAAATGAAAATGATAGATACATCACTTATGCTGGTAATAGGTGCTGGAGGGAAGAAAGCTAAGGCTCTGGCCATACTACTCAAAAGTTGGGGACAGTCCCCTTCCTGTCCATGACTTAAGAGAAGTGCAATGACAGTTTGATCATCTGTGCCAGTATATAGTTTCTTACTGCAAAGGTGGCTTTCTGTAGTAGCCCAACCATTAGAAAATTAAAGTTGGGTGTACTCAGTCAGGGGAAAAAATATATGTATATTGGGGGAGAGGGTGCTTATGTGTTTTGGAAAAGAGTATTCTCTTCCCCACAGGCACTCGGCTAGGCACCTTCCAGAGCAGAGAAACAGACTAGAACCATAAATGCATTATTAAGAAAGATAATGGCAAGTTATTTTTTTTAAGATTTATTTATTTATGCATACAGAACTGGGGTACAGGCCAGAGGTGCAGGGGTGGTGAGAGGATTCACCAGAGACAAGAGTAGGGAGCAGAACAGGCTGATGGACGAAGTACACTGCTGAGAGGAGTAGCAGGCTGGTCAGGAGAGGTCTGCCACTCCAGGTGGGTCACCTCCCTGGCAGGGGATCGAACTCATGCAGAAGTGGTTGTGGCTCGAATAGTTTCATAGTGCTGTGCTTTAACTCCTTGTGCCACTAGGGAGGGCCAAGTTATTATTTTTTTTAATGCAGTTATGAATTTAATATTAAAGTCTTGTTTTTTTTTTTTCACTCAACTTCCTCATGCATTCTCCCCATTTGTCACCTAAGGCATTATTTAAGTTTTGGTTTTGTTTATTTTTGATTTCATGAGAAAAGTAGACTTGCCCAAGGTTGGGAGCAAAAGTAGAATTTTATGGAGTGTTGGAAAACTGGGTATGTAGCTTGAGTGAAAATGAGAACTGATTTGTGCCTACAGCTTTGAAAGTGAATATGAAATGGAAACTTGAGTTCCATGTCTGTAAGCCAAGCCCTCTATAGTTCACAACATTGAAACTTCAAAATTAAGCCCTTCGGCAGGCAGAATCAATGAAGAAGAAACACACTGGGTTCCTCCCTTGTTCAAGGAAGGCAGCTGCATTGGAGGGACCGTGAAGTAAATCGGGCATTTACTTTTTGATCCTGGCTGACCTTTGCCATCTGTGCCTGGGGCCTGAGGTCCCAGGCTGGACTACTTTCTTGTCACCTTGTAGTCTCCCTATTATATTAAGAAGAATACCAAGTTATATGTCTGCTCCATCTTCCTAGAAGCAGAAGTCCTGGACAATCCATTTTTGTATTGTTTTGTCTTCTGCTATATTGTTACTAAAGTTTTGAAGGTGGAAGAATTTGACAGTTAACCACCCCTTCCCCATTCAACACTTAACATTTTTACTCTATTTTATTTTATTGTATTTTTATCCATCTGCCCATTTATTAATGTACATGGACATTAGTACACTTCATCCCTAAGGACATCAGCAGTCCTTCATTGGACTTCACCATTCATCTCACTAAGGGATGGATTAAACAAAAATCAGATACATCATATTTAAATACCACTTGATGAGTTTTTGTATAATCCATCCCTTAGTGAGATGATTCCTATCACGTCTAGAGTTCCCTCAAGCCCCTTCTCAGTTAAGTCACACCTCCACCTCATTCTAAGAAGCAACAACTGTTCTGACAATTTTTTGCCATTAATTTTTTTTGCCACTTTTAAAACTGCATATAAATAGAATGACACCATATGTAGCTCTTGTGGATGGCTTTCTCCAGCATAGGTTAAAGACACTTTAATGGTTCTCTCTTCCTCTCTGTCCCCCTCCTAATTCATAGATCGGTGCCATTGATGGCCCATCTGCACTGCTTCAGGTGTGTGCCCACTACCGTTTGACATTGGGTAGCTGAGGTAGTATAAGCCATTGCTGTCATCCTTCTGTTTTGAACACAGTACAGGGCAGGACAACCTAAGGTTTTGGGTCTTTCTACTCATTCATGAAATGTCTAAGGCACATTATGATATGTGCTAGAACACACAGTACCCACATTTTCCACATTTCTTGTCATTCGTGTTAGTTATAAGTTTATTGGAAGCTGAAAACTTTTTTGTAATAGGGGTAAAAGTTACTTTTAGCATTGTAAAGATTACAATTTAGCTTCTTGGCACTAAGTTTTATTTTGTGAAGGAGAAACCATGGTTTTAGCTACATCATAACTGTAATATTTATTACTGAGAATGCCAAACTAGCCTCTGGAGGAACATCCTATTTCAGGAATACTTAGAATACTCTATTTTCCTGCACAAAATATTGATGTTGCTGCAGATGGATTCAGCTGTGTTTGGCAGGCCTTTATTTGTCTGGCCCTACCTATTATGTAAGTCTCTTGCTTTTCAATTTCCCCAAAATGATTACCTAAGGGGACTATAATTTCTGATTGATTGGTTTACTGATTGCTATCAGGAAAGTTCTGCCAGCTAGGAAATGGGACAAAATAAACTTTATGTGATATTACAATTAAAGTGGGTATGTTTACTGCTAGTAATGCAGGAAAGAGATCATGTGATTTCAAGCTTTTATGACAACTTTTTATTTTTCTTTGTAGTTGATGGACTGGACAAAGCTTCTATAGCAAACTCAGATGGACCAACAGCAGGTTCCCAAACACCTCCCTTCAAGAGAAAGGGGAAACTGTCCACCATTGGTAAAATCTTTAAGCCATGGAAATGGAGGAAAAAGAAGACCAGTGACAAATTTAGAGAAACCTCAGCAGGTATGACTACCATCACTTTGTAGAAGAGAATGATTGCCAAATTTTTCAAAAGATAGCAAAATATGCTTTGCAGGGTTGTTTTTTTCCCCCATCCCCATTTGAAGCACCCTTGTTTTATTGAAGAATGAAACAACTTAGACGGTTCTCATCTACCTTCTTTTTCTACTCACTTGAACTTCTGAATATATTCTAGTAAATTCATATACAAATGTGCCATGTAAGAAGAAGGAATTTAAAATAAATGTTGCAGCTACACAGAGCTGTTTATACACTCACCCATACACATGTATACTCATACCTAGCTATGTGCCTAATTTGAGTAGCCCTTGCCTAATTGTTAAATACAAAACTTTAAGGTGTCTTTTGAAATGTCTTTATTCCATGGAAAGATTTGAAAGGCCGTATGAATGGAAAGAGCTGCCATATTTGTTACTTAAATTTTCATTATGCCCCATATCCTAAAATCTGTATAGATGGTTGTTATAACTGTTGTTAAGAACATTTTTGATTATTTAACATTGTTAAGCCTTAGTTAGTGCCTTTCATCTGGACTCATGGAGGAAGTTGGCTTTCAATTAAACACGGGCCCTATGCCAGTAGTATTTTGTTTAAGATAAAAAGGTTTGTCTCTTGTTCAGCTTTCTCTATGCTAACTGTCCAAATTAATCCCTTCATCAAAATTCTCTGCGCACCACAGTCTAATATTGGCATGTAAGTACAGGGACACAGAGCACATCTTGCATATCTTACTGGTCTTTGCTGAGGTCAGAGCAGGCCTTAGTCAAAGACAAGATAGCACACAGCACAAGGGTCTGAAAAGTCAACACCAATACGGCTGAGGCACTTGAAGCTTTTGATTTCTTTAAGCATTTAATATTTTAAAAGAAATAATGCGACATCAAAGACATTTCCAAATAATCCTGGAGGAGGGTGAGTATAAATGAAAGAAGACTGGTCATGAATGAGTAATCCTTTAAGCTAGGTAGTGGGTACATGGGGATTATTCTCTTCATCTCTCTACTTACAGATGTTGGGACATTTACACAATAAAAAGATATGAAAAAAAGGGAAAGAGATTAGACTTAGGGGTACATAACTTGGAAGTACATAACTTGGATATTGATGTCTCTTTCGTGCCTAATTGGCTTCTTGGGCCAGGAGGTGGTGGGAAGTGGTGTATGCTGCTGTTGAGTGAGGACACCTCAATTCAGCTGAACCGGCGGAGTAGTGAGTTGCTTTCGGTTCAGATTCTGTTAGTTCTCGACTCCTTCCAAGCCTGGCTTTATATCATGTTTGCCTTGTTCTTCAGTTCTGAGTGGGATCACACTGGCCTCCTTAACTGCTTCCCTCTCCTGGCTCCCTGAGCAGGGGAGATCTGCTCTTCCAGTTCCATGCATACCCACTGGGAGGAGAACGTGGTCAGTATCACTAAGAGGAGACTGAAAAGGATGGACAGAAACCTCTGTGGTCATCTCCCTTACCCTAACTCCTCTTCCCCTACAGTAGAAAACTACAGTGATAAAGATCTTCCCCTTTATCTTTCCTAGCCCACCTCTTTTTAATTCTCTTAGCAGTAGAGAGACTGTAACATATTTCCACCAAGTCAGGTCAGGTAATAAAAGTCGTTTGGAACAGCCTTAAGTGCTGTTTTATGTTACTCCATATTTCTTGATAGCTTAGCCTTTAAATTCCCTGTTTCCTTCTCAAATTCAAAAAGGATTTTTAGATAAGTTTAGTTAACAGATTCTGGTGATTACTACACCCCTGTTCCTAGAGACTTACATATTATAAGAAAAACCTGAAGAAGTTATTCATTGCTGCATTTTTGGACCATAAAATTGCAAAGCAATAGGATAATTCAAGCCAGGAAAATGTATTTGCAATTCCTTGGGAATTTGTCAGCGCCATGCCCATGTGTCGTGTCTTTGGAAAGCCTTATTATTATTAATGTTGCACTTGAGTTTCATAAGATGCTATTAACTGTCCCATCGTAAAGCATTTTATCATCACAGATACATATGTTTATTTTAAGGCTGATTTTATATTTCTGCTGAGCTTTGTGGATTGTATCAGCAGAGACTAAAATAGAGAGGCTGAAATGGTGGATTAGTTGTTTTCTTCACATTGAGTAAAAGATGTCACATCTAGAAGAAAATGGATGTACTTGGAAATAACCAAGGAAAGGTGTTTTCTTCTTTAATGAATTATCTCAAGGTGTGAATTCTAGCTGTTTCTGTTGGGCCAAGGTCATGTGCTGTTTGGCAAACTCTAAATGCCTTGGGTATGACCCATGGTATTTTGGTATATGAAAGAACATGAATTTCTTCTAGGAAGAATAACTATTTTTCCTTCTCTTAAACCTTCTGGCTTTAAGTACACATGTACATGAATCTTGCTATGTTTTACAGTATGGCGGTTAATACCAACTGCCCTCATCTGGTTTTCTGCTGATTCAGTACGGCCTCGATAATGGAGCCTTCCTATAATCATGTTTACTGAGGTGGAAGTTGAGCAGGGGCTTGTCCGCCGTCTGTTTTCATGAGTCAACTACATTTGAGAATATTCCTTCCAAAACCAAAGACCTTCTTGTCCTGGAAGGCAGGCTGGGTCATGCCCTGACTTCTAATTCTCTGGCCTTTTTTTTTTTTTTTTTAAAGATTTATTTATTTGCTCATACAGAACTGGGGTACAGGCCAGAGGTGCAGGGGTGGTAAGAGGATTCACCAGAGACAGAGTGGGGAGCAGAATAGGCAGACTGACGAAGTACACTGCTGAGGGGAGCAGCGGGCGGGTCAGGAGAGGTCTGCCGCGCCATGTGGGTCACCTTTGGGGCAGGCAGGGATCAAACTCATGCTGAAGTGGCTTTAGCTTCTTAGTGCTATGCTTTAATCCGCTGTACCACCCGGAAGGGCCCTCTCTGGACTTGTTTTAAAGTAGCAAAGTTTCCTATATCTTCAACTCTGGTCTAGTTTGGTCCTGTGGCTGCTAAGTTCTGTGGCTGGATAATAGCCCTCCTTCCCCTTGGCGTACCCCAGGCTCCTCTTTCTTCACTTTCTCCTGGCTGCCTTTGTCCTGCTTAAATTCTAGGTTCTATGCCTTCCCTCGTGTAATCACTCAAAATGTCATTTACCCAATTTCCTACATAATTATTTCTTCCATTGTATTTTCTTTGGGGAGAAAGGAGCTGAGGTTTCGCTCTGGATCTTTAAATATGCTTTTATCCTACAAAGCTAATACTACAAGCAAATACCCATAGTCTATTTTATTACTGTCAAGACCAAGTGTCTTGAAAATGTCCCGTGTCTGCTACTTCCGCTTCCCTCCACACCCCCGCTTCCCGCCTCACTTTGGCCTTCCTCTGCATCACCGACCCATGAGTTACTCCAAGTTTCCTACTCCCACAGGTCAGTGTTAAGCTCTCATTTTCATCCGTTTCATTCTGTACAACCTTAGCCCTTACTAATTAGTCTTTCCATAACTTACTGAATGACTCTCCTTGATGGGGAAAAGGTGTGGTTATCTTGGTTGTCTCACTTTGCTTTCTCTCTTGCTCAGTCTCTTTCCCTTCTCATTTCCCCCTTTTTTTTTTTTTAAGATTCATTTATTTATGAATACAGAACTGGGGTACAGGCCAGAGGCACAGGGGCCATGAAAGGATTCACCAAAGACAGAGTGGGGAGCAGAACAGGCAGATGGACAAGGTACACTGCTGAGGGAGCAGAGGGTGGGTCAGAGGTCTGCTGCACCATGTGGGTCACCTCCAGAGCCGGGATCGAACTCACACTGAAGCAGTTGTGGCTAGCTTGCAGTGCTGCATCCTAACCCATTGTGCCACCAGGTAGGGCCTCATTTCCCTTTTGGGGGAAGTTTGCTACATGTCTTACCATTCTCTTTCTCTGAATGTGTCCCCGCTTCAGCTGAAGACCCCCATCCCAGCAACTCTTTCATGATGGCGAGAGACTTAGAAAATCAAATGATTATCAGGGAGAGGAGCAGTTTTGCTTCTGAACGGTAATGTGGAGACCTTACCAGGTCTCTCTTCTCTGTCCCCACATCTGTCAGACTGGCTCCGGTGCCAGCTAAGGCTAGAAGCATCTCCCCAACCCCCTGTTGAGGGCTGATGCTAACTCCAAACCCACTCCTGCTGCCTCTAGCCATATGCCAGGCACTGTTCTAGGAGCTGGCGATTCTGCAGCAATTAAGTAAACGAGATTCCTGGCCTCACCAAGATTTCCTTTTAAGGAGGGAAAGGTGCTAATAAAGGCAGAGAATCAGTACAGATAGTGAGGGAGGCAGGTGTGGAAAAGTGCTGTGGACAAACAGGTTCTAAACCAAAGCAGGTTCCTTGCCAGCCGCAGCTGCCCTTCGGTAAGCACAGTTCTCCTTGGCCTCCAGACTGACCCAGGTTTTCTGGCTTCTTCACCATCTTCTGCATCCTGTTGGCTTCTAAACCCTTTGGTTTATTTCCAGCTACTTGCTCTTCTGATTCCCATGGACACCCAAGCTGGGAGGAGGACTGTGGGCAGTAGCATTAAGAAAGGCCTCTATCACCTTTTCCTCTTCATCCCCCACATCTGGTCCTTATTTCTCTATGTGTCACTCTTACGGTGATGCCTTTTTGCAATACTGGGTGCTAGTTGCACCAGCTGTGGAAAGCTGTAGGGCACTAGAGAAGGCAGCAGAGGCTGGGTTCTGACATTAGCCTGCCTATGAGGGCAGCCTGACCTACCTCATGAGACTGACAGGGAAGGTTCAGGCTCTCACTGGCACTTAGAAACCTCAGAATAACCAACATCATGTCTTTTCAAGTTCAGGTCAGGCAAGTAGAGCAATGGAAGCCTCACATCAAAGCAGTGTGTGTAGCTCCAGATAGGATAGTGAGATCCAGACAGGCAGGCCCCAGTAACCACGGTGTTCTTTACTTAGGTCATAGTATTTGTGGGCAGTTGGTGCCTGGTACAGGAAATCAGAAGAACCTAAACGAGAACCCCCATCTTTTTTTTTTTTTTTTTTAAGGAACCAGATAACAAAGCTTGTAACTAGGACAGGAAATTACTCAAGGGTCAGGAAGAAATACACTGAAGAAAGTCAAACAGGGATGGATGGCTAGAATAGCTAGACTAGCTCCCAGCGTGGGCAGAGGAAACAGAAGTCACTGTGGATCAGGTGAAATAGGCGAGAGAGCACCCACCTCTACTCTCTTCCCTCCAGGCCACCCCTGATACCTCCATGAGGGAGCTTCCCCCTTCACGGGAACTTGAATCCTGGCACTTCTTGCACAAAAAGTGTGAGTGATCCACATGGTTGGTGAACTCCAGACTCCTCAGTTCTCCTCATATAACTCCAACCAACATTGCTGTGTGAACTTGCTCTACTGGTCATGTGCCTTGGTCTTCTGTCACAGTGGGTCACTCGCTGAGCTTCTCTCGCTTCTTGTCTCCAGGCTTCTCCCTTTCTCTTCTTCCTCCCAGCACCTTCTTTCCACAACAGCACCCGATGAAGAAATATTACCAGTCATGCAAGTGGTATGTCATGACAAGTCTCTCATTTCTTCTTCTTTTTTTTAATATTTATTTATGCTTACAGAACTGGGGTACAGGCCAGAGGTATGGTGGGTGAGAAGATTCACCAGAGACAGAGTGGGGAGCAGAACAGGCAGATCGAGGAAGTACACTGATGAGGGGAGCAGTGAGCGAGTCAGGAGAGGTCTGCCACGCCATGTGGGTCAGCTCTCTGGCAGGAGATTGAACTCATGCTGCAGTGGCTTCGGAGAGCTTCATAATGCGCTGCTTTAACCTGTTGCGCCACCAGGGAGAGCCCGACAAGTCTCTTATTTCTCGAAGACATCCTCTTCTTTAACCAAATTTTATTGACTTGCCATTCGACATAATTTTAGGAGCACGACAGCACACCTCAGTGTGTCACATGCTTCACTGGCCCTTACCAGAAGCCAGCACCAGGGCCCTACTCACACTGCCTCAGTCCTCCTGTTACAGAGTTGGGAGAAAGGGGCACCCCTGAACTCCCAAACCTGCCTGCTCTAAATAGGTTCTGCCATCCGCCGTATCGAGACAAGACACAAGAGCTTTAATGGAAAGGAACTTTAATAGAATGAGTGTGCAACACAGAAGACAAAGAATATAATTTCTAAATCAAGCACCCAGTCACCCATCCCCTCATGGGTAAAAGTCCACTCAAAAGGGATTGGCGCAAAGCAAGGCCTGAAAGCCCACCATAAGCTTAAAATACCTCTGGCCAGGACTCATAGAAAAGTGTCAGAAATGGTCAGACAAATCTGAGAGAAAAAAAGCACAATCAAAATCAATGTAAACGCTGTCATAGCGTTTACACCGCTCTCTCACTCACATCTGTTTCACCCAGTCCAAGACCAGAAACAAGCAAAGTTTCTTCACATGTTTCTCAATTCCATGTGGCTTCCTCAGGTTTCCTGCTGGCTCTCCATCCTGCTTCCTTCTTCTCCCAGATCCTTCTCTTCTCTGCTCAGCTGCACCCTTCTTCTGTGTGGGGCAGGGAACCTGGTACTTCCCCTTTTCCTAAGGGCCACCCTGTTACACTCCCTCCTCCCTCTCTCTCCCCTTCAGCAACCCATAGTTTTCACAGAATTTGTGGCTTTTGTTGTGATTTTTTTTTTGTTGTGATTTTTCTGCCTGTTTTCTTTGGTTATCTACATTGCACACATGAGTGAAACTAGCCAATGACCATCTTTTGCTTTCTCACCTATTTCATGTAGCATCATTACCTCAAGACTCACCTGTATTGTTCCCAGAAGTCACTATTCTATCTTTTTAGTCACTGAGTGATTTCCATTATATGTAATACAATTTCTTTATCCAGTTGTGCATCAGTGGGTCTTTAGGTTGATTCTTTCTGAACTATTGTGAATAATGTTGTTATGAATGTAGGGATGGGTAGCTCTTCTTGTGTTAGGGTTTCATATTTGGGGGATCAGTATCTAAAAGTAGTATTACTGGAACCTATGGTATTTCCATTTCTAGTTGTTTAGGGAATCTCCATACTGTTTTCGATAAAACTGCAACAATTTACTTTCTTACTGACAGGGAAGTGTCTCTCTTTTCTCCTAATTTACTGTGATAAAGAGAAGGCACATAAATAGCTTAGGGTGCTCAAGCCAGGTCCCTATATATGTCAGATAACACTTGTTCTTTCAACATGTTTGTTTAATATCTCCACCTATATCACAGGCTCTGTTATAAGGCTCATGTTATAGGAGGAAACAAAAGACAGAACTTCCTCTCCTTATGGATCTCACCTTCCAGTGAGGGTACGAGGTAGAATGTAAACCCAGTAAGTTAGACAATATTTTAGAAAGACAAAACATACAGACTATGGGAGGGAAGTTACACTTTAAAATAGAGTAGTCAGAGAGACTTTACCAGAAAGGGAACACTTGAGAAAAGCCAAGAGGAAGGGAGGAAAAGAACTCAGAGAAATTCCACTAAGTCATGACAGAAGGCAGAAATGGATTCATTTTTGGTCTTGTTGGCCACACTGTCCCCAGCAAATACAGTCTGTTATCAACTTTGCCTAGTAATTTAGCAGCTAAAAGACTCACCTTTATGAACCTCATGATTAATCTTCATACCTGTTTGCTGACACCGTAGCTTCTAATAAGTCATGTAGTTTTAGCCTAATAAATCATGTCCTTAGACCCTACTAGAAGAGGAGCAGGAATCCGGGAAAGGGATTTAACGCTCATATAAATGTTTTCTTATGACTTCCTTTCTTCAATTCAAATTCAAGAGCCAGATTCTGGCAGGCCCTCGGAAAACCACCTGCATGGAATCCAAGTTGCTGTGTTTGGGTAGCGCCTAGCATCAAGTCCTTCCCACCTCTAATACCCGATTCTAATCATGGGGAACATTTTCTCTTATATTGACCGGAAACAAATTCTCTAAAATTGTTGTCTCCAACTTCTTTTCTCCTCCTGGATCTATTTTTGATTTTTAGTGTCTCATCATGGGAGCATACTAAAATTATTCAGATGATTCAGTTTGTTTTTTTGTGAATGCCAGGCCCACATGCCACGTGCTGGAGACAGAGTCCAACAGGCTGGCATGGCGCTGCTCTCTCGGAGCCCACATGGGGCCGGGGGCCTGGTCATTCCGGCTGGGTGATCTCTCTGGTTGGGTGATCTGAGCACAAGCTATACATTCCTTCTATGTCCCCCACTTTACAAATTCTCCAGCATGGTCTTTGGTTCTGTGCCTTTTCCTGCATAGTGTCCAGATCGGCAAGCTCCCTCCTCTGTCACACTGCTCGCGTCAACCTTTGTGACTCTCGTTAGTGTTGGACTCTTTCTCATGTTGTCATGACCAGTCTCCTTTATTAATTATTCTTTTGTATCCAGCTTTTCACGTTGTGCCCATATTCCTGGACGCTCTTCTCTGAAAGCACCAGAAGTCTTTACTGCTGGTTTTTGGTTTTTGTTTTGTTTTGTTTTTTGGCCTAGTTGCTCTCTTCCCTGACATCTGATTCTGTACTATGACCTGGGTGTTTTTCCTCCCACCCTATTTCAGCTTAAAGATTCTCTTCAATAGGTCTTTATTAGTCTCTCCCCGACATATCATTTCTGTTTTCAGGGACTGTACCCCAAGCCTTGCCAGGCTTAGCATTGTTGTGCCAGCAATCAATGCAGAAAATCAGGCCTTGTCTCTGGCATCATGGGTTCAAGTAGCCATTCACTTTGTTCATCCACTTTTGTGTATCATGAGCTTCTGCTAGAAGAGAAGAGACCCACGCTTAACCTCCCTCTCCTTTGTGTTCCCTGTCAGAAGAAGTCAATTATTTCTACTTTAAAAATCCAATAGAGGGGCCCTCCCTGATGGCACAGCAGGTTAAAGCACAGCACCGAGGAGCTAAAGCCACTTCAGCATGAGTTCGATCCCTGCCCCAGAGGTGACCCACATGCTGCAGCAGACTTCTTCTGGCCTGCCCGCTGCTCCCCTCAGCAGTGTACTTTGTCAATCGATCTATTCTGCTCCCTACTCTAACTCTGGTGAATCCTCTCACCGCCCCTGAGCCTCTGGCCTGTACCCCAGTTCTGTATGCATGAATAAATAAATCTTTAAAAAAAAAACTCCAATAGAAGAGGTTTGTGAAGTCTTGGTGTGTCCTTCCATCTTAAGAAACGTGTTGCGAGAGGGCTGAGGTCTCAGGCCCATCGGCTCTGACTCCCTGTGACCGCTATTTGACTCTCCCTTGTTCCTTCATACAGCAAGTATGCACTGAGCAAATCTTCACTGATCCCCTGCCATCAGCCCAGATGCTGCTCTATGCACTGGGGATACCCCAGTTCACAAAAGGTAAAGTTCCCAGGCTCAAAAAACTCATCCTTTGCTCTTGGCTGTGTTCTCTGTTGAGCTTCTCTCACCTGCTGCCCCCCCCAGGTCCCACAGTGTCAGTAGCCCCTCACCCCCTTATTTCACCTTTTGATCTCTCATCAATCTCTTCATTGTAGTTTTGATTCCTCTCTTCCTAAAGCATTTTTCTTTATAATACCTTTATCTGCTTTATTTTTTTCCCTTTCTTCTACATACCCTGTACCTTTTCTAGACCAAAGCAAAGGGAGATGTCCCCCCAGTTCCCCTTACCTCCCCTTTCTTGTGAAAACCGGTTTATATTAATGACTTGCCTCTTGGTGGCTCTTCTCCAAAGAAGAAAAACCAAGGTCACAGCTGAGTGATCCCTGGGATGATTTCTGCACGGTCCAGACCTCGGGTCCCAAGGTTGCCTGTGGTCATTATTTGGCAACCCCTCTTGGAAACAGTTTCTGCAAGCCTCCCCCAGCCAGCCCCCCAGGACTGGATGAGGCTTTTCCCCCAACACTGCTGAGTGCCTATAGTGTCAACCTTTTGCCCTTTCTGAACACACAAACAGGCATTTGATTTTTCCAAATCTCTATGCCCGGCCTTTCTCTTTGACTGTGGCCATAGGCCAAGGATCATGCAGCCCATGGGACGACAGTTATTTGTCCTGACAGCTGTGATGTATACTCCTGAGAGGTTCCTAGAAGTCTCTGTGGTTTGCTTTTGTGAGAAGCAAATATACAAATGGAACCACTAATGACTTCTCTGTCACCACATTTTTGACAATAACTTTTTCAAAGGAGGTCATTTCCATGGTCATATACCATCTTCTTCTGTGCATGTACAGTTCTTTGAATTTACATATACATATGCGTGGCGTTTGTGTGACCGTCATTATCAGGCAACATGGAGGGGTAGTTTGTGGTTATTTGGGGGAGAAAATACAGTGGCATGACAAAGGATTAAATTTGGATTTTCAGGCTGAAATTAATGTCATTTATATATGTGGTGCTTTTAACAGTACATACCTCTCTTCAGTGCTTTTATTTTTTGGTAGTTGAAGTAACATTATATTACAACATTATATAAGTTTTAGGTGTATATTGTTAAAAACACCACATATATAAACTAAATTCATTTCACCCTGTAAATCCAAATTTATTCTTTGCTGTGCCACTGTACTTTTCCCCCCAGATAACCACACAACCACCCCTCCTTTTTCTTCCCCTCTGGTAACCACTAATTGGTCTAATAATCGAAAGTTTATTTTGGTTTCATTTAGTTTACCTGTTTGATTTTGCTACATGCTTCATATAAGTGAAATCATACGCTATTTCTCTGTTGGGCTTATTTCCCTAAGCATAATTCAATCCAGGTCTATCTGCTTTGTAAATAGGATTTCATCTTTTTTTTTAATAGCTGAATAATATTCATCTGAAAGTTTTATCTTTTTTAATAGCTGAATACACACACACTCACATCACATCTTTATCCATATGCTAATTGATAGGTATTTAGAATGCTCCAAGTTCTTCACTATTGTAAGTAGACCAGCACTTTTTTGTAAGCAGGTTCATTGAAGTATAATTCATATATATGATGCTCTTCACTCATTTAATGTATAATTTAATAGGTTTTACTAAGTTTCACAAACTGTACCACCATCATAAGAATCAATTTTAGACATTTTCATCATCCTTAAAACAAGTCCCATGCCCATTAATAATCATACCCCATGACCCATCAAAAACTTCCACTCTCTTTTCTGCCTGTAGGTTTGCCAATTTAGCTGTTTCATATAAGCAGAATCATATAAGTATGATCTTGTGTGACTAGCACCTTTTACTTAACATAATGTTTTCAGGTTTCACCCATGCTGTAGTATGCATCAGTACCTAAATTCCTTTTACTATCTAATACTATTCCATTGTACAAGTTTACCACATCATATTTATCTGTCAATTGATGGGCATTTGGATTGATTCTACTTTAGGCTGTTATGAATAATGCTGCGTGAATATTTGAGTTCAAGTTTTGCATGAACACATGTTTTCACTTCTCTTGGTTATATACCTAGAAATGGAATTGCTGAGTCATATGGTAATTCAATGTTTAACATTTTGAGGAACTGCCAAGACTGTTTTCCAAAGCAGCTGCACCATTTTATATTCCCACCAACAGTGCATGAGTGTTCCAGTTTTCCACACTCTGGCAACGTTTGTTATTATCTGTCTTTAATTATCACCACAGTGAGTGTAAAGTAGGTCCCTGTCTCTCTTGTTCCTCTCTTTCTGTCACGTTCTTCATTTTCCATAGTAGGCTTTACCTTCTAGCATTTATAATTTATATTATTTATTATTCCATCTCTCTCCACATTAAATTATAAATTCTGTGAAGATGAGGGGCTTTAATTTCTTTTTGATAAACCCCAAGCAAATAGAATGGTATCTGGCTTGTGTGAAGTAATCAGTTAATGTTTGTTGATTGAATCAATGACTGAAAGGTCCTTGATGGGCTTTATCCCATCTTATAGGTGGACGTTTGCAAGTAAACATTTGGTTGAGAAAGTGCTGGATTTGGGGGGCAGGGGAGTAAAAAGTGTCCCCTTCTTTACTCTTCCATCGTGTTCATATCACTGAGAGCTGGTAAAGGTCCTAAGAAGTCTTGTAAAGCCACAAAAAAAACAATGAATCCATTCACCCAATTTAATGGGTAGGGTGGGCACCCAGTCTTGGGTGAATGGATAATAACCTTAAGTAACAGTTACTGTCTGCCCTGTAAGGCAACAGCCCATCAAAGGTCAATGTGGGGCACCATTGACACAAAAAGGAAACTGGCCGTGTTTTGGTTCAACATTTGTGTATGAGAATTTTCAATCCAAAATCAGTCAGACCAAACTAAGCATTAACATTCTGTGTATAAAAGAGATAATCATTTCACCATCTGTACTTTCTTCATTGTTGTTTTACTCTTTTCCTAAAGAGATATGAGGTAAACCAAATTTCCTTTATATGCATTAAATATGAAGGAGACTAAATAGTGCTCTTTAGTTTGTTCTCCCAGTAGAATGAATTTTTTGTTGGTTCAGTCTTTTTACACGTAGGTGGATGGACGAAACCATTATGAATCCACCTTTTCATTTATGGAGCATTTATTATTCATGATAGGTCTCTTCCAGGGGTGAAACCCATTTATAGGAAAGAGTAATATGAGCGCTAAATTATCATTCATTGTTACAATTGAGATTGGTAGTTTAACAACTACGAACACTTTTCATCATGGGGCTAAGTACACAATGGATGTTCAAACCGTTAAGAACCCACCTGCTCTGGATGAATAGAATCCCTAACCTCTTACCTCTATTTTGTTGTTGTTGTATTATTTTTTATTGTGGTAACATTGGTCTTACAACACTCTGCGATATAGGGGTATAAGTTTATACTTCTTCAGATGTATGTTGGCACCCCACACATACCACCGACACACCCATAATTTACCACAGGCCATTGGGGCCCCACTTCCTGCTTTGCTCCTCACCACCACCACCCCTCCATTTTTGGTAGCCTCAGTTCTCCTCTCAGATATCTAGCATTTGTTTTGGTTAAAAATCTTACTGCTGAGGCCCTCTCTGGTGGCACAGTGGGTTAGAACTCAGCACCACAAGCAAGAAGCAGCCGCCTTGGTGAGAGTTCATCCCTGGCCCCGGAGGTGATCCACGTGGGGTGGCAGACCTCTCCGGTCTCTCCCATTGCTCCCCTCAGCAGTGCACTTAGTAGATCTGCCTGTTCTGCTCCCCACTCTGCCTCTGGTGAATCCTCTCACCGCCCCTGAACCTCTGGCCTGTACCCCAGCTCTGTATGCATAAATAAGCTCTGTATGCGTAAATCTTTCCCCAAAAAATCTTACTGCTAAGTGAAGTTGAGGAGACTCCCTTGTTTCCTGTATATTTTAGAAAATGTGACATTGCTTGTTTAAGACAAACTGAGTTTCAGGTTAAAATTTATTGAGCTGTACAACTGACCAGTGTCTCAGGTCTCCAGCCTTTCCCAGGAGTTAGGTTCTTCCCTAGAAGTGAACTCAGTGAACTCAGATAAGCCAGGCGTTTTCCTGGAGCATCCCATGAAAACATTCTCACAGGAGCCATGGGGGTTATAGATTTTGCTGATTTCTGAATATAGATGACATTTTTAAAGGAACCACACCCACTAGAATGAAATGAAGAATTGTTAACTCTCATTTCTTTTTTTCTTAGCCACAGTTAATTCCTCAGGGGGATATAGAGAAAAGGAACAATGTTCCCTTGCATCCCTTAATAAAAAAGGCCTCCATTGGGATGAGACTAGTGAGGGTGTATTGCTTTAAGAGAGGAGCTGATTGTTTATATGCCTCACTTGGGTGGATAATTTCCTAATTTCATTTGCCTTTGGAATTTTGCCACTTTTAAACAGTTTTAGAGGTACTGCGAAAGTCCTTCTTGCCTAGGTCAGAGAACTAATGTCAGGAAAGTCCATTATTTTATTTCCTTTGCACATTATTTCCCTTTGTGGTTTTGTTTTGGTTTTTTTTGCCCTGTGATACAAATCCGGTCTTTATCACTAAGGGCTAAATCCTGGAAAGTAACTCTTTTTTGGCTTATATGTTGTCCTGATTTGTTTTCCACTTGGAATATAAATTGCCATCTTAATTCTTACTTTCTTTTTTAAGTGAACGGGATTTGGGCTTATAACACTTTTTTGTCCCAGGTTTACCACTGAGTTCCTAGACTCAGATTCCCAAAGTTTATAGTCTTAAAGTTTCCTTTCTTCCAAAGTATACTTACTTAGGACCTATTATGAAACAGGGCACAAAAAGTTAGCTCTGAAACATCTAACAGAATAAAGAGCATGGCTTCTGAACAACAGTGAGCACATTATACATCAGTGTGGGTACATGTCTTTGACAGTTCCTTCTGATCTATTTTTGATGCTTCTCAGAATTAATGTGGTCAGAAATATCACAATATAATTTTTAAATTCTGGTAGGAAATACATAATAGTTTCCATATTAGCCACTGAGTGTTCAATTCAACAGTGTCAAGTATATTTACATTGGTGTGCAACAGATATCCAGAAACCTCGCATCTTATACAACTGAAACTCTATACTCATTAAACAATTAATCCCCATTATTAGGTTCTAAAAATCTTCAGGTGGGTTAAGTGTAAAACATTAGTAGTACCAACTAAAATTTAATGTCCCATTTCAATCTGATGTTGGCATATTGCAAACATTATGTAGTCCTTTTTTTTGTTGTTGTTGAGTTTATCAGCTCAATCTAAAATCTTGAATTTAATACTACTCCAAGAAGTTTGAAACATGTTCCCTTTAAATAATTTTTATAATTTTTCTACATTGGCAACATAAGAAATAATGAATTTTTTTTTAAATAGATGTTAAAAGTAACTTTCTTTTGCCCATTTGAAGTCTTATTTGGGATTAACAAGAACAAATATGCAAATATCGTTGGTAACAATAACCAACTCTTACTGAGATTTTATTGTGTGCCATGTGCCATAAACTGTGTCAAATGTTTGCAATCTTCCCCATTACTTTATGACCCATTTCACTAATAGATAAAAATGCCGCAAGAGAATGGGATCAGAACTGGTATGGGAAGAGTGCACTGCACTGTGGTGATGGCACATGGTGAATTGGTGGTGGGAAGTCCATGGGGATTACAACTGAGACGAAAAAATGCACAGAATGAAGAATGATGTAAAAAAAAATATGTACATATTTTTAAAAAAAAAAAAGGAGGGAAAATATAAAAAAAAACCTAAAAAAAAAATAAGGAAAAGTTAAATAATTTGCCTTAAGATCTAGGGCTGTGTATAGCATGGCTTGCACTGAAATATTTAAATCTCAGAAGCTTAACTTTATTCTTTTTTTTTAAGATTTATTTATTTATGCATACAGAACTGGGATATAGCCAGAGGTGCAGAAGCAGTGAGAGGATTCATCAGAGACCAAGTGGGAGCAGAACAGGCAGTTTTATTGAAATGCACTGCTGAGGGGAGCAGCAGGCCCGAGACAGGAGGTCTTCTGCACCACGTGGGTAGCTCCCTGGCAGGGAATAGAATTCAGGCTATAATGGGGATAGTGCTGAGACTTAATCCCTGGGTCACCTGCACATTTCCAAGAAATATGTAGAGAAGCTAAAAGCAGCTGTAACTTTTGGAGAGATGATGCAACCTGTTGGAAGAAATGACAGGATAGTGTCAAGTGACAGGTACATCATTAATTAGAATTTGCAAAGTGATGATCCATTAGTTTTAAGTCTTATTATAAAAGCATTGACTTTAGAAACCAGGAATCATTCCCCGGTGGCGCAGCAGGTTAAAGCACAGCACTAAGAAGGTAAAGCCACTTCAGCTTAAGTTCGAACCCTGGCCCTAGAGGTAACACACATGGCGAGGCAGACCTCCCCTGACCTGCCCACTGCTCCCCTCAGCAGTGTACTTCATCAGTCTGCCTGTTCAGCTCCCCACTCTGTCTCTGGAGAATCCTTTCACCACCCCTGCACCTCTGCCTGTACCCCAGTTCTGTATGGATAAATAAATAAACCTTTAACTGGGGATCCTTTAACTAGAAAAGATTTTATTTCTTGAAACACTGTCATTTATATTCACTCCTTATTATAAGGAAACTCTTTTCTAAGAATGTGAATTAGTAGGTTAATTTTAAATATGACAAATTCACATCGTACGTTATAATGGCAATAAATATAGAGGCTCAGAATACATGTGTATATTTAAATTCATGTAGCAAATTTTAAAAATCAAAGGCTTAATGTGCCTACAGTTTATTTATTTGATTGAAAGTCATATAGTTGGTAAAAGATTTTGTGTCACTTCCCTCAGTTCAGTCCACGTTGACTACAGTGGGTTGTATTTGGGTTTCTGTGCTGGAGACAGTTCAGCTGCCGCTTTTGCCAGCGGTTGGTTTTCTTTCCGGATCAAGGTGGCTACTTCCATATAAAATCTTATTTTTAATTCCTTCTCTGGCAGTTCTTTTCTGGATTCATAGCAATGCATACTGGTACCTACAAAGGAACCAGTATGCTAAAGTCACCACGATAAATCCTCTATTCCAACATTATAGGATTTTCTCTTCCTACCAGTTAACAAAAAATTTTCCAGGTCAGCCTTAACAGATCCCAGTGAACCATGTAATATTAAATCTGATGCACGGGAGATGCTTTCGACATAAATTCCTAGGAGTTTAAAAGGCTCCCCCTGCCTGACCTCCCCAGCTCATGGGAGGGAGGGAGCCACGGAAGACAAGTGTTCCTTTAAAAGGGCTAGAATATACACTTCCTAATCCACTTTCTATTTCCTAGCATTTTTCAATCTTTAATGAAATGGATTAATGAGACCCTAACATCACCTCAGCTTTTTAAACAGAATATAGAAAGGGAATCTGCTGAAAGTGAGCATTATGTGAAAATAGATGACAATGCTACCAGACTTGAAGCATTTTCTAGGTCTTACACGATTCACGACGAGATTATGCCCCAATAGCTCCACTATACGTTGAGAACATCACTAAGTTGACAATGCACTTAACTATCCCAATGGACTGAACATTATCGCTGTGCCCAGCCTTAAGTGTGTTCCAAACACCTTAGCTTACAGTTGAGCAAAATCATCTAACACAAAGCCTGCATATCTCAGGTGGTTTATTGAGTGTTGTGCTGCAAAGAGAAAAACAGAAAATCTTGTGGGCTTTGACCATTAATGTACTTAGCAGGAGGCAATTGGGCTTGAAGAATGTTTGGAGTAAATTAATTCTTGGAGAATGGGGATGCTACAGCAGTGGGCTCATCCACTTCTCTCTCTCTTCTGAGAGACTTGAAAATAAGTAAGAGATGTCACAGTGAGGCATTAACAAAACAGCGGTTGGTTGATTCTACTCAGTGCCTATTGCTTCCACTCAGTGGTAAAGTTAAAAAATTGTCAAGTCAAAATGATGTAAAAATAAACTGTTTTAAAAAATTTGTCAAGTACACTACCATGAAGTCAGGGACTGTTGGTCATATCACTTCTAATGAAAAGGCATGTTTGCCCAAACCCCACCCATTTTTTTTTAAAGATTTATTTATTCATACAGAACTGGGGTACAGGCTAGAGATGCGGAGGGTGAGAGGATTCACCAGAGACAGAGTGGGGAGCAGAACAGGCAGATCGACGAAGTACACTGCTGAGGGGAGCAGGGGCGGGTCAGGAGAGGTCTGCCACGCCATGTGGTCACCTCCGGGGCAGGTGGGAATCGAACTCATGCGGAGGTGGCTTAAGCTTCTCAGTGCAGTGCTTTAACCCGTTTTGCCACCAGGGAGGGACCTTTTTTGGTGTTTTGTCTTGGAATATAAACTCTCATGGACTTTCAATGTGGGATCAAACAGGGATGTTTATTCCTTCTGGTTTAGTCTAGATTTGGACCAGTTTGCCACAGAATTACTGCTATTTCAAATACTGTACCGTCTGTTGTATACATAAATGTAGAGGGGGGTGTAGAGAGGGCAATGTTGAAAGTTCTCAAGAAAACAAACTTTTATTTTATCAAGGTCACATTGGTTTACAACATAGTAGCTGCTTTAGAAGTATGGATTCGGGCCCTCCCTGGTGGTGCAACAGGTTAGGACTCAGCATTGCATTGCAAGCTGGCCGCAGCCACTTGACTGTGAGTTTGACCCCATGCCCCAGAGGCGGGCCACATGGCGCAGCAGACCTCTCCTGCCACCTGGCACAGCAGACCTGCCTGCTGCTCCCCTCAGCACTGTACTATGTGGACCTGTCTGTTCTGCTCCCCAGTCTGTCTCTGGTGTATCCTCTCACCACGTCTGGTCTTTACCCCAGTTATGTATGCATAAATAAATACATCTTAAAAAATAAAAAATTATATAAAAAGTTGGGATACCTTACTATCACTCAGGTCTCTTCCAAATCTACTCTTGCTGGTCTTTTGACTCCTGATCAGTGATGAAATGAGGTATTACCCCATCTCAATCACATTGACAGTTTCTGAAGTATGTCTGTTAGATACTCCTAGAGAATGTAGAGGTGGAGACTGTTAGAACTATGGGTTCCAGTTCATTGGAAGCTTCTTCTTGAATAGATATGATTTCTAGTTTGAAAACCTCTTCACCAACTGGAGCTGAGTCATTTTTATATCAGTTCTCTAATGTGTTCTTAGTGTGAGGTTAGCATTTAATTACACTGAGGATAATTATCCTTCATTGTTTCAAATGTCTATGGCTTCATGGTCTCATCTGTCTTGGGCTTACTATTTTTTAATGTTAGTAGAAGCAAGAAATGGAAACACAGAGACTTTCCTTCGAACTGGCTCAATCCAAAGGCACCTGTCTTAATCATTTGTATTCCTCATGTGTTTGCAAGAATCAGACTAGAAAAAGGAAGGACAAGCTGTGTTTCACGTATTCACAAATCCTGGCCTCTAATCACTCTCCTGAGATTACTTGTACTTCCTGGCCCATCTGGAGTTAGGGACTTGTTCATTGTTTTAGTCCTGAGCCTTTATCCCTTGGGAATAAAAGCCATCAAGTCCCCTTTATATTGATCTTCCCAGACTGTTCCCAGCCCCTTTGGGGAACACCAGTGATTTCAGCTGCTACTGTTTGCACAGGGCAAATACCATCTGTCCCTCTCTCCTCTACCTCAAGCTTTTCTGTCACCTCTGCCACCTAAAGTTTAAAAAACTACACACAGTGTTCAGTGAAAAAGTATGTTATGCAACAGTTTGTAGACCATCCTACCATTTATGTGTAAAAGGGGAAAACTAACACGAGTTGCCTGTGAATGTCTGAAAGAATTTACAAAGCATAATAAAAGTAGCTGTTTGCTTGTGAAGTAAAAGTGGGGTTCAATTGAAATAGCTTCACCCAAATTCTACGTTTGCAGCTAGAAAATATGTTTTGTCTCTTTAATTCTCACTGGCCTTATCTATCTAGTTAAGGGAAGTAGAAATAATTATGTAGCCTTTGTTTGAGGAAGACTGGGAGGACTGATGAGAAAATAAATATAAAAATGCTGTCTAAGCACCAAATAAATGGATGATTACTATCAGGTTTCTGGAGGAAGTTGTGACTGATTTCCTAAGAGTCAGAAGGGACCTATTTCTCCCCATCTTCCTCTTGCTTAAGATCCCGGCAAGTTTCAAACTTAGGGGGAGGAAGAGATCCTCCACAGTTTTCTTCTTTTTTTTAAGTCTTGAAATCTAAAGAAATCTTTGTCTTCTGTTAAAAGAAAATTCAATTTAAAAGCATGTGTTGAATACACTTTTTGACTAATCGGAACTGTTCACTGTTGATGAATAGTAAACTCAAGAGCACAGGAAATTGACTAGTTCACATAATCAAAAAGCCCCAGGGCTGTATCCAGGTACTTAGATTTAGGGTTAGGAATCTACTCCCACCTTTGGAGTCTATATATTCATCCATACTGATTTGTTGTTGTTGTTGTTGTTAAGCCGTGAAGGCAAAGTGGCTAATAACAGCTCTGAGCTCCTGCTCAGTTAAACTTCCCTGATTTCATTGGGGATCTCATTGGTGCAACGGAAGCATGTGCTTCTCTCTGAACCAATCCCCAGTGCCAGAGAGATATTGGGCTTTGATTGGCTCAACCAGGGAGCACTTGCTCCCACGGCTGGGGTTAGCCTCACACAAAAATCATGGACACCTAGATTAAGGAAGAGAGAAGGTGGTTCCTCAAAGGCTAAAAAGCAAAACAGTTGTTTCTGAAAGAAATAGAAAAGGGTGCTAGACCTGCCTGCCTTCATCCCCCAAATACATTTAGGTATACAATATCTACTCTGTGAAATGAGTTTTGGTCAATATGGGGCAGAATAATGAGACATACCTTATAGGGCTTAGACTGGAGTCATGTGAATATGTACGCATAGCAATGAAAAATGGAGGAAGTGTTATAATAGAAATCATAGTCCTAGCTAACATTTACCGAATTCTAAATTCTGGGTACCAGCCATAGCACTCTACTTGTTTTAACTCATTTAATTTCCAAAGACCCAGAAGGATAGCAATTGCTACCCTATGTTGTAGATGAGAAAGCTGAAGCATGGGGAAGTAACTTAAAGGTGTTTTAGGGGCATAGTAATTCTAGAGCTGGGTTAGTGAGATCACCTGCAAAGGGGTGAAGGTGGAGGGGGGGCTGTTATTTGAAGCAGCCTGAAAGTTCTAAGCTTTTCACCTGAGATGGTAAGGAAACAGTCTGATTCTAGGAGGCAGAACTATAAATAAAAGAATGGAGATAAAGGGATGCAAAAATGCTTAGGAAATTGTCAAGAGGTGAATTTTAAGGGCAGATTTATAGAAAAGAGAGATGGGGAGGGGGAAGCGAGGGGAACATGGTTAGTTGGGCCAGTGGTGAAGCTTGGCTGCCGTTCCAAGGCCTTTGAGTTGTTCTGTAGTCTGTAGGATTTTTGTGTAAGGGAGTGGTGAGGATAAACACGAAAATGCCAGACCCCTGCGTGTTTTTAGGTGGGGATGTTGGCTTTATTTCTCTGCCTTACATTCTTGGGATGTTTGGGGAGGTTTTTGCAAATGTCCTGTTGGGTGGCATTTTGGTGGTTGATTCCATAAATGATTTAGTGCGGCCTGACTGAAGTGTCTTTTAAAAAGGAGACCATTGCTTGACATTCTGTTTTCTGTTAACTACCATTGAGAAGAGGTAAAGAAAGCCAGGCTCTTATAGCACATTTTCAACACAAGACAAGTGGTTTTCTGTTTCCATCCGTTTTACAGTAAGGCCATTCAGTCCTGCGCACTGAGAAGATAACATGGCACGTTTATTTAATGGCCTCCTGTTTGCTGTTCTATTTTGTTCCATCATTAAACAGTGTTAGAATTGAGACTTAGGACTCTCTTTCCTCGCCAAAAGAAAACACAAGTGACTTGTTGACTGCAAGATTTACTCTCACAGAGACTTCCAGAGCAATATAAAATCCTGGCCATGCATCCACAGAAAGGAGCTGGTGGCGGGTGCCCCAACCTCCCCTCCTGAATGCAGGCTCCAAGCCCAGAAGGACATCATAAATCACTTGTAATTTATGATGAGCCCGATCGTGCGCTACACCCAGCTCGTTGGCGGGAATTCCTCCTCTGCATACTGTGACCTCCCTTCTCCAGCACATACAGAGAACTTTTTCAGATGAGCCATAGGACAGCAAGCTGAGCCCTGCCAAGGAGGAGAAGAGAGAGGAGACAGAAGACTCTTGTTCTTAGAGTTTTGCCCTAAGCCTTACTTGCTTTCTCCTAGAGTGGAGCTGGAGAAAGGACAGAAAGCAAAACCGTTATCACTTTTAGCCTATTTTCCTTCATTCATTTCCTAAGCAGATACACATCCTTTCTGAGTGCCCACAGCCTGCAAGGCCTGTGTGGCCCTGCAGCTCCTGGTTCTCATCAAGAGTATAAGGGTACAGAGTAGTGTGTCCCACGTCTGTAGGTGATGCTAAGAAAATGGACAGTGTCAAGAATGGGAGTGAAGTATGCAGGCAAGGCATTTTTATTAAGTGACCCCTAAACAGAGATTTAGAACAGGGGCTGGGATGAGCTGTGAGAGGGACCTGGGAGCATCATTATCTGGATCGCACAGAGACCATCTTGCAGGGACCTGCCTCGGGTGAGAAGCTGCAGGGGCTAGAGGGGATGGAGCTGTGAAAAGCAGGAGAGAGCTGCCCTCCCTGGTGGTGCAGTGGGTTAAAGCACAGCACTAAGAAGCGAAAGCCACTTCCGCATGAGTTTGCATGAGTTCGATTCCCACCTGCCCCGGAGGTGACCCACATGGCGAGGCAGACCTCTCCTGACACGCCCGCTGCTCCCCCCACTCTGTCTCTGGTGAATCCTCTCACCCTCCGCATCTCCAGCCTGTACCCCAGTTCTGTATGAATAAATAAATAAATCTTTAAAAAAAAAAAAGCAAGAGAGAGATTAGGAGAGGATGGGGGAGCCAGGGAGGTCAGCTTAAGGTTCTTCTAGAGGCCAAGGCAAGCTGCTTAGCTATTTCAAGATGGACCACACTGGGATGTCTTCGGACTATGGCTTCCTAGTGCTCCACAAACCTGCGTGGAAGCAAGAAGTCAGGAAAATGGGACCAAGGGCGCTCTCCGCCTCCCTTCTCAGAGAGAAGAAAGTGTGTTGTTAGAGTCGAGATTGAACTCTCAGAACCTGAATCTGCACCGGGGGCAAAGAATGAAACAAATCACAGCTTTACTTGCCTTTGATGGGGGGGGGAAATCACTCGTGCTTTTTCAACTGGGATAAAAGTGAACAAACCATCTCTCTACTGGTGACTCCACTTTTCTGGGAGAGACCTGGCTTCTTCAGTATGTGAGCCCAGCTCAGCTCTTCCTCAGCATTTTTTCGGCCTATACTGCAAGGGCGAGTGAAGCCCCTCAATGACTGCTGTTGTCCAGATTTGTGGGAGCTTCAAAGTCAAAGAGCAGCTGGTGGGGTACTGGGGTCAGATTCTAGGAGGCTTCAATAACCGCTTTGCTCTCAGGGAACACACAGCAAGTGCCTGCTGTTTCCACTCACAAAGGGCTTACTCTAGTCTACCGCTGGGAGGCGTGGGCACTGCCAGTGTGATTTTAACTCCTGTGAGGACTAACTCCCTCCGCGTGAGGGTGATGATAACTGAACAGGCGATGCCAGTGAAGGTTTGCGAGCAGGTGAGCACGTCTCTGGAGCGTTCCTGAAATGACTCCTAATGTGTGCGGCCTGTTGGACTAGAATGACCTCTCAGATTCATTCCAGGGCAGAGCCCGTCCGAGCCTATGAAAAAGCGCCCAGGGCATGTGTTCTGCAAACATACAGACGCTATATAAACACGAGGCAAATATTTTAAAAGATGAAGAGTGAGATACTTGTTCTCCTGGGAGTGCGGTGGTTGGAACTCCGGCCCTGGGACATACCTCCCAGGCTCAGCCGCCTGCAGTTTGTTCTGCTTGGCTCGGTACACACTTATCTGCATTATGTGTTCAGAATGTGCCCAGCCAAAGACCAAACAAATAGCCAACGGCATTTTCCTATTAGGGTCCGTTTGTAGGAGGTAGAGCGAAAGAACAAAGCTGTTGCTTTTGATTTTTGGCAGGAAGCCAAGTGCTGCTTCAGAGCTGCGAGTTTGCTTCAGAGCTGCGAGTTTGCTTCAGAGCTGCGAGTTTGCCTCAGAGCTGCTTCAGTGCTGCTTCAGAGCTGCAAGGAAGGGAGAGGAGGGATTTTTAGCTGTGATTAAGTTAGAATCAAAGCCACAGAAAACCCCATTCTGAAACTAAAGCATTTTCTGGGAATCAAAATAGATTCCAAGTTCTCAGGGGATGGGTCCCTTAGCACAACATGAGAGTTTGCATCAAGGCAGAGGAGGCAATATGGCCTACAGGGACAGATGACACAGGGACACAGCTGGATGTCACAGGTCCCGTGTCCCTTGCTGCCAGAGAGCAGGTTAGAAGTGCTGCCCAACCTCACTCAGCTGATCATGAAAGTTCTGGGACCAGAATGCAGGACCCCGACAACTCTTGTATTTTAGGCTGCTCTACAGAAGGAACAAACCATGAGAATGGCCGTTTCCTCGAAGATCAGAAGGACTGCTGACAGTTTAATAAATGGTCTGTTTGACCAGCATGTGACTGACCAGGGCCAGTGACCCTGCGCTTGGGGTGCCATCCTGAAGGGTGCTGCAGAACTGTCTGGAATCTCTGAACCCACCAGCAGGCTGAGGGACTCAGTGCCCCTGTGAGAGGGCCTACTCAGCACCCCCATCCCGCCTGGGTGGGCTTGCCCAGCCTGGGAGGTTGTGTGCCCAGGGTCCTGCCGATTGCCTGCACAGACTCAGCAGTGGCCGTGGTGACTCTGTGGACAGAGTTTGACTTCCTGTGCACACCAGGCGGTCTCTCTCTTTTTTTTTTTTTAGATTTATTTTATTTATGCATACAAGATCTGGGGTGTATGCCAGAAGCATGGGGCGGGGGACAGTGAGAGGATTCACCAGTACAGAGTGGGGAGCAGAGGCAGACTGACTGAAATACACTGCAGAGAAGAGCAGTGGGGAAACAGGAGGGCTCTGCTGTGCCATGTGGGTCAGCTGTCTTTTTGGGGATCGCTCTCATGCTTCAGTGGCTGCTGGTAGCTTGATAGTGCTATGCTTAAACCCCTTGGGCCACCAGGGAGGGCCCAGGGTGTCTCCTTTTTGATAAACCTGAGGAAATTGAAGTGGTATTTAAATAACAGTCCTCCTTATACAGAAAAGAGCCCCCCCACCCCATAAAAGAGCACCTCCCTGAGATCCCCCCACAGCAGTTAATTTGTCCGTTGAAATCACCACGAACATTTCAGGGAGCTGTTGTTACCTGCTTCTGGAAGCGAGGGTGAGAAAGTGGTTGGTAGGCTGAAGGAAGAGAGGAGGGTTCCCTGTGACTTCCACTTAAACCAGTAAGATGTAATAAAGATGATATCTTGCTATTTCAACAATGTGGATAGAACTAGAGAGTATTATGCTCAGTGAAAGAAGGTGTATGATTTCACTCAGGCGTGGCACATAAAGAAATAAAATAAATGAATGAACTAAGTGAAATAAAAATGTTTATCCTGTAAGATCAAATTAGTGGTTACAAGAAGGGAAGGAGAAGGCCCACGGGGAGTTCAGGGGTGGTATCTATGGTGAAGGGTAAACTTGAACTTGTAGTGATGAACTTAATGTAGTACAGAAGCATCTTGATTTGCCCTGAAACCTGCATGATGTTAACTCCAACATTGCATAATGCTAAATGCACTGTTGCTTCAATAAAAAAATTTATAACAGAACCATTAAGATCCTGATTATCATTTTTTTGGCCATTTGTTGATTCATTTTTTTGTTTGCTTACATTATGATTCTCTCCAGAAACAGTGTTTGACTCAACTTAGAACAAAGTGTGTTTATGCTAAACAAAATGTAAATGAAGTCAGGCCACTACAGAGGTAGAAATAGATCTCACCTGTGAATTGTCGTATGAAATCTATGTTAAATATCAAGTTTTACTCTGACCTTTCTGGCAACCAGGCTGAAAAAGGAAGACACAATTCCTAGTTGTCAAAAGGGGGAAGATTTCAGTTGCTTCCAGAGAGACCAAAATGTTGCTCTCCTTGGGTTTCTGCCATTACTGAACACTTACTGAGGACTTCATTGCTTACTGCGAAGCTCAAGGCAGATCCCTCTCCCTCTCTGCCTTCAGTGTGTTCTTGTTTCCGGCCAGCTGGAGTCTCTCCCTGCCCCACCCAGTGTTCTGAGTTTTCATAAGCTGTGCATTTACATGTCAGGGCATGACATTGGATTACGGGGTTTAGTTTGGGTCTTGAAAAATATGCTGTCCAGGTGACTCCATGATTTGCAATTTCAAGGCAGGATTAGCAATCTTGGGGAAGTAAAGATCAGAAATCTAGTCCTGCTGTGGCTACCCAGTCTCCATCAATGGGCCTTTCCTTCTCCCTGAAGATCACTCAGCTCCTTATCTGGCCCTTTTCTGGTGCGTCAAGGCACTTTGGGGAACCCGGCATCTAGAAGGAACAGTTCAGCCATATGCACCTGGGGAATGTTTACTCAAAGGCTTAATGTAGTGTAATCTGTGTTTATTTTACCTGCTTCTCCCTACCCCCAGTGGGGAATGGGTCTATACAGACATGTAGGGTTTAGGAACTAAATTAATATTGTGCACTCATAAGGTAAATAGGACTGAAATTCAACCATTGAGCTCCTAAGCTCCATTCTGAAGTTGTAGGAGGAATTTAGATTCCTTCTAGAAGGGGAAAAAAATATATCAGTGTTAGATGGTCATTTTTTTTTTTTGCATGCTCTGAAAGTATCAATTAGCTCCATCCTCTTAAGACAAGGGGTATATCAGAAACTCTAGAACTTGTGAGTCTAGCAACAAAAATGTTACAGGAATATGATGTGTTGCACTTTTTTTTTAAGATTTATTTATTTATGCATACAGAACTAGAGTGCGAGCCAGAGGTGTAGGAGCAGTGAGAGGATTCACCAGAGACTGAGTGGGGAGCAGAACAGACGAAGTACACTACTGAGGCGAGACAGAAGACTATGTCTGTCACGCTATGTGGATCACCTCAGGGGGCTGGGGATCAAACTCGCACTGAAGTGGCTGCACCACCAGGGTGCAGATGTTGTAACAGATGTTGTAAGTGAGGAAACACTATGTTAATAGCCTCTTCTCTCAGATTCAGTTGAAGGACCTGAATATATATTGAAAGTTTATTTGTTCATGAGTTTGTTTTTAATGTAAGCATACATTATTGTTTTAATGTAAGCATATCTCTACATATACCATGTATGCATGGAAGCCTATGTTGGAGAGTGCATTGTTATGGAACTACCCCTCTTCTGGTTTTTCTTTCCAAGCCTAGAGTTAACCAGCCGTGAGCCACAGCTCCAGGATCCTGCGTATAATAAGATATTTTGAGAGAGAGTCCACACTCGCTTAATTTTTATTAGGATATATTGTTAAAATTGTAAAAATTGTTATGTTACTCTTGTTGTGTCCAATTAATGAATTAAACTTTATGATATATGTGTATAGGAAAAAATATTAAAAATAAGGTTCAAGTGTTAAGTATCCACTGGGCCTTGGTGTTCTATGGGGTCTACTGTGCTAAAGAAGTGATATATCAAACTGAGAAGCAAACTTTGTGCTCAATAAGTAGTATGAAATGAGTTTGAATTGTTGGTCAAACATCATCATTTGAAAGACCAGGTATGGTGCTGGCCCTAGGCTGGAGTTACTTGCTCCTGTCTTGATTATGTGGTCTCCAACCACATGTCCTGCTGCATATGTAGAAAAATTAGGCTTTGATCTTCAATGGACAGAAAAAATGCTCAGTTCCACTTGGAATGTTTTTATAATTATTGCGTAAGTAATGACTTGATTCTTACTTGTGCTTATTCTTTTTAAAAGTTTTGGAAAGGAAGATATCCACAAGACAAAGTAGAGAGGAGCTGATAAGAAGGGGAGTTCTTAAGGAATTGCCTGACCAAGGTGAGGAAATTAATCATACATCTAAAATAATTTCATCCTTCATTCTTTGGTCTTTCTTTATTTTCTTTGGAAGTTTAAGAGGGTCGCAGTCTTTGGGAGACAAACCAGTAAAGAATTGTACTCCCAGAATCTTGATATTTTCATATGCCTTCATGAGTTGCAGAGAATCTGAGGTATTCTGGAAGAGAAATCCAGTGACCTTTTTGGTGTCTTTCACTGCATGTTACTTTAACCCTAAAGCTCTGCAAAGGGTGTATTGTATTGTGTCTGGAGATACAGATAATATACAAATGCACACACGACTCCCTCTATATTCTCGAATTTCATTTATTCTATACAAGTTTACTCAATTGCTGGATGAATGCTGTTTCAGCTTAGTCTTTTGGTTTCTTAAGGCTACCCATAAAAAAAAAAAGAGATAGTAAATGTACATCTTATCTTTTATAATATGCTCAAATGTACGGTCAATATGGTGTGAGTGGAGAAATGAACTTCATTTGCTTTCTGATTTTCTCTTTTCCTTTCTCTGAATCTAATTATTTGTTGCTCATCTTTTCACTAACAATTATGATTTCCAAGATTTATTTTCTACCTTTAATCTTCCCTTTTTTCCTCTATCCTTCCAAAAGGTGATCTTGCTCAAAAAGATAAGGATTGTATAGAAACTAAGACAGAATCTCAAAAAAAGACAGCAATATAGGTTATTTCTCCAAATTAAATACTGAATGACTTTTCCTGTTCCCCATGCTGTTGAAATGAAAGGAAATTGTGACATTCTTGATTTATCTCCTGTGCCCCTTCAACATTTACTGGGATAAATATTATTATAGTATTTTTATGGGAGCAAATAAAATGCTATTCATTTGGAATTGAAGTAATAATACTTCTCTTTTCCTAAGGCATGTTCTTTGCAAGGAACTTAACAGTTTTTGGCATTCACTGTTTACAAATCCAAATAATCCAACTTGCCCAACCTCTGAATAATTCCAGGTGGTAGCTGGGAAATGCTTTACTGTTTTAATCTTACTTCAAAAAAAAAAAAAAATAGAGACATATGTGGTGATGTGGTGAATAATACCATTTTTCTTAGGCCCTCACAGTTAGGTATTTCAAATACTTTTCTCACTCTGTTTTATGAATGAACTTTATGTCTTCCCTAATTTTCTATTAGTGGAAGCTACTTATTTCCTGAGACTTTTACAACTAAAAAATGTGCTCCTTTTTTTTGTACCAACATGTGGCTCCTGTCTTGTTTATGGTATCCTTAACTTAGAACTATTTTAAAGGAAAAAAATTGAAAATTTTATAAATGAAACTGTAAGTGAATATTAAAATAATCATGATGGACTTAAAAAAAAAACCCAACTAATGATTGTAAGTAGAAAAGAGTTTACTTGTCCTAAAAACATGGCAGTGGTCAAATTAAAGAAATTTTGCTTAATAGTACTTGATTTTTATCATCCCAGTTCTATTGAACTGTGTGTTAATTTCATATCCTTACTTTCAAGAAAGCTGACTCCATTTGACCTTTTCTAAACTTTTGCTGCCTAAATATGAAAAGTGTCAGGAGGCAAATAACAATTTTTAACCTAAAGGTAATGCTATCGGGTACTTGTTTAGGAAGGCAAAAGATCACTGAATTTACTGTCCATCTTTTTGCAAGGTCCCAATACAGAACTTTATAGAAATCGCCTAAATTTGTAAGTTCCTGCTGATGCCTGTTGTAAATTGAGTCCTTCTTTGCAATCAGGTGTTGAAAAAAACAACTTTTTGCCATTTTCCCCAAAACCATTATCTTAAAAATTTCAGCCTATTTTTAGCTCTAGTCAGAGCCTGGAAGCTGTTGTGCTTGGTAACAACCTCCTCTCTTCTCCGGGTGATCTTGCTCTAGGCTCTTGACAAGCTTGCTACTTACACCCTTTATTCCTAGAGTGTAAACCTTTCCAACCATTCCTGCTCACCTGGGGTTAACCTTGTCCCATCCGTACTGCATTCTAGCTACTTTTATTATTCTTTTTCGATTATGTTTTTTACATGCATGTCTAACTTCAATCTGTAGAAGTTCAGCAGTTGGTGTTCTCACCTGGAAGGCCATGGTCTAGTCCAAGTTCATTCCTCATCCTCTGATTTTTTTCTTCCATCTTTTCCCTCCACTTTAACGTGCTGTTATGAAGGGGTAAATCTCTCAAATGCTGACATACTTCTTACTTAACCACTTCTTTTCGGGTGTGCTTTATCTCTTGGTTTACTCTAGCTGATGACTGAGTTTTCTCTTTGGCCTTGGATGGACTGGGATGGACTGCCGTGCAGTCTGGCCCAGCATCTCCTGCCGACCTTGTTGAGCTTGTATTTAACAGATATGCATAGGCTGTTTCAAGGCTTTATTCTAATTTTAAAATAGTAACACAAAACTAGAAAGCCATTTCAATACGCACACCAGTTAATTGTGAATCACTTCAATTCTGTTTTACTCTAGAGTTTCATATTTATCACCGGCTTGTCTCCTTTTCCTATGTGATTTTCATATTCACTAGGCTTATTTATACGTCACCGTAAGTATCTTTTCACTTGCTGACTTTCTACCATGTGCTAATAATCCAGTTTCTTCTTGTTCCTCAACTACTTAATGTTCTGTCCAGCTTTTCTGTTCTAAAAAAATTTAATCAGTTATTCGACCTATTAAAGCATTTTAATAGAATAATGGATAAGAGAGAACTAAAGATCATTAACATGACTTCAAAATATTTTTGCTATCAGTTAACATTAGCGAAAACAAAGGTAAATTTATATTTTGGTTACCTTAAAAACCAAGATTTTTATGAATAAGTGGTTTTCTATTTTGTGTGTCATTTTCTATTAGTTTTAATTTTTCCTGAGTTTAATATTTTGACATTATATTGTCTCTGCTCCCTCTTTTTTAGAGCAAGTTCTTGGGATCCTGTAATAAGAAAAATCTTTTGGTTTAACATATATCTTTAATATATTACCTTAATTTTATTGATATAGTTGATATTTATTTGAAATAGCATTTCTTTAATTGTCTACTTTAGCTCTCCACAGCAATCAGATTATTGGCACTTAGAAGTTACACAACTAAGTAGCAATTCCTTTTTTGACCATGACATAACTCTGTGACATCTATTTTACTTATAGAAATGTCATGGCTGTTTTTATTGAAAAGGTTGATGACTCTTACATAGTGGCAAAGCAGCTCAATCATATTTTAATAAAAAGGTTGGAGGTGGTCATTGTTTTCTGATTGCAAAAATAAGATTAATCAAAATTACATAAAACAGCTCTAATCACTCATTTCTTCAAGTTTGTTAAGTCAAAACTCAAATTAATTAATTTTTCTTTTCCAATAGTAGCAACACCTCTTAAAAATTTCCAAATATGTACTAGGGTTAATCTTTTCAAATATCACTGAATTAAGCATTTCTGCAATACCTCCTTCACTTTAGAAATTCCTCAGAATTATGAAAGCTCAAGAGTTAAAATTATTTATTTATGATTTAGGTAACACTTTCAAAATTTAATTTTCAGTTATGATCCTTAAAAATTTCTCCAGTAATTACTTTTTTCCACTGGTATTTTCAGATTATTTAACCAACTTAAAAACATATTGGCTAGTTGTTTACAATAATCACTTGAGTATATTTTAATATTTTCATAAGTAAAGAAATAAAAATAGTCTTACTATCATCTTTTCCTTGAATATAGAGTAGCAAATATATTACTATGCAAAGTTAACGTATCGTAGAAGTAATATTCTGGACACAGCGGTGCTTGGAAATCTTCATATTCTCCATTAATCATATGTATGTGTAATTACATTTCACGTTATTTGTATTCAATTTGTGTTTTTGGTGTGATTAAAATGTTTATTCCATTTTTTAGATTTCTCCTTTTACCTTCAGTGTCTGGGTGACAAGAGGCTCTTAGGTATTGACTTCAGAAAGAGGGCCGCCTGGGTTGTTCTATAACTAGGGTATCCATCCTGCGCTCTTGAACTAGACCTGAGTAGCCCCTCCTTAGCTGCTTTCCCTCAAGACTAAGGATTTTCTTCCTCTTCATTTTAATGAGTTATTTCGTAAAATATGGTGAAGCTGTAAGGGTGTTCTTGGTTCTCAGGGAGTGAGACCCCAAGCCCTATGGTACTAGGAACTAAGACACTGGGATTTAAGAAAGCCATCAAGTTAGACATCTAGGTGTTTCTTTCCCCGTTTTAGATGGAGATGTAACAGTTAACTTTGAAAATTCAAACGGGCACATGATATCCATCGGAGAGGAAGCTACCCGAGAGGAAAATGTAGTAAAATCTGAAGAAGGTAATGGCTTTGTAGCTGAAAAAGCACCACATCTGGAGGAAAAGGCAGAAGATAAGAAAGGTAAAAATCAAAAGAAACCCCATATTCTTTTACTTCCACACCTCAAGGTTGAGAACTGGTTCCTAGCTTCCAAGTAGTGAGTCTAGAGTCCTTAGCAACACAAAGATAAGACAAAGGATAGCTAGTGAAAAGAAACAAGATGAGTTCCTCAGCAGATAACATACACTTTACATGCAGCTCACTTAACTTTTTATTATGGAGGACTAACTTGCAGTAATGATCAGAAAAGGTGGCTTTGTCAATTCTTAGAAATGTCTGGGAACACTACCCTTTCCTTGGGAGCTTTTTCTTAGTATTTTCTCAAGAAAACATTCCAGCAATGTGCATATCTTTCCCTGCTGATTGGAACTGGCCTCTGTGAACCAATGAGTATTTACAAATAGTAAAACCAGGTGGATATTGTCAACCAGGACTGAAGGTTCTAATCCAGGTTCTAGACATTTCTGAGAACCCAGAAGAGTTCTCTATGATTTGTCAGCACAATTGAAAATTTCATATGTGCTAGGGACAGACATCCTTCCCCAAAGGCTTCCTAGAGCCCTTGACTTCCAGCGGGAATATGCTGTGGTAGATTGAGACACCTACCAAAGACAGGCCAACCAATATGCCCCAGAAGATTTCTAGATTCCTGGCCACTAAATGGTCAGTGTTCCTGACCAACACTTGCTTGACCGCGTCTCCACACCACTGCTGTCTCATGCGGGAGCAGTCTTCAAGCCTTCTACTATGCAAATCTGAACTGACACTCCCAGAAGGTAAAACTTCGTCGGGAGATTCTTGATGACTCCTTGAATCATAGAAGTATAGAAATTGGCTATTTCCAGCTCTCTGATGTCTCCCACAGAGTTAGATGCCAAAAGTTTGTCAAATCTAGTTTGTATTTTGTAGCATTTTGGGTACACTTAGAAAAACTACTGAAAACAAATTTCATTCTCCAAACACACAGGGAACAAAAGAGCATTGAATAGATGTCATAACATAAAATCATCTTCTTCAGAAGTAAACAGCTCCTGTTTATTAGCATATCATTTAATCTTTAAAATTTTTAGGAGCCCCTATTAATCTATTGGAAGTTTATTATTTTTCTTTATTCAATATTCCTGGGATTTGACTTAGTCTTGTTCTCGTTTATGAATAATGAAACGAGAAATTAACAAATGTATTTGATGATAGTATTACTGGAATAGAAAGGTGAAATCAGACCTCAATCAAACTTAATGGGATCCAAGCAAAAGTATTAATGTTAAGTAGTGGTTTTTGTTTTTTTTTTAAAGTCAAACTGTTTTGTTTCGTCAAGCTGTTAAATTTCAGATCCATCTGTGGTTTGTCCCTGGTACAGTCTTTGCACATTCAAGAATCATATCCTTCATTATGTAACAGTGCCATCTTAGTGCTGGACTGATCTGTGTGGGATGTCTGTCAGTGAAATGACCAGACTTCAAAGGAAGTATTTCCCTTATCAATCTAATAAAAGGTTGCTGACAGTTTTATGTTAATTAAACCAGCAGGTTTTGATGTTCTAAAAAGAAAATGGCAGCCACCGTAGATCTATGGACATTTGAGGGGTGTTTTTGTTGTTTTTTTGTTTGTTTGTTTGTTTGTTTGTTCTGTACTTAGAATTAGTGTATTCAGTTCTTTGTAGTCAAATAAGACCCAAGGTAGCATTGTGTGTGGCTCCCTGTGCACAGGAATTAGACTTGCTGGCAGTGCTGGACCAGTGCTGAGGGGATATTGTGGCCTCCCTCTTGCCCTGTGGACGCTCCCGCTGGAGACCCAGGAGAGCGAGGGGAAGCCACTTCCTGACAATTAAGAGACTCACAAGTCGCCTCATGGCATCGCATTTTGTTAGATGGAAAATATCTTATAAACAAAGGTGGTCACTTATGTCTCTTGAAAGATACCATTTCAGTGCCTCCCCCCAAAAAAACAACCACCACATAAAATTCTCTTTGACCTCTGCCTCTCTTCTGATGTCACCCTGATTTGAGCTAACAGCCCTATATTTTTAAAGATTTATTTATTTATGATTACAAGAACTGGGATGGATACAGGCGGGGGCAGAGAGGAGGGGTGAGAGAATCCACCAGAGACAGAGAGGAGAGCAGAACGGGCTGATCTACCTAGATGCAGCAGACCTGTCCTGTCTCCCTGCTGTTCCCTTCAGCCCTATTCTTAATGCAGCCATCTTTTCACAGTGTCAAGGAGCATTATTTTAGGTACTGATCATCATATATGCAAAACCCCATCACAGGCATTTAAAGCCGCAGATACCTGTATCTCTTTTTAAGACATGTTAGTGCTTAGATATTTGAATCAACAGTGTCAAAGGAAACAAAACAAATGGCACCTGAGGTTGATTTAATCAATGTGCTTTGCACTGGCTCTGTGGGTGGGATGCCCCCCAGGTGGTGTTCAAGGGGCTCCTGAAGGCATCTGATGCTTGGTCTTGGGCCAACATTTGCAACTTTTCCCCTGAAGACTGCAGAGCTCTTGGTCTTTCATGATTCCTTCTCGGTGAGAGCCATTAAATATGTGAGGAGGTAAACCCAATCTGCAATTTATTAACTATAGCTTAGTATATCATATGAGAAACTTCAGAATTATTTGAGTTATTACAGAGGGACTTCAATGAAGCAACAAGTGATCTGCATGCATTTGTTCCATAAATAATGAAAGTTTACCACAATTAAGATTGTTCTGGGGGCCAGGTATAGAGTGGTGAATGAGCGATGGCTTTGCTCTTAATTTGATGGTGGCTAATGAGGAGACCCGCATGTAAAAGGCCATTGCTGTACACAATGCCAAGTATTCTGGAAGGCTTGAGGGCAGAAAGCCAGGGGAGTGTGTACTGGGGATCAAAATCCAAACTGATTGCTCCAAAGTGAGGAAGATAGTTCCAAACTGAGGCCTGAAGACAAGAAAGAGGTAGTTGGGCAAAGGAGAGGAAGCGGGGTAAAGACCATATGCAGTCTCCACCCTATTCTCAGTATCACTGGGCTGAGCACTCTGGGAACAGCCAGCTAAGCTCCTCCAGACTGTTGTAAAACAGTCTGTATCGGGGCAGAGTCAACAGGGAGCCTTTCTTAACCTCCTCTTGAAAGGACAGTACTCCTTTGCACCATCAGTTTATAGCAAGTCTTCAGATCACAAGGAATAGCAAAAAATAGAACTTGATAATTTATTACCCCCAGGTACAAGTGAAGAGTTTGTCTTCTGCTAACGTGTTAATTTTTAGCCAGCCAGTCATGCTGAAATATTATGTCACCTAGTAGACATATGTAATACATTGTGTTGGACCCATTTTAGAAAAAGGGAGTTTATTATAATTAGGCAAAAAGTTACTGTTGTAAGCACAAATGTGTGCATGCATGCACGCAGGCACAAGAACACACGTCAACACACACACTTCCTTTAGGAATCACCCCTAGCAACGTAAACACTGGCGGTCTCCAAACACACACAGGTCATTGATGGATTTTGCAGAAGGAGGAGGAGTGGACCTTGAGTTTGCTTGCAGTGTTTCCATTTTCAACCTGGGAAGAATCAAAACAACCAGAAGGCTGCTGTTTATGTACATGTTTTCTGTTTAAATATAATGTCTTGATGTGCATTCGCTTGCATTGTTCTCAATCCTGGGGAGCTTTGGTGGGTCAGTGGCTTCTGGTTCAGACCAGGTGCTTTAGGAGAGTCTTAACTGCATGGTGGGTGATAAGCAGCTGAGCTGAGGAGACAACATGTGCAAATAGGCCAGTGGATAGCCTCAGATAGGATGGTGAATGAGGGGCTCAGGCAGGGTCAGACGCGGTTGGGGTCATGCTGCATTGACTAGAGTGGGCGTCATGGCTGAGGGGAGAGAAAAGTTGTGCTAATTACCTTACTGTAACATCCTTTTTATTAAAAAAGGATTTTGTTGGAGGCCAGCTCCAACTATTGAGGTATCTGGAGGCAAGACAGGCAGGACCCTAAGGTAGGAAGGCGTCAGCGAGCGGAGATTCCTAAGAAAGGGAGAAAAAGGGGAAAGGGGAGCGAGGAAGACACGGGAGTTGGAGTTGGGTGCAAGTCTTCCTGGTCTGCCTTCAGCAGAGGTTTATTTTATACATTAGGAGCAAGCAGAGGTATGACTTCAGCACACGAACTGGGCTGAGAGATTACAATCATCTTTTTTTTTCCTAAGAACAGTTTAGGGTCGTATTGCCCTTTAGCTGAGATATAACATTCTAAAATCAATCAAAGTTAAAAACAGATACATGGGTGCACAAAGTTTATGACTAATATTACTATAGTGGAGATCAACTAAGATAGAAGTCCCTTAAACCTTATCTACTACTTAATGGGTTTTTGTTTTTCTGCCTGAGTCATCCTGGGAGACAGAAGAGGAAATTCCTTGCTAATCAAATCTCTGAATAGGAGACATAGGTGAATTTCTTTATCTAAAGACTACATAGTAGAATCCTGAAAGACTAGTCAGAAGACTTTTGTGGACTCCTTTAAGGTGTAGCAGGTAGAAAACTTGACTAGTTTCAAAACAGGCAACCTGGATGAATTTCCACATCTAAAGGCCAGACAATAGGAAGTTTGAGTAACTCTTTAGAAGCTGAATAGAAGGCTAGGTGAGATAATAGAATGATAAGATTTGGGTTTTCCTCCATCCATCCGGCAGTGAGAGAGACTTTGCAAAAACAGCCCTTTTGCTTTTATTTATCAGTCAGTAGTCAAGTCATTGACTTCAGGGGAGTTTTTCACCCTGGTGCAGTGCTTGCTTGTCAGGGCAGGCAGGCTTTATGTGGCTGAGACAGTCCAATTGTAAGCTAAAAGTTGCTCAGAATATTTTGATATTACAATTATACAAAAAAGGGAGGTCATAACATAAGTTAGCGTGGAAAGTCTGACTTTTCAGAGCAATTCCCCTCCATCCGGATCTTGTCTGACGACAGAGGTTGCATAGCTTGTGTCAAGATTTATTTATTTATTCATACAGAACTGGGGTATAAAGGCCAGAGATGCAGAGGGTGAAAGGATTCACCAGAGACAGAGTGGGGAACAGAACAGGCAGATCGACGAAGTACACTGCTGAGGGGAGCAGCGGGCGGGTCAGGAGAGGTCTGCTGTGCCAGGTGGATCTCCTCCGGGGCTGGCGGGGATCGAATTCATGTGGAAGTGGCTTAAGCTTTTTAGTGCTGTGCTTTATCCTGCTGTGCCACCAGGGAGGGCCTGTAACATCATTTTTAATGATTGTTATCTCTTGGACTGATAGGGATTGGGGTCAAGAATTGAGGGAGGAGAGTTCTTGCTACACCCTCATTAGGATAAGAAATGAAACAAAGAAACTAATAATAAAATGGGGTGCATTCCAATATTAAAACCCTTTTTAAGTTATTCTGTAAAGGGAAGAACATGTCCAGTAAAGGTTTAGTCTTGTCTTAACACTATCTGATGGCTTGGTTGTTTTTTGGTTTTTTTTTTTTCTTAGTTTTCTCTATTTTTAAAGAAATGCTGCTTAGTTCTTTGGAACATGAAATGTATTTTAACTTATTTTTGTTTCAATCAGCCACTGTTAGACAAAAATGCAGTGTCCAGCATCCCCAAGTTCAGTAATGAGAGATTAACACTATTTCTCCTCTAGTTACACAAAACCTTATAAGAGGCATCTGTTCTTCGGTCTGAATTTTGAACTGCTGTCTTTTCAGAAATAGCTGTTTGTGTTTACATTGCCAAACAAACTTGGTGGTTTATTTAATTTTGGGGATTCTGGGCCCTCTGTGCCTATAGTGGCTTTACTATTTGCGGAGTCAGAAGAAGCCATCATGAAACAGCTGCCCCAGCGCCCAGGGAGACTGGAGAAAACTGTCATTGTAGAAAGTAGTTCATTCTCAGTGCTTTGCCTCTCCCTTAGCTTAGAGGATTATGGGGTTTGACAACAAGGCGACAGAGCACAAGCCTCTTTCAGGCTGATGGGACTTGAGTTCTCCTGAGAAAAGAAAGTTCCTCAGCTTGGGAACAAAGGAACCATCAGTCTGGCCAAGTCGAGCTGTCTGTCTTCGCTGCATGGCAGCTGTGTCACGCTACCTGCCACTCTGGATGTTGTTGTTCCGTTGTTAATGTTGTTAACTTTAAATGTAACACTATGCCCTTGACATTATTCTGCGACCACCAGCCGGAGGCTGGCATGGCCCGGACTGTGGATTTCTACACTCATGCCCGGTGTCACTTCATCACTGTAGCGCGTCAGTCCTGCTTGATCATGGGGGTGGTTCATGCACTAGAGGACGTGCATAGGGTTGGGCTTTCAGCCTGGGTTTTTACCACAAACTTTGCTGCCTCCACTGCAGAACTGCACGCTGGTTCCTAAGGGCCAAGCAGCCTCGTGTCTATTGCTGTCACTGTGTCCTGTTCCTTCTCCTTCCATGGTGTGTGTCTGTATCAGTCTGCTTCTGTTCACTTTCTCATTTATAGAGAACCCTGAAAACCACTCTGAAACACCGGCAGCTCCTGCTCCACCTCCTCCAGCTCTTCCTAAGCCTAAACCCAAACCTAAGCCCAAAAAAACACCAGTGCCTCTCAAAGGGGCTGCTGCTGGGGCCAGCCCCAAGGGTGACGAAGTGCCTCCTAGTAAAAAAAATATCAAGGCTCCTGGTAAGCAGGCCCCCGTCCCTCCACCCAAGCCAGCAAGCCGAAACGCAACCCGAGAGACCGGTGAGTATGCCCATCGGGGTGAGCCCTGGGTGCTCGGCCTGGGGGTGGGCTTCTTGCTTCCTCCAGGAACGATGCTCTTTTTGGTGTCTGGGGTCTCAGGAGGTATCCATGGTGATTCAGCTTTGACACCAAGAATGCCCAGGAGAGGCCTCTCTTGCTAGCTCAAGCCAATGAGAGTCAACCAGTGGATTCATTGACTTGATGAGTTTGTGGATGACTAAACGTCTTTCACCCTGAGTGTCTGGTCTCTGCCCGAGACACAGTGGTAGGGCTCAGGGGGTAGTTAGCCTGGTGAAGGGCAGAGGTAAGGTCTGATCTGACATTATATAGAAATTGACTGACTTTCTCCTGATTTGGGTTTATGGGTGGCTTTTGCGCTTGTCTTATGTTTTGCATGTGAGACTCTTTGACAAATCTGCTCGACCTTGATGTCTGCTGTCGTACTGAAGTCACATTATTTCAGCAGAATTGCAGGCTACCAGTTCAATATTGCCTGCCCCCTCCGACTTTGGTTTAGAAGGAAAATTATCCTAATGATGAGTCATAGTTAGCTACTGCAGAGCACCAAGGGAAACATGCTTAGCTGTGTACACACACATGTATGTGGAATGTATATCCAGCTACCATTAAAACGTCAATTTCTGCTGTAAAGTCACCCTCCCATCCTTCTAATGAAGAGGAGGAAAGCCTGTCATGCTATCCAACTTTTAAAAGGAGCTTTATATAGGACACTTGCTGAGGGACTTTTCCCAGTAACACATGCAGAACAGTTCTCCGGTGTTACAGCAGGCCTCGTTTTCCTTAAAACTAGCGGCAACTTCCCCACAATTGTCTACCAAAATAGACCCTGGTATGCATCATTTTTCTCCCCATCCTTTATACCCACAGTGCTCAAATTCAGAGATGTGTTTAGTTGACAGTGTCAACAGAAAGCTCTCTGAATGCAAATAGATGTCTCTCTCTCTCTCTCTCTCTGTGTTTCTCTCTTCCTTGACCTTGGACGTCTGGGACTTTTCTAATAAACTCACAAATAAGTCGCCCCAGATTCCTGTGCAAATAACAATGCCCAAGGCCAAACCCAGAGGGGCCAGCCGCCCTCACGTGTCAGTGTCCAGTCTCATGGTATCTGTGTGTGTCTTCCATGCTGCCTGGCAAACTGGGAGCTGTGCTGGAAGTGGGCACCAATTTACTTCTTAGCGAAAAACCCTAAACTATTGTTTAGTCCTTGGGACTTCAGACCCTGCTTTGCACAGACTCACTTTCCATGTCACACATGTTAGCAGCAACTTTGAGTTGTTTTTTTTTTGAAGAATTATTTTAGTTATAGACTCACAATATTCCTAAGAGAGTAGTCATATTAACCACCGTTGTAAGAGGCTCTCCTGGCCTTTGGAGTGTAAATAAGACAGTTGCTGGTCTCTGGTTATCTCAGAGAAACAAAGGGTGTATTGAAGTGTACCAACCTGACCACCAAGCAAGGACCCTTTTATCAAATATTGATAATATGCCTTCAAAATCCTACTGGTGTTCTATTTGTAAGTATTTAGGACTTTCTACCTGAAAACTTTGTTGTATTTGAATAATATTGGCTTTCTGAAAAGTTACTTTAATAAAGACAACTCTTGATTTTCAATCAGATGATTAAATTCTTTAAAAAAATTCAAAAGACATGACTTATGATTCTTCTGCTATTACTAATATAGACCTACAGAAAAGCAGATACCAGTTTAGCATTCAATTGCTTTGCTGTGGGGGAAGCTGTAAGTCTCCGCAATGTTTTTCTTTCTCATTGGTACGTCGTCTCTGAACAAAAAATGAACTTCATGGAGGCGAGATAGCATCTCTCTTTCAGTCATGCTTCATTTCAAGGCAACATAAGCAATATGGTTGATAGCAACAAAACTCCATCGTTTTAGAAGCACGTCAAGTACATTATAATAATATGGTTTGACTGTGCCCCCCAGGAATTATAAAAAAAAGCCTTTTCCCTTAAGCTAGTTGACAGTTAATTTTGCTATGTCTGAAAAGAAATATTAGAGTTGATATGTAAGAAGGGTGATGTTCAACTTAACCTAGGAAAATAATTGAACTTTACATTCAGGCACAAAATCCTTAGCCTCTCTTTTGGGAAAAAGTAAATTTAGAATGGACTTAGATTAGGAGTATGTTGAATGAGTTTGCCTTAGGAATAGGTGAGGATTGTTAAAAAGTATTGACAGGCCCAGATTTGGAGGAGGGCAAATCTAGATATTATTTAAGACTAAAACAAACAAACAAAACAACCAAGTCAGAGAGTCTTTTTTGAATCCTGGATCTTGTCACCAGTTGAGACTGGCTTTTTATTTAGTATTTCAGAGTCGAAGTCTTACATTTCACTGTCTGTTCCTTTATTTGTTTGTTATCTCTCGACCTTTCCAATTGACATCAATAAAGTTATAACTGGAGGTAAGTTGTAGTCGGATCTGTATACACTGTGGACAGACAGACCCCACAGTACTAACAAGGTCAAGTCTGGTATTTCTGTGGAAGGTAGGTTAGCCCCTTAGGAGAAAAGGAGGATCTTGTAACTCATCATGGAAGAAGCAATGGGAGAAATTTATACCAGGTGACTTGATGAAACATGATTTTTCTCATGACAGTTTGAATGCATTTCCCAGTGTGATAGAAAGAAACGTGCCCTGTGCTTTCACCTCATCCCCACAGCAGGTGAAGGTGCAGGGCAGTGTGGAAGCTTCTATCACTGGGGCCATGAGGCTTATTATTTTGGAGTTTACACTTCAGGCAGCAAAATTAGTACATTTGCTTTGGCCCAAAAAGTAACTGATGGTGTGTTCTGCAGCCTCTTCAGAATATGGGCCACTCCTCCTCCCACAAAGAGGACACCTGAGGGCATCGATGGTTTGTTATGCCCCTGGCCTTGTGCCCCCAGATAGTGCTGGTCTCTGCCCTCTACACACTGAAAGGCCCCACTGTGGACATATGAGGACTTTCCCCAGTGACTCATAGGGCAAGGAGCTAAGAATTTTCCCTTTGACTGACCCAGCTCAGGATTAGATAGAGCAAGGAGAAGACAGGATTCTTGTCCCTTGGGGGTTTTCTTCAAGCATTGCTTGCTTCCTCGTAAATGGGAGGCAGGACGGGGCAGAAAGCAAAACCATTGTCATTAATAGCCAATTTTCTTTTATTCATTTAATTAACACATTTTGAAAATGTGAAGGGAACGTTGTCATTGTCAGTTGCAACTCCTTCCTTTGACCGTTAACGTAACATCTCTCTGTTTTTAGCTGGTTCTTCTCATCCCAAAAAAACAACTGGTTCCAAAGCATCAGCATCACCGTCTACTTCCTGCACCTCCTCTCGTCCCAAAGCTTCCAAGGAGACAGTTTCCAGCAAAACTGGGACAGTAGGAATCACAAAGGGCAAGAAAAAAACTGGCAAGCAGCCAACGTCTCGACTGTCCACTGATGCAACCCCTTCCGCCACATCTGACGCTAAAGGAGAGCCTCCAGAGGCCCGGGAGGAGGGTCTCAACCCCGAGCAGACTGTCCCTGGCACCGAGGAGCAGACCACAGACAAACCCCGGCCAGACGTCCCTCCACCCCCCATGACTCCGCCACCGCCTCCCCCCGCCCCGCCTCTTCCCCTCGGAGAACAGAGCTTTGTTGCTTCAGACACTCCTGTGGTCCTGGTCAACAACGGAGCTGACCTGCCCATCCCTGCCTTAGACCCGAGTCCGCTTCTCTGGACTGAAGAGCCGACAAATAGAACCACTGTCCACTCAGGCACCGGCTTAAGTGTTAGCAGAGAAAGTGCAAAATGGTGAGTCTGGGCACACTCCCCTTGGGCCATCTGCGTTGCACAGCCCTGGCCGCCCCCTCGGGCTGAAGGACCCAGCTGTGGTTTCTTCTATGATTTGATCTAGTGATGCTAGGTGAGCGCACATCTAATCCACCGCTGGACCCTCAGAGCCCTGCCTGGGAATGCCTGGCCTGCTGGGGAGCATGACGATGGCCCTCGGGACATAGAGCCCAGAAGAGCTGCGGCTCTCAGTACATTTCAAGCCTATTTGTCACTGCCAGCAGTCTTTCTCCTCAAAGGTTTCCCTCTTCCGCTTTTAAATTTCTAGCTCTTATGTCCAGATTGCTCCTCCACTCCTGCCCACCTTCATTTCAAACAGTTATGTAGCCTCTCCTGCTCCAAGAAAATGAAGACTGTGAGAATTCCTTCAAATTCCAGACTTTTCCTCCAGCCTTAGAGCGGCTCTCTGTCTTACTTTCTCAGTTTCCCACCAGCATTCTGTGAGGCCTTTCAGGTCTCATCCAGACAGGACTGGTGACTGAATCTATTATGCTTTGACAGCCCTTTTTTTCTAACTGAGGGACAGAGATAACTACAGATTTTATTTGATCCTATATTCCCCCAGAACCAAGATAGACTTGTGTATGACAAAGCAAGCCAGAGTCTTGGGATTCATACTGGGATCCTCAGTCTACTTTGTTCCTTGTATCTGATCTCTCACAAAGTTCTGTATATTTTCTTTTTTGTGCATAGAAGAACTGGGGTACAGGTGCAGGGCATGGGAGGATGCACCGGGGACAGAGTGGGACAGGTGGATCTGCTGAAATCCGGAGCAGTGGGAGGGAGCAGCGGGCAACAGAGGAGAGGTCTGCTGTACCATGTTGGTTAGCTCCCTAGCTGGGACCAAACTCAGGCCATGACTGTGACAACACTGTGACTTAACCTCTACACTACCAGGGAGGCCAAAGTTCTATATATTTTCTATTTAACATGAGCTTCCCTGTTCTATACCGGAAGGAAGGTGGTGCAGTTAGTCTCAATGCCAGTTCTGTCTAGGAGAGCCGTAGAATTCTTAAGTCTAGTCTTTTTTCTAGAAATAAAACCAAAAATTGACCCATCAAATCATTTAATTTAATATTTTCTCTTTCAAAAAAAATTATGCTAGAAAGATTGGACAAACTAGTACATGAATTCCCTTGGTTCAAGAGACAAAATATCAGCAGTAGTTATTCAGATTTTGAGAAAATATCTTCATTTATTGAGAAATTATTTAGTGCCTGGAACTGTCAGCTATTTAATTAATATAACTTCTCCAACTATCTACTTACTAGATGACAAAGCTGATATTAAAGAGCTAGAGTAGTTTACCCAGGATCACCCGGTTAGTGAGTGGCAGAAGCAGCAAGCAAACACTGACGACACACGGAGACCCACGGAGACCCATCTGTGATTATTTTCCTCCAAAACAGCTGCTTCTGCTAATTCTGTATTTCCTTTGTCTTTTTTTTTTAAGTGTCCCAATTCAAAGGAAAGATAAATGTTAAATTACACATTATTTTGTCTGTTGGATATTTTCTGAAAGATACAGGAAAAGGTAATACTGAAATTAATGGTGTAGTGTCTTTCCAACACAAAGATGCCTTTATTTTATTACAGTGAGTGTTTTCCAGCACTCAGTCAATTCAGAACATTTGAATGAAAAGCCAGTCTTACATATATCTATATCTTTTGTACCTATTTTTTGCTTTCCCTTTGTATACTGGGCAGTATGCCAAACACCAAGATACAACAATGAGCAAGAAAAAATAGCTAAGATTAGTTTTTGTCAAAATTATGTCCAACGTGTCCAGGACAAAGATAAGGTCTGAATTTAGAGAAAAAGATTATTTAGTATATGATTATTACTCATTTACTAAAGAACAAGATGCAGCATAGAAAGAAGGTCTGTAGGCAGTCTTAAAAGCAACTGGCAGAACCCATTTCAAACTATGACCTAACTCTGTCCAGTCTAGTTCTACAAACATGTTGGGAGGACATGGTATGAGATAAACTCTGCTTCATGCTGAGTCTTTTTTTTTTTTAAAGATTTATTTATTCATTTATACAGAGCTGGGATACAGGCCAGAGGTGCAGGGGCGGTGAGAGGCTTCACCAGAGACAGAGTGGGGAGCAGAACAGGCAGATCCACGAAGTACACTGCTGAGGGGAGCAGCGGGAGGGCCAGGAGAGGTCTGCCACGCCATGTGGTCACCTCCGGGGCAGGAGGGAATTGAACTCATGTGGAAGTGGCTTTTAGCTTCTTAGTGCTGTGCTTTAACCCGCTGCGCCACCAGGGAGGGCCCATGCTGAGTCTTAACCTCGGTCTTCAGTCCAGATGTGTGGGAGATTGCCTAACCAAAGCGCTTGTTCTCCATTCCACTGGGGCCATGATCAGGGAGAGTGCTTTGAGGACATCATGGTAGTTATAATAGATTTTTCTATCAGTCAGTAACTATAACGCTTTACTAGAAGAGGGTATAGAGATTTTTTTCTCACATATATTCTTCAAAATTGAAATTTTAAATTACAAGTCATCCCACAAGGATGGTTTGTGTTTGCTCTTGGTAATGAGCCTGCACTATATTCTCTTAAGTTTCCTCCCAG
>NW_004567102.1:75766930-75821758 GCF_000260355.1 Condylura cristata
TTCTGCTCCCCACTCTGTCTCTGGTGAAGCCTCTCACTGCCCCTGAGCCTCTGGCCTGTACCCCAGTTCTGTATGCATAAATGAATAAATCTTTAAAAATTCAAACTAATTATTAATATTAGGTTAAATGTAAGCTATAATATTGATACAGTCTATTATATAACAATGTTAAATGTGGAATACTGTATAATATTAACATTACATTTAATAGGTAGATTAAAAGTCTTAACTCAGGTTCTGCACTGGGCTTACTGCTTTGATTGGAAAACTCACCCTGATCCTCTTGGAGTCCATGAACTATAAATTATCTGCTTTTCTTATACTGTACAACAGTTGTAAGTAATAATTGTATGCAGAGGTCTTTGAAACCCACAAAACATTATGAAACACAAATAATGAGATTAAAATGAAAATCCATGTCATAAATTATTGAACAATGGCATGAACAAATACCAGGGCTCTATCCTGAAGTATCTTTTGTTCTGTTCTTCAGAATGTGTTATTAATTGGCATATTTTTTTAAACTTAGTGTGGTCACCCATAATGGAAAACTATTCAATCAAGAATAGCCTCCAGTGGCCAACAGTTAGAAATCCAGACTATGAAAGTTTTCCCATGAAATATTATTTAAAATGAGATTTCACACTGTGGTAATATGTATGGTGGATCCTTAAAAATTAAACACAGAATTACCATATGATCTACCATTCCCACTTTGGTGAAATTCCACTTCTGTGTGTATCATGAAAAAAATTGAAAGCAGCTGCCTGAACTGATATTTATCCACCGATATTCATTGCAGCATTATTGACAATCACCAAAGCAATCTAACTGTCCATCAACTGATGAATGGTTAAATAAAATGTAGTATGTGCATATAATGGAATCCCATTCATTATTAAAAAGGAAGGAAATTTTGATGTTGCTACAATACAGATGGACCTTGAAGACCTGCTGAGTAAAGTGAGTCCAGACACAAAGGACGCAAAAGGGCAGATAGTGTTCATTTCACTTACATGAAGCACTTAAAATAGTAAAATTATAAATGCACAATGCAGAGTGGTAAGGAGGAAGAAGCAGAGAGTTATTGTTTAATGGTGACAGATTTTCAGTTTGGGAAGATGCAGAAGTTCTGGAAATGAGGGTGGGGGATGGTGGGGGAGGATGCCCAGCGGTGTGACTGCTCAGTGTCACCGAAGGTGCGTTTGGAATCGTGAGAATGATGTGTGAACCAGTCTCCATTTTGCACAAGAAAAAAAAATTAATTTCCTATTGCCTCTTTGAAAGCGAGAATTTTAGCTATTGGATTTTTCTGATTAATGAAAATTAGAAAATTTTGACAGCACTTTCGCTTGTAACCACAGAGCAGAAATTTCAATATTACAGATTCTGACAAAATCTACCTGTTTTATTATTCAAAGAACTGTTGTTTGGTTTTTTCATTAGTAAGAATAGCAAGCACATGTTTTGCACTCTGCGGCCTTTCAGAAGTGTGACATCCGTATTTGGATTCTCCTATTTATATCAGGAAGCAATTTGAAAATTTTTTTGTATCTTAACTTGAAGATTGCATTGTCTTTGAGAGCATGTGTTTTCAATGTAAAATGTGTTCTTAGTCTAATATGTAAAAATTGGCCAGTTTTGTCTATGTAAAGTAACTTTAAACCAGAGATTAACCAAGTTATATAATAGAAAAATAATGCGCTCTTATAGATCAGCTTTCTTCTAAAAGTTTTATTTAATGTTCACCTTTTCTATCTTGTATTATTCATTTAGTTCTGAGAGGCAGTTTTACAAATCGAGGAACTGACTGCTGACATGTTAGCTATGGTGAAAAGAGAATTGATTCATATATCAATTAAAGAACATGCACTTTTTTGCATCACTACCCTTTTAGACGCCAGGCTTCCAAACAATGAGTCTCAGTTGTCAAGGAGCGTTGAGAGGTGGGAAGGTAGACTCGTGATAGGTGGGTCTGGGGCTTCTTCATGCCATTAGGGGAGCAGGGAAATGGACAAGGAACTGGAGTGAGATTCCTGCGAGAACTAACACTTTAACTAGTACTTGAAGGATAAGTAGTTCCAGGTCAGAAAAAAGCCCATCACTCTGGGCACGGACTCCCTCCCCCCATTGCACTGGGAAAATTGATTGACGCAATATTTTACCATATTCACCTACTAAACAAACCAAAAACCATCTAGCCCATCCTTTTAACTATGCAAGTGAAAATTCTAAAACCCTGGGAGTCAAGTATCAATAGTGTGGTACTTTTTTTTCATTTCCATGACTTAAGTTGACCTGTCTGCCTGCTTTTCTCCAGCCTGAAGGATGCTCACCTAACTACAGCTAGCTTCGAGGTGCTTGCATCCTCCCCCGGCCCCCATTGGGTACTCCGAGCTCCATCCCACCCCTGTGTTTCTTTGCCTTCAACAGTTTCCCGACCAAAGAAGAGCTGGGGAAGGCCGCAGCACAACTGCTCAGCCCCAGGCTGATGGGAGAATCTTCTGAATCCTTCAGTGTCCCGGAAGACGAAGGCCAAAGGGAATACCAGGCCAATGACTCTGACTCCGACGGGCCCATCTTGTACACTGACGATGATGACGAGGAAGACGATGAGGACGAGGATGGCAGTGGGGAAAGTAAGCCAGGGGCAGGGAGGAAGGTGGCGGTGGGCAGGAGCAGCTGTGTTTTGTAAAGCCTGAAAGTCTCAGCGGGAACCAGACAGACACCTGCTGTTTACCCGCCCTTCCTCTTTCCTTTGCAGAGACTCAAAATACTAGGTTTTTTACATCAAATTGTACTGAATTACCCTTTGTTTACAAAACTATAGAACTTGAGGGGTAGAACATCTCCCCTAACCTGTGCGTGTGCTCATCTGCCTCCAACTAAGTGCCAGTGTCAATAACTACCACCTTATAAGATTTAGCTTTTAATGACAGACCTTCCAGATGATTCTACGGATGGGGTGGGGGGGAGGAGAGGGTTGGGCCTGAGTCTGTGAGGCTGTTACAAATATTTATATGTGTACAAAGAGTCAAAGCTGGGTGAAGCCTTTTTTAGATTGATCAAAGATGGACTTCTACCTGGAGCTACTGTCTCCTCTCCTCTGCCCTCTCTCCCACACCCCCTGCCTCAAGCGCTTGTAAGCACTTCATGTGTCTGTGTATGCATGCATGTTCATTGAGGTAATGTTGGTTTACAAATGGTTTACTAAATCATACAAATATGATTTAGTATGCGAGTTAGTGTGATTGGTTCACAGCCTCTTCAGATGTCTGTTACTACACCATGCCCTCCACCAAAGTCCCAGTCGTCTTCCACTGTAGACCACTGGGAACTTTCTCCTCTGATGGCTTCAGTTCTGCAGTCAGATGTCTATGGCCTGTGTTGTGTTGGGTTTCTCTGTTCCTTTGGTTTATTTCTTTATATTCCACGTAAGAGTGAAGTCATCCTGTATTCGTCTTTCTGCTGACTTATTTCACCTAGCATAATTCCTTCCATTCAGATTGCTGCACGTGACAAGAATTTGCCCTTTTTTTAATATAGCTGAGTGGTGTTACATTTTTTTTTATATGTATCTTCTTTATCCACTCGTCTGCCCTTGGGCACTTACGGAAATTACAGTCAAGTCCAATTTTTGACTAAAGAGCATCAATTCAGCGTTCACTGAAGTACTCCTTGGAAGTGTTTGAGAGTTTCACTCACTTTTATCCTGGTGTTTAAAGAGGTGGAGGAATGAATCAAGGATGACAAACACCTTTTAAGATTTACAGACTCTCATCCTTCTAGGGAAGAATGCTAGTAAAGTGGATTAAGTCAGCCATTAATGTATAACTTAGGGAGTGGAAAATGCTAGTTTTTTTAATCTTCTGAGCAGAATGATGACTTCGGAGAGACTCTAGAACTGAATTTAGAGATTATGAAAAGCCACTGGTATATTAATAAGTAAACAACACTTTGTCAAACTCCTAGTTTATTGAACAAAAGCAATTATCATCAGCTGGTATTAGCAATCAGCTGGTGAGATATCAAGGAGTGTGGGGTAACTTTGGCTTATAACATTGGTATCAAAGGTAGACTTGATTCCATGTGGTTTCTAAATAAGGAAAAGAAAAAGCAAAAATTTACTGCGCAGTAGAAGTAAAGGGCTGTTTTTACAACGTGAAAAAAAAGAAATAACATTATGCAATCAGTAATTTCCATGACCTGCCTTCTCAACAGAACCGATTTCAAAGATCACATTTGAAATGATGAGGTGATACCTGCAAGGATTTTCATAGTGCCCCAGCATTTTTCAGAACGTTTCTAAAAACATTTCATCAGTTAAAATGAACCACATCCAACTCACAACTTTCCCCCCTTCAATTAGTTAAAATTCCACTCTTGCATGTGGATAAAGAGTTTCGCTTGGACTCTGTGTCAAGCCCACGCCATGTATAACCTGAGCACTGCCTCCTACAGCCTCTCTTTGTGTTTCTGCCTCTTCCAATCCTCAGGTGCTTTGGCAAGTAAAATACGACGAAGGGATACCCTTGCTATCAAACTTGGCAACAGACCATCTAAGAAAGAATTGGAGGACAAAAACATCTTGCAGCGTACGTCTGAGGAAGAGAGGCAGGAAATCCGACAACAGATCGGAACCAAGCTGGTCAGGTAATGGCTGAAATTTTAGTTCAGCGACTGACAGTTCATGCTCTTCTCCCCCCTTCAGTGTCCTACCTACCTAAGAGGGTTGTGAATCCCATGCGTTAGGGCACACCCAGCCTTCCTGGGGAGCCCCACTCCCTGCTATCAGTCAGGCATCCAGGTTCCTTCTGTCTTGTTGCTCCTCCGTCTCCTTGGATAGTAACATTGGCATATTCCGAGCTGGTTCACAGGGCCATGTTTATGTTCCAGCCTGTAGAAGAAGGAAAGGGAAGAAGACAACACAAACCCAAGCATTTAAAATGCCACAATCAGAAGTTTGAAAAACCTAACTTCTGCTTATATCTGTTAGCGAAGAACTCAACCACAAATCATTGTTGTTAGGAGCAGAAGTCTGTAGCTGCAAGTTACAGCTAAGGCTGTTCTAAAAGGAAGAAGGGATAATGGATAATGGGGAGTAGTTCACGATCTGAACTGCAATCTCCTAATTTATGAAAAGGGACTTTTATAAGTTTAAAATTTGATCTTGTTTCTCAAAGGGGACAAAATACAGCTTTCTTGTTTTATTTTGTAGCCCCCACTAGAGAAGGCCGTGTCTGTAACTTGCTGTGTATAAATATTGCTTATGTCCTTTTTGTCATCCTAGGAGACTAAGCCAGAGGCCCACAACTGAAGAATTAGAGCAGAGGAATATCCTAAAACGTGAGTATCCTATGTGATACAGCCTCCTTGTGTAGTCATATCAGGCTCCCGGTAGACACTATCCATTTATCAGAAGTAAACCTTGATGTATTTATTCACAAGCGATTGAAATGGCCCATTTATATTGCATTTATATGTAATTTTTTGTATAATTTTAAATATAATTTCTTGGTGTTTATACTTCATTTCCCAGTTTTGAGCCCACTGTCCCTGACCAGAGTTGCAAGTGGTGACGATTATTTTTAAGTAAATGAAATACTTGCCAGATATTCTTTCACCCAGTTATTAAATGGAGGGGAAAGTGCTACAGTGTGTTTACAAATAAATGTCAAGGAAAAGATGGAAGAATCCACAGGGAAATAAACTGAACATTCCTATATTATTATTAATCATACATACACATTGTTGCCAGGCTTAACAATAACTAAATTTAAAACAGAATGATGGTTAAAGGGCTCTCCATCCATTTCATTGTCCTTTGTTAGGATAACTATTGCTATCTGAGTTATTTATAATCTCTTGGCACTTAGGATGTTCATTTTCTTTATTTTCCATCCTATTTTCTTTGACTTTGTTACTCACTAGTCCAGTAGAATTTGTGCTTGGAGTTTCTATGTTAAAACTGTAAATCTAAGAGAAACCCTAGGTATTGAGCTGCCCTGTAGTGATGTAGTTTCTAACCACAGTGAGTTAAATAATGGATATTTTAAATTGAGCCTAGCTGCAGTTTTATATATTATTAACTCGTTTTCACAAGAGCTCTTGATGGGATGAAATATCAAAGGGCATGGTGGGTACAACTCCAGATAATATTACAATAGTAATTAGTCGCTGGCATGAGCGAAGTCTTTTCCTGTTTGGATGATCCTCATTCTGAAATCGGTATTGTTTTCTTTCTTGAAGAAAGATTTTTTTTTGAAATATTAATTTATTTAAGTGTTCAGAACTGGGGTACAAGTCAGAGATGCAGGGTGAGAGGATTTGCCAGAGACAAAATGGAGAGCAGAACAGGCAGATTGATGAATGCTGCTGAGGGGAGTCATGGGCAAAACAGGAGAGGTCTGTGGGCGCCATGTGGGTCCCCTACCTGGGATCGAACTCAGTGATGTTGCTGCAGTCAGCTTCAGTGCTGTGCTTTAACCAGTTGTGCCACCAAGGAGGGCCCCCTGAAGAAAGGTTTTAATAGCATTTTTATTCTACAGTTGCTATTACTGAGACAACCCAACAGTAAAGGCTGACCCGTGAGAGGAACCTCCAATTCATGGGAATTTTTCCTTGGACTCTTTTTCTCTGGCTGTGCGCATAACTGGTATAAGACACCAAAAAGGATTTAAGTGAACCATACATGTGTAGAAGAGCCCCTTTAGAGAGGGGAAAGTCATGGCTAGGAAAGGAAAACTTAGCTTTCTGGGAAGGACAAAAGTAACATCGGATTTTGACAACAAACAAATGCAGAAAGGCTGATGGCTTCTGATAATGAGCTTCTGAAAAGTATTTGTTGAATTAAAGTGTCTTGATGAGCTTCAAAAGCAGGTCCTAAAACCCAGAGACTGTATCTTATTGGATGCCTGATGCAGTACGTGGAAAAAGGGGAATCACACATTCTGGGTAATTCTTTCCTGGTCCTGTGAGACTGGGTGCCAAGCCACGCTGGTGTTTGGTTATTTGAGGAACTGTTTCAGAGTCTAGAAATTTATTGCATGTTAATCTTAAGTGCTGCGTTGCCTTTTATCCCCCGTTTTCCTGAAGGTTCAGGAAGGAGTGAAAACGCCAAAGTCAACTTCAGATTCCACTCCAGCCATTTTTTTACTTCCTTCTTAGTTTTTCTAAGCATGCTTATTCTGGAAACAAAAGACACATTTCCAGTCTGGAGAGAATGATAACTGGCTTGTGATCTCTTGACTTAATGTTCTACAATGAAGGGGAGCGGAGAGGAGAATGGAGTGTGGAGGGGACATCCAGTGAGGGGGCCTGTCATCCCACAGGTCTGAGTGGCTTCACTTAAAGCACTTTATTCAGCTCCTGCCAACCTCAGCTTCTGCCACATAGATTGCTCTTATTTTGTTCATATTTCATCTCCAGCTTTTTGGAAAGGCAACATGATTGTCTCTTCAAAGAAAAGTCTCGATGTGACATGGTCAAGTTCTTAGGTTTATTTTTTTATTTTTTTTTTTGAAAGATTTATTTATTTATGCATACAGAACTGGGGTACAGCCAGAGGCCCAGGGGCAGTGAGAAGCGTCACCAGAGACAGAGTGGGGAGCAGAACAGGCAGATCAACGAAGTACACTGCTGAGGGGAGCAGCGGGCGGGCCAGGAGAGGTCTGCCACGCCGCGTGGTTACCTCCGGGGCAGACGGGGATCGAACTCATGCGGAAGCGGCTTTTAGATTCTCAGTGCTGTGCTTTAACCCGTTGCGCCACAGGGAGGGCCCTTAGGTTTATTTTAACTGTTTTTTTTTGTTGTTGTTGTCATTTGTTAACATGTCTGTGTAACTTTGGGGGGGCTACATTTTTACTCCTCTATACATGGATATGCTTCATGCACCCGCCGCCAACCCTCACATGTCCCCTTCTGTCCTTACCTAGCCTCCCCTGCCCTTTCTTCTAGGAACCAGTGCCTCTTTCATAGAGTCTGAGAATTGCTTTTGCTGTGCTTTGCCAGTACATGCTTTATATTCCACGGATAAGTGGAATATCTGACACCATATCTGTCTTTCACTTTCCAACTTCATGTAGCATCCTCAGCAAGGTCCTTCCATACTGTCCCCAGTGGTCCTACTTTATTTTTATCAATAGATGACTCATATTCCACTATGTATACAGTCCATAATTTCTTTGTCCAGTCATATGTTGTTGGACAGTCAAAATGGTTCTGACTTAGTGACTGTGCAAAGTCCTTCTTTGAACATAGGAACACATAAGGCCCTTAGTATAAGAACCCATCACAAAAACAAAGATTTGTGCATATCACACATCTGACAACAAAAATAACAAAACAAAAATAACATAAACAACCCAATCCAAGTTGGCGCTTTTCTAAAGGAGTTCAAATGGCCTGTGGACACATGAAGAGTTGGTCAACATCACATATTAGAAAGACACTTACTTCTAATGGGTCATCTTGAGACAAGGGATGAGTTCACAGCATACAACACCAAGCTGTTCTTATATTTGAGCCCATCACTCGTTTAGTATACATGAATCAGATGGCATTCAGTGTCAGTCACTTTGAGAACACAGGACAAGTTTTCTTTCTTAGTATCACATCTTACGTGGTCTTTTACCCATTTGAGTGCATCTAGGATTTTTAAAAACAAACAAAAAAAACACAGTAGTTGTTTATTTTAGAACCAGTTCCTTAAAGTTTCAAAATCAAAAGCAAATTTGGGTGCTTGAAAGGGCAGCTTTTACTTAGCAGATAAATTGAGGTAGATAGAATGCACTTTACAAGGCAGAGATTAATGATACTGATCTTCTCTTACCCTTTAGCTATAATTGTAATTTCAGCCCTATATTCAATAGTGGAAAAAGTATTTTAGGCCATTGAGAGCTACCTGCATTTTGCCCCAACATCCAGTATGTAAAATTTTAAACATACATAGAAGTGAAAAGAATTTTACAGTAAAAACCACCTATCTTCTGCCATTAACATCTTGTTTTATCATATATCTGTCTGCTGCTCCATTTCATTTCTTTCAATGTATTTCAAAATAATGTGTACTTTTAGGTCCTCCTTGGTGGCACAACGGGTTAGGACTCAGTGCTGCAAGTTGGCCACAGCCACTTCAGTGCGAGTTCGATCCCCGGCCCTGGAGGTGACCAACATGGTGCAGCAGACCTCTCCTGACCCGCCCACTCTTCCCCTCAGCAGTATATTTTGTCAGTCTGCCTGTTCTGCTGCCCACTCTATCTCTGGTGAATCCTCTCGCTGTCCCTGCACATCTGGCTTGTACGCCAATTCTGTATGAATAAATAAATATTTTTTAAAAAAGAAAAAAGATGTTAAAAAAGTGTCTGAATATACTTTATACAAAAATAATAATAATAATGTGTACTTTTATTTGTTAAAAAGACACCTGTAGAAAATGAGTAACAAAAAAGAAATCCACAAAAGAATGTGTGGCTTTTTATTTTTACCCATGTATCTGAATAAATGATTCCAGAATATAATACTCCAGACGTTGGTATTTTGGTGCTTTCTTTTCTTCTCCTTGTAGTGCATCCACAAATGCTCTGGGCATCACTTGCTGACCAGGTCCTGTTCCTGCTGTGCCCACTGCTGTTAGCACACATATATTATTTGTATATTTATGGGAAAGGCTCCTTCCCTGCTCCTCTGCTTCATATAGCATCAAGATTTGTCAGGTATATCCCTCCAAGTCTGTTTAAAAATGACCGGAAAATATACATCCCATTTTCTAATCAGCCCTCAAATCAAGCAATGACGGAATCATGCAAAATATTCAGGGAATATTTTTAAAGTAAGTTTAAAGTTTAACCTTGGCTTTTTATAAGAAATCTTACAATGACTAATCTTATTAAAGGTTCAGAAGAGTAGCACTTGGCTTCCCTCCACCCTCGTCTTCCTCCTCTAACTTCTTTAGAAGCATAACTTTGAATATGGGCCGTGTAAGGAAGCAGTCCCTGATGTTAGAAATGAACCCCCAGATATTAATATCCTGTGTATCTAACTCCCCTAATTGCCACTGCACCTTCTCTTTTTTAACATCACTAGCAGTGACCTCGATGTACAATATGCCTAATAAGGTAAAATGATCTAATATTCCCTTTAAGAAAATTACCTTTTGTATATTTCAGGAAAATTGGAACATTTGTTAGCTCCGAGTCCTGTTAGATACCCAATTTCTTGTAGTGTAATGTAGTGTAATTACTCTATAGGAAGAATTGACTGAAATGTTTTCAGAATCACAATTTTCTTTTCATAAGTCATATCTGAAGCCTGGCCTTATAAAGTCCTAATTAGACTCACATGAACTGCAGTTTATGTTTGTCTATTATGTGTAATTTGCATCCTTTATGCTTTATCCAACTCATGTAAGATAAATTTTTTACACAAAAAATATATTTTAAGCCTGTATATTTTGTGAAGCAAGTTGTTAAAAATACAGTATTTTCATAGAACAAAATCTGAATGATAGCCAAATTTAGTGGCCAGTCACAGGCACTCAGTGAAAACACACTAACTAGTTATTTCTTGTTTTGCAGGGTGAGTTCAGTTTATGTTCACTCTTTTTCTACATAGCCACACTGATCATCCTCTTTCTTATGTATTAAAATTAGTATGTAGAACGTTCCCCTGCCTAGATAAGGAAAATAGAAAACTTAGCACACTGAACTAACAGATATTGAATAGCAAATATTGAATACTGATATTCAATCATGAGAAAAATAGTCCAAGACCTCTATTTGGATTTTTAAGATACAAATAATTGTATTTCATAGAAGAGACTTCTTTTTCATCCTGTTGGGTGAACCTCTTTCCGGTGTGATATTTTTTTCTTCATTAGAATTCATGACTTCTCTTTCTAGTCAGCTTTAAGCTATGGAATACTTTTTTTAATCACTAGGAATATTTCACTTTCTGAAAGATAATCTTTCCTCTGTCTTGGTATCCAAGAAGTAAAATCTTTTTCACTTACTGAACAAATAATTAGCTACAGGAAACAACAGAGAGAAATTCATCAAATGAGCAACCATTAAAATCTCAAGGGGTATTTATTTCTTTTAAATTTCTGAACTTTTTTTTCTTAATCCCATCTACTGGACAGCATTTGCTCAAGTTGGCTATTAAGTTGTACTACTTGGTAAAGCACTAAGGGAAAGAGATGACTTTGGAAAGCCAGAGTCACAAGAAAATAAATAATCTCCATCCATAGTACACCATAACCCCTTTGAGAACATTCTGGTTTGAAAGCAAAGGCCAAAGAAATGATTATACTCTGCTTCTATGGAAACCAAAGCAGACAAATCAAGTATTTTGGTTGGATTTGAATGAAATCAGCAACTCAGACATGCATCAGATGGTTCTAATTTGTTCTTTTGATATGTCTCAGATTTTCCCATGAATACCAGGTCCAGAAGTACATTTTTTTTCTGAATTCTGATAAATTGTACTTATAAGCCCATGAGATGACCAGCAATGAAAGGCTTTCACAAGGATTTGGATATATGGGCACTCATCATTTTTTTCAGAAGAGACTAATGTATCAGGAAGCAGAAAGGTTTATAGTTAATAATGAACTAATTCTGTGTGGGAAAAAGGATCTGTTTTTCTGCAAAAATGTTTAATGACTAAAGATGTTAAAGATGTTAGTGGGGTATTTAATTATTATCTGTTAGGGTCAAAAAATTGTTAGGGTTTACTTTTATGATTATAAAATAATTTGTAGTAACTAACTGTTTATGCCTTTTCCTCTCACTGATGAGCAGAAAAGAATGAAGAAGAAGAACAAGAAGCAAAAATGGAACTTAAACGCAGACTCAGCAGAAAGGTGATGAAACTATGACTATTAATGAGCATGTGTCTTCTGAGATATACTGTATTTTTTAAATGCAAAGCAACTCTCTTCATGTAAATTTGATACTAGGATTAACTATTTCTGTGAGCCTACTAACTACTCAGAGACATGACAATCGATGTAATGTCTACAGTATGAATTATGTTTATGCTTACCATTGCATGGTTATATTAATTCTGAAAAGTTAGTCAAACGTTCTAAGCTGTATTTATTGGTTAGAAAAATAACAATCTGTTTAAAAAAAAAAGTAACACAAAATGGATCCCCAAACAAAAATGGAATAGGAAAAAAACACACACACAAAAGTCTTCCATTCTGAGATAACCATATTTAACATTTCGATGTAGTTTTTTGTAAGTGCTCACCCTTTCAGTGTAGTCTTGGAAGTATTAAAGAAATATTTTATTGCTATTGAGTATTCCCCACTTTCTTTATTACTGAGTAGGAGCCATTATTCAGTATCTGAGCAGGGTGAGTAATTTATTAAGTGCACTTGGCCATCCAGCTGGCCTGATGCAGGGCTCCCCAAACTGAGAAAGTGCTTACTGGCAAAATTCAGACAACTGTTTCCACCCACTTGTGAAAACAGAAATCTGATACCAAGGTCATCCTTTTTTCTCTAGGTGTTAATAACTCTTTGGAAAAACTAAGCACTCTCAAGAGTTTAGATTTCATTGTAAATCCTTGCTCACTAATTCTTCAGATGCCCCTTTCCACCTGGAAGAGGGCCTTGTGAGTAAAATATGGCCTTTGCAGTGAAATGGCCTGACCCACATTTTTTTGGGCTGAGGAGTCCATAGCAAGAACATTCGAAGGCAGGCAGAAGAAGCAATGCATTCCCATGAAAGAGTTGTTGAGACTATTTTGAGAGTTTGTGGTTTTGATTTTTAGAAAAAGCTCATCTCCTTTTTTCTCAAAGACCCAAAATGTCAATAACAAGCTGAAAAGCTCGTAAACTGAATTTCTAGAGATGGCTGTTCTCCTTTTCAGTAGCCATTAAGTTACCAGCTACAGATGAGCTGTAGTCCCCCTTCCTTGTGTCAGGGTCTGCCCTCCACGCACACAGTCTTCTCTCAGCCCAGCTGGGCGCCTGATGGAGGCCACATTAGCGTCTCTCCTTCCCACCCCTGGCACCCACACGCCATAGTGCCACAGCACCACCACCTAGCCCGTGGCTGGCTCGGTCCTGAAAGGCAAGTCTGGATGGAAAGTGTCTGTGCTGGTCACTGCCTTTAGCTCAGTCTTGAGAGAAACGGATTTCTCTATCTCCTTATTCTCCCCTGCCCTGGAAAGTTAGTAAGATGTTAGCAATAGATCAGACAGCAACTGAGAATGTAACAGAACTATTCATATCATTCCTTCCTTTGTCCATTGCCTCCCAGAGCTTCAGGAAGATGGAAGGAGCCACGGTTGCCATATCCCAGCCCAAGTGTGCTCAGAGCTGAGCCAGGACTTCTAAGAGTTCTTAACTGCTTTGAATGTTAGAGAGTTATTTTAGTTCAGCCTGTGGTTTTACTCAGGAGAAACCAACGGGGTGTTTTTGACCACAGAATGTAGCCCAGTGTACTTCCTTGAGCCTATGCAAATAAGGAATACCTCCAAAGACGAGCCCTTGAACAGTGGAGAGTCTAGCTGTACACACAGGCCGCGTCAGAGAGAACGTGAATCTGCTGGGTTAAACCGAGGCCTGGGGCCAGCTGACTGATAACATGGGACATGCCGATGAAAGAGGCCACAGAGAGTGACCTTCAATAGCTGAGAGTAACAGATACCTGTCGACGAGGGGCCAGTATCAGTACCATTTCTGTCTTATTCTTGGGCCTGAGAAATGACCAAGAAAGGAAAGCAGATGTACAAGTCTGGGTAGATTAAACATAACTGTAAGTTTGAACTTGATCAAGACCTCAGTAAAGGAAGCATCTTAGTGGCTGCTGCTGATTCTAAGAAGTCCTGGCATCACTGGCGGGCAGTTCTGTAACAATGCCCCTCATTCCTGCAGTTAGCTTTAAGGGCCCCAGGTGGACGTTGAATCAGGGCCTGAACCTTATTCTTTCATGGGAGACTGCCCAGCCTCCCCTTCACTGGATCATTTCCTAGTCATAACGTTGCCCATTTCTGAATATGCAGGTGTAATATCAATGGGGACAGAGATTTTCATTCTCCTAAAAGTTGCAGAGCCTTGATAATGCAACACCCCCTGCAACACCCCCACCCCAACTAGCCATCATGTACTGGAGGACTTCTGTATCCGTGTCTCTCTGTCTTCCCTGAGTCGGGGGTGACAGATGTCTTTATCACAATGCCAGGCAAGTGGGGGAAATAGCATGATGCAGATGGCTGTCAAAGACAGTGACCTATCTAAAGATGATGATTTTTATAGTCTCAAAATTAGGACACATTGCTTTCTAGTTCTCATTAGGAACTCCCAAGATGGGCTTGCCTTTTTTTTGCTATCTGAAAGTGACCTTATTTAACTATAACTTTGAAGTTTTCTATGGAAAACATGCCACCAAGAGGCTCCAAATATTTACTGAATTTGTCTTTGCCTCCTCCTCCTGCAGCTCAGCCTGAGACCCACCGTGGCGGAATTGCAAGCTCGGAGAATCCTCCGGTTTAATGAGTACGTTGAAGTCACCGATTCTCCCGACTATGATCGCCGGGCGGACAAGCCCTGGGCCAGGTTGACACCTGCAGACAAGGCAAGAATGCTGGTGACTTTAGCCATGACTTTATTTATTTATGACTCAATTGAATTGCAAAGTGCTCCATACCCACTTACTTCCCTGACACGTATATATTAATCATCTTAAGAGGTGAGGCATTTCCCTAGTTTTTTGCTTTTGATTATCTGTGCTACTTAGGTGATATGTATTTGACATTATCAAGATAGTTCTTTCAACCAGGTCAGTAAACACTAGGTACCATGTAAGCTGCCTACAGTCAAGCCAGGAAAGGAGAGAGGGTTTTTCCCAAGCTAGGATTTGTCCTTACAACCTTTAGGTAGTCTTGAAATCATCTTATGAGATATGAGGTAGACTGGGCCCTCCCTGGTGGCGCAGCAGGTTAACACACAGCACTAAGAAGTTAAAGCCACTTCAACATGAGTTTGATCCCTGCCCCGGGGGTGATCCTCATGACGCAGCAGACCTCTCCTGACCTGCCCACTGCTCCCTTCAGCAGTTTACTTTGTCAGTCGGCCTGTTCTGCTCCCAACTCTGTCTCTGGTGAATCCTCTCATCGCCCCTGCACACCTGACCTGTACCCTAGTTCTGTATGCATAAATAAGTAAGTAAATCTTTAAAAAAAGGAAAGAAAGAAAGAAAGAAAGAAATATGATGTAGACAGTGAGTCTACACTGCAGACCCTTGCTTCCCTGAACATAGACCATTCAGTGTGTTTTAGCCTAGTCACAATTCAACTAGCAGCCCTTTGCTCTTCCCTTTTCTTTTTTTTAATAGATTTTTTTTAATGCATACAGAATTGGGGTACAGGCCAGAGGTGGGGGAGGGGTGAGAGGATTCACCGCAGACAGAGTTGGAGCAGAACAGGCAGATTGGCAAAGTACACTGCTAAGGGGAGCAGCATGCAAGACAGGAGAAGTCTGCTGCGCCACGTGGGTCACCATCCTGGCTGAGGATCGAACCGGTGTGGAAGTGGCTGCCAATAGCTTTCCAGTGCTGTGCTTTAACCCATTGCGCCACCAGGGAGGGCCCTGCTCTTCCCTTTTGTACGTCACACTTCATTTGGAGTCATTTCCACTGCTCTACCTGCATTCCTCCTACACTTGGTCCTAACCATTCAGCAGCAATAAACTTTATTGTAGACTCCATATGATGTCAGATGTCCCATACAAAACACAAGACTTGGGGGCAGATACTGTGTACAGAGAGAACTATCACGGGATGACCTTTCTCAATCCTAACCCTCTTTCTTATCCTGTCTTATATTTTCTTCTGGCATTTTTTGTTCTTTAATATTTAAAAATTTTGATTATATGCACGTGGCAAAGAATGCACAAAACCACTGCACCATTTAATAAACACAAGACACCTGTATAGTAAGACCCTCCCTCTCAGGCTAAGAACTTCACTGGGGCATTACAAGTATTGCAAGCCCCGTGCCCACCTCCTTGTTTACGTGACCCTCCTTTCCTGAAGGAGTAACCATTACCTTGACTTTTGTGTTAATCACCTCTCCTTTTTTTATTTCTTTTTTCATTTTTGTTCACCTTCATATATATATATATATATATCCCTAAAAAACACATGTATAGTTGACCCTTGGACAGTACAGGTTTGAATGCCTCAGATCCAATTATATGTGGATTTTTTTTTTAATAAGTAGGACCTCAACTTACAGTTTCGGTAAATACAGTGTAGTACTATAAATACAGTCTCTCTTCTTTATGATTTTCTTTTCTTTATTTTTAAAGATTTCTTTTTATGTATTAACACATACAGGTGGCCTGGGGTACAGGCCAGAGAGAGGTGCAGGGGGTGAGAGGATTCACCAGAGACAGAGTGGGGAGCAGGTTAACTAAGTACACTGCTAAGGGGAGCAGCGGGCGAACCAGGAGAGGTCTGCTGTGCCATGTGCGTTAGAGCCCTGGTGGGGGATCAAACTCATGATGCAGTGGCAGCACATAGCTTGAAAGCACTGAGACTTAACCCCTGCATCACCAGGGAGGCCCCCTCATGTTTTTCTTAGTAACATTTTCTGTTATTGTTGTAAGGATACAGCTTACGCTGTACATAACATGCAAAGTGTGTTTTCAGTGAGTGTTTAAATCAGTAAGACTTTGGGTCAGCAACAGACGATTACTGTTTTAGGTCCATGTTCATTTTATACATGGATCTTCCACTATGGGCTGTGATCAGTGCTGTGTATATGTCTTGGTCTTTTCCCCAGATTGAGATCATGCAGTATCCTCTAGGTGTTCAGTCAACACAAAGGACTCTGGATTGATACAACAGTTCATTCTTTTCCCTGAAATATAATACATTGTTATAAGTGACAAATAATTATTCATGTAATTATTGGTGATTAGTTAATTTACAATTTTTAGGCTTACAAAATATATTTTATGAAAATTCTTGTACTGTCTTGAGGTTCACACATCTAAGACATTTTCAAACATATTTTCCTTGTGATGGAATTTCTGGCCCCTGGAATGTGTGAATGTTCAACTATAGTCGGCAGTGTCAACAGCTTTGCTAAGTGAGTGGTCCAACTTACTCCCCCAACAGTGGAGAGTAAACTTCCTGTAGCTATGTACCCTGGCCAGCATTTGATGGTCTGCCTTTTTTGGTTTTTGTTTTTCTTTTGACTACCTCGTGGTTATGAAATAACATCTTGCTGTGCTTTTACTTTGCCTCTCATTAATTATTAATGAGGTTAAACATATTTTCATACCTATTGGGCGTTTGGGTTCCACTTCTGTGAAGTGCCTGTCTTTTGTCCATTTAACTCCTAGGAGTTCTTCAGATATTCCAGTTATATTTTATATATTCATATAGTTTTGCTCATCTTGCTAATACATACACTCTATAAAAAGATTCTTAAGTTTAACACAATGAATTTATTAATCTTGTTATGGTTATGGTTTTTGTACCTTTAAAAGAATTCTCATACCAAAACCATGAATTTATTCTCCTATGCTATTTTCTAAAATTTTTAAAAATTTTTTCACATTTACCTAGAATTGCTATTTTACAAGGCATAGATAGGATTGTAGCTTTGTTGATCATCTCGTATGTGTTTGTTTTCTATGTTATTATTTGGTTTGACCTTCTTTTTCCTAATTTTTTTGGGGGACTTTATGAGGATTGTATATTTCTAATTAAAGATGCACTCTCTTAAATCAGTAATGTTCATCCTTGTTTTCTAATGTAAACACTGGAGGCTATAAATGTCCCTGTGTGTCAAACATGCTGTGTGGCCACACGTGGAAATTACCTGGAGAGCTTTAAAATTGTTGATGCCTGAGTCTCACCTCTAAAGATCCTGATTTGATTAATCTTGTATATGGCCTTAAGTATTGGGATGTTTAAAGTTTAGGGTCAGTGGTCAATGATTATACATGTCACATGTATCCTTGAAAACAATCTGTGGGACAAAAGATTCTAAATATATCTTACTCAGTTTTTTGTTTTTTGGTTTTTTTGGGTCTGCTTGATCTGTCACATACCAAAAGAGATCCTACACTATGGCTTTTCCTCTTTCTTGATAATTTTGTCCATTTTATTTCTATTTTCTGAAATCCTGTCAGTAGGGTACAGGTAAGTTTAGAATAATTACATTTTCCTTAGGAAAACTTTATTATGAGATTCTATTTATGCAAGTCTTTGTCTTATAATGCCTGTTTACTATTATTTTAAAAATTGATCATCAAGATGAATGAATTCAGACCCCATTACTACTATGAATTTTGGCTGTAAACCCACATGACAGCTGAGGTATCACTGTAGAGTCTCTGAATAGAGGTTAGCCTATCTTTCTCCTTGATTTACCATTAACCACCAACATGCAACTTTCTCTGTGGTACTTTGGGGTCAGATATTCTAGTTCCCTCTTGCGTTGAGAATATGCTGTGTAATCTCCATTTTCTGGCTAGAGGATCAATTTACTAGACTTTCTACCTTCGGCAGGTTTTGGCTGTTTGCCTTCAGTATCTCACCAGGCTGTGACTATGACACCCAAGTACTGGGTTTAACACAACAGACTCTGTCAAGGTCAATCTATCAAGGTCAAACCAGTTTCCTTTCATGCTTAGCTTATTTCTCTGGGTTTCGCCTTCTTTTTTTTTTCTTTTCTTTTTATGGTCATCATTCTTTTTACTCTCTTACCAATGGATCCATACATTTCAGACCATTTTTAAATGCTACATTTGGCATTATATGTTTCTCTATAGAAAGACTGGTCATGGCACCTGGTATGCCAACAGTGTAGACCTCTGTGCAGCTTCCTTCCCTCTCCTTGCCTTCTGTGTGGACTCTTGCCCATTTCCTCTTATTTATTGAGTCCCAGTTGACTTTGTTCCACTCACCATTTCTGGGCAGTGAACTATTCCAACACTTAGAGATGGAAAACAGCTGTTTTCTTGTCTTATACATTTTGTAGGTTGGGAGTTCAGTCAGGGCTCAGCTCGGTCATGTTTCAGTTTCTCAGAAACTGAACTCAGGTTACTCAGTGTAAGCTGGCAAAGGGACTGCCATGGCGGGACTGGGAAGGCTGCTTTACATCCCCAGTGTCGGCAGGGATGGGTCAGACACTGGACTCAGCTGGGGCTGTCCCACCTACATGTGAACTTTTTAGGGTGCTGGCCTCAGTTGTCAAACTTCTTTCCCCCTGTGTTTCTAAAACCACATAAAAGGCTGTGTGGCCTTATCTTTTTTTTTTTTTTTAATGCATACAATAACTGGGATGCAGGCCAGAGGTGTGGGGGTGTGTGAGAGGATTCACCAGAGTCAGAATGGGGAGCGGAGCAGGAAGATTGATGGAGTGGGGAGCAGCAGGCAAGACAGGACAAGTCTGCTGCACCATGTAGATCACCTCCCTAGCCGGGGATCAAACTTGTGCTGTAGTGGTTGTGGACAGCTTTATAGTGCTGTGCTGTAAGCCCTGTGTTACCTTTTCTGTTCCAGCTTTAGAGGGCCAGGGCCTCATTTCCACACCACATTCTATCAGTGACAGACATTCCATAAGGTCAGCCCAGGTTGAAAGGGAGGAGAGTGAATTCCCCCTCTTGTTTGGGTGTGGCAAGGTCGTAACTGTAGCAGAGCAAGTACACTGGAGAAATGAGTGCTGCCATCTTTGGCAAATGAAATTTGCCACCCACCATTCCCAGCTAGCTTACTACTCAGTACTAAACTTCAGAAAAGTAGGTGGAAGGTGCCCAGGTAAATGAGTAAACATCACAATGGGCGTGAAGAATGCAAGTTGTGAACATCTAAATGATTAACCACCCTTATATGAAGTCAGAAATTTCCATACCCTGGAATGGATCCTTTTTTTTTTAACACTATTGTCAGAAAGTATAGCTCCCCATCTCTAGCCAAACAGAAAAAGGTTTTCATTTAATTTTGTACTGGAACCAAAATTGGTTTTCGTGCTGGACTTCCAGGCTGCAGAGATGTGCTTGCTCAGGCTTTTTCCTACAGACTTCATTTCTGTTCAGAAGTGCTTTGAAAGCACATGACTTTTGCGTCTCTCTGTAGACGGAATCCTTAGCCCCACAGCCCGAGCCAAAGCCCCAGCCTGCTCACATGGGAGGCTCATTTTTCACCTCTGACATTGTTTCTTCCACTTCTTCCAAGTCTTTTTTTTAAGCCCTGAAAGACAGAACTGGATTTATTTTGAGGTGAACTTTGCCCTGGAAGCAAAAATAAGGATAATTTCTTCTAGAAAAAATTATGTGATTTTTAGATGTTCTTTTAGAATGAGGCAAACACATGCTAGTCATTTTAACAGGTATTACTGAGTTCTTGTACTTTTTTAAAATAAAATACTTTGCAATGCATATTGCTCAGAAACAAAATAATATGTTTAATATGTCAACTGGTACAAAAATCTGTAATATGACTTTTATGTTTAAAAAAAACAAATTTGAATTTTTAACTTTTGGATCATCTAGTGCCCATTTTTTTAAAAAAAAAATGTATTGAAAGCAACTATTTCCACCTCTGGATTCAAAGTAAACACTGGACTTCCTGCCAACCTCAAAGAGCAATCAACCCCTTCTTTCTCTCTTTTTAGTGTTGCTTTCAAAGGCCCCTCATATATATACACCACTTTGCATTTTTAAAAATCATTGAAATTCACTAATGAAAAAAAGGGATCAGTATCTAGTCAGTCAATAAGCAGCCAAGAGCATTCTGTGAAAACACTGCATGAGGTGTTGGAGGGAATCTCAGGAAGCTGATCGTCTTGTTAAACTGCCCACGTTGGAAAAGAGAAGTGAGGGGAGAAATGCCTTATTAACTGTGAACTTGGTTGGGATTAAATCCGTTTTATAATGAAAATGTTTAACAGTGGATGTACTTGTGTACAGTGCTCGAAACAGATGCATGTGCATTAAGAGATAAATGACCTCATTTCTTCTGCTGAAGTTGATAAATGAGCCCTCGCTGCCAGGTGGAACCAGAGAGGGTCGTCTGTTCTTTGCTTGAAGATCCAGGCTGCACATAGCAACTGCTGTCTCCCTGAAGTGCGACCAGGAAGCTCCATAGTTGGGAGGGAAGAGGGTAGACTTTGGGGCTGGGCCCTTCTGAGTCTGATCCTGATTTGGCCATTTGATTGTTGCTTGACCTTGGCAAAGTTATTTGATGTGCATTTCCACACTAATACAGTAGAGCCAGTTATATCTGTCTTGAGAACTAGATAGAGTATCTCCTCTCTCCAGCTCACCAATAGCTGGTAGCTCTTACCATATTACATTCCTCATTAGACTTCAAAATCCAAACTTTATTGCATGTGGTGATATGTTCACTATTCATCAAAGCCATAGTTTACGACCTGGTATAAAATGGTCACAAGCAAGTGGAAATGATTTACAACTAAAAATGAACGATGTCACATTTTTTCTTTTGGAGGTGTCATGTCCCATTTGATTCGCAGAATACTTTTGATTGACTTCTGCCAGACTCTGTGCAACCTACTATGGAGATTAGACTTTGCCTTATTTCTCAGTGAGTCTCCATCAGTGACATTATCTTCTTGTAGATGGTAGAGTCTATAAAAGAAAATAAAAGAATCATTAGTCACAGTCACAGCTAAAACTGATTTTTTGTAAACCTCACAACAATGGCATTTTATTGGATACTTACAATGCATAGGGTATTTTTGAATATGCTCTTAGTTGAATCTCCTACTATGGTGAGAATCATCATCCAGTTTTCTAGATGGCAAAAGAGGTTTTGGAGGCAAAAGAGGTCACAGAGGGTCATGTTGTAATAAAGGCACATAAGGGACCTAATCCATGTCCTCTGAGTTGAGTACACTTCTTTTCACTTTCTCTACTGAAACTGTTACTTTCAGAGGAGAATTTTTTAATTACACACACACTTTTTTTTTTATTGGAGTTCCGTTATTTTACATCCTTGTTCACTTTTTCACAACAGAATATTTCTTTCCTTTGGTGTGGTTACCACAGTTCTCTTGCCCCCAACGCATTGGGGAGTCTCCACCATAGGCCACTGTGCGCTCCTCACCTGTTTTTCTCCTCCTCCTTTCCCCTTTTCCCTCCCTTCAGAAGAGAAATTTAAAATGAACAAGGAGGCAGGATCCTCTGCCACTATCCAAATTAAACTATCACCTTTCACGAAGACCTTTTGCTAGATGTTAATTGGCAATTTGTATGAAGATCTTCACTACTTTGGTTTCTGGTAGGTTATCAGTTTTTACAGCTAGTAAAACAACCACTACACTGTTGATCTCACCGGGAGATAAGCTATTATGGTCTTATCAAAGGGCACTTATCCCATATATTTTTCTCTGTTTGCTTCATCCTTTCCAAAAGTCAGTAGTAAGAATTATTGCTATGGTTCCCAGCAACAAGGACAAAGGAATATATTTGGGATGACAAGACAAAGCTTGACAGCAGGATTTAAATATAACATTGGAAGGGGCCTGGGGAGAACACTTACATATTGCAGAAAGACAGCTAGTGCTGAGAGAAAGCCAGAGAGAGTTCTCAAGGCTTGCTTTTGTTTTCCCGTTTTCTAAAATTCATCATTATCCAACCACAAAGTAGATTTTCTTATCTTGCAGTGAAGTCATTCTCTATAGCTTGTTTTTTTTTAAAAGATTTATTTATTTATGCATGCAAGAACTGGGGTGTAAGCCAGAGATGCGGGAGGTGAGAGGATTCACCAGAGAGAGGGGGGAGCAGAGCAGACAGATCTATCGAAACACACTGCTGAGAGGAACAGTGGACAATTCAGAAGAGGTCTGCTGCACCATGTGGGTCACTCCCTAGCCAGCCAGGGATCATGTTTGCAGTGGCTAGCGATAGCTTGAGAGCTCTGGCTTGACCCCCTGTGCCACCATGTTGGCTCCTCTTTGGTTTTTAATGTTATTCTGTGTTTTTACTAAAAAGTCCACTTGTCATAGATGTGATGGGGGTGTTTTTATTAGTATTTTTCACTTAATGAGGAAGCCATTCTTTGCCCAAAAAAATTAGAAAATAAAAACAAAACTCTCTATGACTCATCCTCCTTGTTAATATGGGTAATTAAGATGAATATTTCCTTGAGTGGCTCAGCTCTCCAGCCAGACTGACATGAACCTCTCTTCAAACCTGACTAGGTGCATGGATGGATTATATGTCCCTAAATAATAGTAGTAATAACATTTTATTTGTTATTTCCTTCGAGTAGTTTTCAGTCCTTTGCTGCAGTTGTTATTTCTGATTGTCTAAACTTCCAGCATTAAGAAACAGTAGCTCCATGGTAGTCAGTTAGAGTCATGTCATTATCAATGGTTTTTTAAAAATGCAGGACTTTCACAAGAAAATGATGGTGTCTCAAAAAATCTCATGACCCCCACTTTCCTGTGGTCATCGAGGACAGAGGATGTGTGACTCACAGATCAGGCCCGGGGTGAATTTAGCCAACGCCCCCTACCCTTCCACCCCAACAACAATGCTTGAAGGATACCTACCAGCTTTAGTTTGTGTATTTACAAATAGGCAGTTCCTATTTACAATGGTAGTTCCCGATTTACAATGATTTGATTTACAATAATTCAACTCTGTGATCGTGCAAAAGTTTTCTTCTCCTGGATCAGTGGTACTATGTGACCCTGGACAACCAACCACAGTTCCCCGTCAGTCACGTGAGCTCTAGGGTAAACAGCCTGTACTCTGTACTGTTGTAGCATGTAAGTGTTCTGAGAATATTTAAAGTAAGCCAGGCTAATAAGCCTGGTAGGTGAGGTATGTTGGAAACATTTTTGACTTAAATATTTTTAGCACAACAGTTTTATCGGGAAGTAACCCTCGCATCATAAGCTGGAGTATGCAGTGTGCTATACATTTACCATCCCTTTACCTCGTAGAAATCAGGAATCCCTTGCTTTCTTAAAGACATTTCTGAAAAGATTGTCTGCTTCATAGATACACTATATGCTGAAAAATATGTGACCTGAGTAACAATTCTGTTTCTATGTTTTTCTATTTAGGCAGCAATAAGGAAAGAACTCAATGAATTTAAGAGCACAGAAATGGAAGTTCATGAAGAGAGTCGACAGTTTACAAGGTATGTGAGTTCATTCACGTTAGTCTATTAAAAGTGACTAAGATGGTACATTTTCTGTTACATGTATTTTACCACGATTTATTTTTTAATACAGGTTAGCAGATTACTCTCTGATGAGTATTTCTAAAATTAAGTCTTATTTTTTTCTTTCCAAGAAGTCTGAATCATTCTAAAGGTCTCTGTTTTGGTTTCTTTCTTAGTTTTATTTTCTGAGCCAGAACAAGCATCATTTATTCTGCTCTTGAAGAGACTCTGTTGAAGTTTTATGCCCAGACAGATGCTGGAGAAAGTCAATGTGGGCACAAATGTGTTTGCTTTGGATTCATAGTAGAAGTAGCTTAGGCTAGAAATTCAGTTCTCAGAAGACATAACTTAGACTATGAATCCAGCTTTTACAGGTCACACAGAAGATCTCTAGAAACCAGCCTTCTCTCCTTCAAGCACCTTCAAGTGTGAAGGCTGCCAAACCCAGAGGGAGCTGAGTAACAGTACAGCCTGACCCACCTACAACCATGCAGTTCTGTCTCACAGGTTCACAGGCTTGGCTTTGGATAATGGTGGTCCTAAAATTTTGTATGTCTATCAAATCTTTAAAAATCAAATTGTTAAAAAAAAAATAAACTGGGACAGATGATTACATGGAGATGACCATAGAGGATCTTTCTAGAAAAAAACCACAGACCCCCTAGGCTAGAAACAGGAACGATAGGACAGCCATACACCATAGTGCGTGTTTCTGCCGTGGCTGGCAGTGGTGTAGGTGGTGGTGATGGTGCTGTTCTGAGCTGGGAAGCATGCAGTGTGATTAGAAGTGGCGGTCTACTTCATAGTGAAACAGCAAGCCTCTCCCTGATGTGCATGGCAACTGACTTGCTCCTAGAGTAAAGGGTGCAAAAGAGACTCTCCTCCTAGGGTGTGTACTTGATTTGTTTTGTTTCTTCCTTTATCCTTTTTTCAAGCCCACATATCCTGAAGGTGCAGGATTTTTCTCAATCTGAGGGCTTTATCCTGTCACAAACTATTCTTGGGCCCTTGGTGTGCCCACATCTAGCCAGCCCCATGGTTCTCTTCTCCCTTCTACTCTGGGGTCAGGAAGAGTTCATGCTCATATCTGACACCTGTGTTCATCCTTCTCCAGTATATTCATCATAATGAGGTGGCTGGATATTTATGGTGACTTCAAGCTGGCTGGGACCTCAGGCAGCTGGGAAGATGGAACGTGTTTGTATCCTTGAGTCTTGTCCCCTGAGGTAGAATGATGGCACTCAACCCAGTCTCTGTCATTTAGGATTGTTTTACTCCTGCATAGTTTCTCTAGAAATCCTCGTAGGTGATAACCTCATTTTCATTGCATTGTACTATAAGAATAAGTTACAACAGAAATTAATCAGAATGTTTAAATACATTTTTATGGAGGTTTTCATATATAGAAAATAAACATTTAGACTGAAAGAGGTTCTTTATCTTCTCTTGTATACTGTAAATGAGTAAAACAAAAGGTAGGATGAAAGAAGTAAAGGTCAATTATTTTTTTAGTATGTATTTTTAGGTACATAAGTACTTGACACAATGATGTATCCTAATTCAGCATTCAAACAACAAAACTCTGTCATGTAAGAATAAAATTACTCTTCCCAACATCATTCCCCTTTACTTAAGTAACCACCAGTAAAACTTAGGTTTTGATGCTTCTAGACATTTTCTATTCATTTACAAACGTGTATGTGTTAAGCATACTCGTGTATTTAACATACATGCATGTTACACAGGGGTATGATATAGACTTATATGTATAGTTACAAACATAACATATACATATTTGTACAATACAGATATATGTTTATAAATATTATATATAATAAAGCATGTATACCCTCTCAGTCACATACAAAGCAATATCTAGAAAATCTTTTAATATTAGTCTATCACTCATTGGAATATTCTATTCCATTTTATAGATAATAGACCATAAATTATTGACCAGTTTTTTTTTTTGATCATTATTTATGGAATTTCAAGTTTTCATAATTAAAACAAGGTTGTCTTGGGTTTGTTCATAAATACATTTTTGTATATATATGCCCATATTTCTGTAGTGGTCCCATCATTTTCTAGATCACTGAGTATCCAGTATAGATATATAGATAGATGGATAGATAGATAGATAGATAGATAGTATCTATGTATATAGTACATATTTTATATATATTTTTATATATTACACTTCAGAAGACACTGTTATCTTCCACAAAGGAAACACACTTTACACTATGACCTACAATCTCTGAGTCTGTTGGCATGGTGGGTTGGCACCCAGGGGTGGTGGAGTGGGGGGAGGGAAGGCAGAGAGCAGAGAGGAACCTATATTCTATAGAATGAACATGCTATCTGTGAAGTTGGACATGGCTACATACTTTTATTGACCTCTTGCTTTTTATTTTTTGATTTGCCATCACCAATTTTCTTTGGAGGCTTGAACTCTCCTTTTCATATTGTGGATATCAGCATTTTATTATCTGTATACACTTTTGCTTAGGCTTTTGTAACCCTCCTATGGTTTTTTTCAGATTTATTTTTATTTATTTATGCATACAAGAGCTGTAGTGCAGGCCAGAGGTGTGGGGGGGCTGTTAGAGGATTCACCAGAGACAGAGTGGATCTGCTCAAATAAACTGCTGAGGGGAGCTTCAGGTGAGACAAGAAAGGTCTCCTGACACTCCCTGCCTCGGATCGAACTCAGGCTACAGTAGCTGTAGATAGATTGCTTGAAAGCGCTAAGAATTTAATCCCTGCTGCACCACCAGGAAAGCCCTATTTTTTTTTTTTAAAGATTTATTTATTCACACAGAACTGGGTTACAGGCCAGAGATGTGGAGGGTGAGAGGCTTCACCAGAGACAGAGTGGGGAACAGGCAGATCGATGAAGTACACTGCTGAGGGGAGCAGCGGGCGGGTCAGGAGAGGTCTGCCGCGCCATGTGGATCTCCTCCGGGGCAGGTGGGGATCCAGCTCATGCAGAAGTGGCTTAAGCTTCTTAGTGCTGGGCTTTAACCCTCTGCGCCACCAGGGAGGGCCCAAGAAAGCCCTATTTTTTATGGTATTGTTCAGATTTTTTGCATGTCCAAATTTGTCTGTATTGCTATTTTGCTTCATTTACTGTGACTTATGAAAGAAGAACTAGATTATCATTCTCTTCTTGCTTTGTTTTGTGCTTACGTCTATCATCTATTACACATTTATTTGTGTGTTATGAGTTAAGAGTAAACTAATTTCACTTTGCTCTAAATCAATTCTAAGTGTTCCTATGCCATTTAGTTCCCCCGGATGTGAAAATTTCCTTTTAATATACTCTTGGGTCAGTTTCTGGATGCTTCATTATGCCGTAATGAGCTAGTTGTCTATCTTTTCCCTGTGTCATACTACTTAATTAAAATAGCAATACAGTTTGTTTATATCTGATGGGGTATTTTTTCACCTTGTGAATTTTATTGGCTATTCTGTTATTTACTCATCTACAAAATTTTAGAGTAGGCATATATGTTTCATAAAATAGTGTGCTGGTGCCTTAATTTTTTTAAGTACATATTAGTATATATAGGTAGGGATAAGCTGTATTTCAAGAGAAAATTATAGACTAGTTTTTTTGTTGTTTTTGTTTTGGTAACATCTGATATTGAGGGTAAGCTTTAAAAAGTTTTTCAAAAAGTATATTGATTAACACACTTTAAAATGTATTTCCAGATAAGGAAAAATTAAATATTCATATCACTAAGATAGATATGCTTTGCTTAAGTATTCTTTAAGACTTGGCAGTAAGACAATGTCTACTGCTATTTTTCCCGTTAATTTATATTACATCATTAAAGTAGCATTCCAGTACAGAAATATTTTGGTTCTGATACCTATAAAAATCATTCTTAGGATTTTCAAATTGTCTTCAGTATCTCTTTTAGGAGGAAAAGTTTTATTAAACACTGCTGAGTCTAAACAAAGTAATACAAATGTACCACAGTGTTTTACACTGAGAAACTTGCTTTTACAGAATATAGCAGGGCTCTTAGCATTGGCAACCCTTGCAAGAAACAGTCTGGACCATTAACCCTTTAAATCACCCTGGGTATAAAGCAGTTCTATTATTAACTCTTAGTGCAAGATATTATCTTCTTTCTCTTTATACCAAGCAAGCCATCCTTCTGAAACCTAAGTTAACTACCTGTGGGGTTGGGTAGCTAATAAATGGATGGAGTCAACCTTACTCGCTATGCACAGGCACCTCTTTATCCAGAGATAATCTCATAGTAGCATATCAGTGACTGCTAAAATGGTCCATTCCTATATGTACAAAGCTTCCTTCACGTTTGTATCTCTGGAAAAGAATCTAAAAATGGAGAATAATTGGTTGCCTCTGGGGAGGTAGCTGACAAAATAGGGAGACATTTCATTACTTACCTTTTTGAATTTTTGAAATAAGTATTTATTAATGACTCAAAAGTAATCATTTAAAAAGGAAAAATAATTAATTCATTCCCTCAGTCCTCTTTCTTTGCCTGAAGTTTCCATTTTATGTCTTTTCTTGAATAAGATCCTAGCACAAATCATAGTTTTTTTAAATATTTATTTTATTTATTTATGCATAGAACAACTAGGATGTAGGCCAGAGGTACAGGGAGTGAGAGTATTCACCAGAGAGAGAGTGGGGAGCAGAACAGGCAGATCAATGAAATACACTGCTAAGGGGGATAAGGGGAACATGAAGGGAGACAGCAGAGGTCTGCTGCGCACTGTGGGCCACCTCCCTGGCCAGGGATTGATCTCAGAGGGCAGCAATGATAGCAATGATAGTGCTGAGAATTAACCCCTACACCACCAGGGAAGCCCACTGGTAACAGTTGTGATGCCACTGGGAAGATAATTCTGAATTCTCCTTCGCTGATTGTATTCTGGGATATGGTTGATCTCTGGTGGAGGCAAGTGGTAATGTACTCTTTCCTTTCATTCCTTCAGTTTCTTCCAGAACTTTCCAGATAGTTCTCTGAAACTCATTCTAAGGCTGTGTAATAATGACAAGGACAAGTGGTCCCACAAGAATTCATCTGTGACCTGACAGCGACTGAGCTGTAACCTTGGTTTCTTAGAACATCTGATGCTTGTCCAGCCACAACCTATACGTTAAACCACTGGCCGCTGCCCACCAGCCCAAGGTCCACTTGAACAGCAGTGTATTGTTAAATAGGGTCATTATGTTCTGGAATGAGAACACCATGGCCAAGCAGAGCAGCTTTTCTTACCATAGTAAATGGAATTTCTACAATTTAAACTAATTTTCTAAATTATAAAGATGAGTTGTATGAAAGGTCAGATTTTACTTAGAGACTAAGCTTTAAAATGGTTACTGCTGAGTGGTAAGATTATGGATAATTGTTCTTCTGGATGTTCTATTGTCTGATGTTTTTTCTCAGTGTCAACATGAGTCAAATTTATAATCAAGAGAGAATATTACTTCTAAAAAATAAATGTTGAATGTTGTAAATAAGGACATTTTTAGAGCACAAAATTTACTACATTCACATATATAATTTTATTAGCTACTTATTAGTGATTTGCTTATTATATCAATGTTAAGGCTAGAATCGTTGACTTCACTCTCTTACAGTCAAAATGGACTTAGGATCATTGGCATAATATTAAGTAGAGAAATCAGGGTCCTGAGAGAAGTAATGTCCCATTTAAAATTCAGATGCATAGGGGAAATAATTGGGAAATATCATTAAAGAAAACTTTTAACAATTTGTAACAGAGTGGAGTTGTCAGGTTCTTTTTCTCTGCCCTCTACTTTTCACTTTTTCTTAGTGGGTTTTGGTTAGACAGAGAGAGAGAGAGAAAGTGTTTAGAGCAATCATCTCAGCTCTTCCATCTTGACCATTATACGCTCCTATGGGAATTTTTTTAAAAAAATATATTGATGTGGGCCCTCCCTGGTGGCGCAGCGGGTTAAAACACTGCACTAAGAAACTAAAGCCACTTACGCATGAGTTCGATCCCCGCCTGCCCCGGAGGCGACCACATGGTGAGGCAGACCTCTCCTGACCCGCCCACTGCTCCCCTCAGCAGTGTACTTCGTCGATCTGCCTGTTCTGCTCCCCGCTCTGTCTCTGGTGAACCCTCTCACCCTCCGCATCTCTGGCCTGTACCCCAGTTCTGTACGAATAAATAAAAAAAAATATATTGATGTATGCTTACAGAACTGGGGTACAGGCCATAGTGCAGGGGTGGTGAGAGGAGACACCAGAGACAGAGTGGGGAGCAGAACAGGCAGACTGACAAAGTACACTGCTGAGGGGAGCAGCGGGTGAGACAGGAGAGGTCTGCTGCGCCATGTGGGTCACTTCCCTGGCTGGAGATTGAACCAATGCTAGGAGACTGTGGCCAGCTTCAAGTGCTGTGCTTTAACCATTGCACCACCAAGGAGGGCCCCTGAATGGATTTATGGGTAAAGTGAACCACTCTTGGCTTTTCGCTGTGCTTGTCAAAATGTGACGTGACAGGACCGACATTTGGAACCAACCATAGTTCAAAAATAATGAGGGTCCGTCCAGGGACCTGGGAAGGTTGCTCCTCCCAGGGTACTCTTTTCAAAAATGTTCCCTTTCTTGCTGCTTGCACAGAAGCTAACCAGGGATTTAAAGTGCAGCGTTAACCACCCAAAAGGTTGGCTCCACATCCGGAATAAATGTCTGTGCCTGGTTAACAGAAACCCTCTGGTTTGTTTCTGTTACATGGGCACGTGCCACAACAATCAAGTATTTGTAAATTGGGGGAAAGTGGAATATTTGGAATTTCTATCTATATCAAATGAGGAAGTACAGGAAAGTGATCTTTTGTACTTGAGGGCAATTTTATGATTTCTCTGATCTGAATGAACTTACAGGAAGGTGAGTAAATTTGAAATTATGCAGGAAACATCTTTCTGGAAAAGAAGGAACTTTTCCTGAATTCCATTATTTTAAAAATAGTTTTTTCCCCTATTCATTTCCTCTATGCCATATGCCAATAAGAAAAAATGTGTCACTGTTTTAACAAGAAGAAGAATATATAGATAATTTTACCTTTGAGTCTCAGAAAAAGTGGAATAAAAGCTGATGTATCCTTAGGGCACAGTAAATCTATTTATTGCTCCATCAACTTGAAGCCTGCAGCCGAAACTGTCATTCTGTCAGATAGGCAAACTTTTCTCAGGAAGTACAGTTGACTTTTTCCTATTTGAAAAATCATGGAAACCTCTGAGTGGGAGCAAAGTTTAACACTAATTTACATTTGCAGTGCCTCTAACGATAAAATTGTAGACCTGAGTTAGAAGTGAAGGTGCCTAATATAAACAGACGTGGGTGTCCGTCTCTGATGGGCTAGTGCAAAGAACTGTGGTTGGTTTTGTTTTGTTTTACCAAGTCCAGAGAGCCCCTGTAAAGGGAAGTTACATTTCTAAGCCCTGTCTTTGTGGATCTAGTATTGCATTCACGGAACTGGTCGATCTTCTGCACCTTAGCTGGCTCTTGAAGCTGTGTTGAGGGCAGTGATTTAGCGCGAATCCAGTGACACTCTTTGGAAGCAGAGGCTCATCATGGCTGTAGGAAAACAACAAAATATCTTCGAGGGATATCCCCTGCTCATTCGGGGATATTAAAAGCAGGACACTTTTCAGTCAAATGCTGGGGTTAGATGGTTCTAAATTTCTTCGGGTCTCCTGACTACTGACTTTCTTGCCCAACCCAATATTCTAAATAAAAGTACTTTCTTCACCCCATAATCATTTCCGGTGGGAAGAGCAGAACTTCCTGTTCGGTCCCCCAACACTTGCTCTTTGAATCCGAAGCCAACGGGGGTTTAGGACATTGTGGACTGCTGGGTGTACAAAGCCTTCCAACTTTGGAGCACTCTAAAAATGGCTAGATTCAAGGAGTTTGCAGCGAATGTCTAGGAAGACTAGGCTAACAGAGAGAGCCCACTGATCGCTGACGGGGCGCTCCCTGCAGGTGCAGTGTGCTTGTGTCCTCAGGGCCCTGGCTCCTTCCCGGATGGTGCTTGTGTCCTGCAAGTATAGAGGCCAGTGCTGATCACTTCAACCCACTGGCCTTCCTTTCCTAGTAACTGGGAAATGCGTGAGCCCATCCTTTTTAGTTCCTTTTGGGACAGATGACTGAGATAAAGAGAGCCGTCGACATGCAGTCTAGGGCTATACAATATGACTTTCTCTGGTCAGAATTGATCACAGCCGACTGGTAAAGGTAAAAATCCAACTGACAGGCTTTAGCCAAAGGGCAGCAAAAAAACCCTTTACATGGGCCCTCCCTGAGTTAGGATGCAACACTGCAAGCTAGCCACAGCCGCTTCCATGCAAGTTAGATCCACAGCCCCAAGGTGATCCACATGGCGCAGCAGACCTCTCCTGACCACTGCTCCCTCTCCCCGCTGCTCCCCTCAGCAGTGTACTTCATAGATCTGCTTGTTCTGCTCCTTGCTCTGTCTCTGGTGAATCCTCTCACCGCTCCTGCACCTCTGGCCTATACTCCAGTTCTGTATGAATAAATAAATCTTAAAAAAAAATCCTTTGCATAAGCAGTTACAGGCATGCTTTGATCTCATAGTCTTAAGAGTTGGGAGCTTGCACCTCCACTTACCAGTTCTCTACCGTGGGCATGAGACCAGTATCCTTGTGCCTCAGTTGCCACGTATGTGCAGAGGGAATGCAGGGAAACCCACCTTGTCGGATTGTTTTGAGGATTAAATATAGATACAGCACTTGGACTTGAGGCAAACACATAGCACAGTTTAGTATATATTGACTACTACTGCTATCTGCCTCTGTCGCCTTTTATGAACAATTTAATTTACATTGTTTGCAATTACACTTTTGAAATATTTTTATAAAACTTCCCTATTTTTCTGTAGTTTGTGATGGACTTTTCCTAGGAAGCATGAGGGAATGTCCTGTCAGATACATGCTATCAAACAAAGATTAGCACATTCAATTGTAGTGAATTTTAAGGGTCTTCTTGTGACCACATTCTTCAGTTATATAGACTTTTCATAGAAGGAATTATCAAATGGCTCGATTGTTTATGCATTCAGTCACATTTATTGCTCCCACAGAGGTGAACCAGACTCTTCTGAGAATTTTGAACATGTTAGAGAAAGTGCCAGCTCTAGCCAGGTTATGTGCTAGTGAGGGAGACCACCCATTAGCAAGTGAACAATAGACATCATTTCTGATAGTTCCAAGTTGGAGGAGCAAGAGTGGGTATATGTGGGACAGCCAGAAAGGGGTCCTTTTAGGAAATTTGACTTAATCTGCAATTTAAGCAGCAAAAAGGCTATCAGTACATTGTTGGGGGTAGCAGAATATTTCACCCCAAAGCTAGTGCAAAAATAGGGAAGGGGCATCCCTCACATACCTCTTCAGTCAACTTACAACCAGTCTGGTTTTGTGTGATCTTAGGTCTTTCATTCTTTCATTTTCAATGCTTAGATCCAAAACAGCAGCATTTACTCAATACCAGCCTGTGCTCAATCTTGTATCCTATGAGTATATCAAACTGAATAAAAACCAGTGTTTCATCAGTGCATTTGGAACTTAAAACAAAGACTCCCGAGCCCTTCCTGGTGGCGCAGCGCAGCGGTAGCTGCGAGCCACAGCTGCTTCAGTACGAGTTCAATCCCTGGTCCCGAAGGTGACCCACATGGCGCGGCAGACCTCTCACCTGCTGCTACCTGACTCACCCGCTGCTCCCCTCAGCAGTGTACTTCGTCGATCTGCCTGTTCTGCTCCCCACTCTGTCTCTGGTGAATCCTCTTACTGCCCCTGCACCTCTGGCTTATACCCCAATTCTGTATGCACAAATAAAGATCTTAAAAAAAGAGCGAGCGAGAGAGAGAGACTCCTACATACAAAGTCTGTATGCTGTGAAAAATAACTAAGCCAGATATTATGGGAATACAGAAGAAAAAGCTCATTCTTTCCTGAAAAATGGAAAATACGGAGTTTGATGAACTTACAGAGGGTAATAGTAAGAGATGAGAGTAAGGAAAGAGCATGAGGGGAAAGTGGAGCATATTGGTGGGGGGAGTAAGCGATTAGAATTAGAGTGTTTAGGGAATAGTGATGGAGATACAGCTGGAGGCAGGGGCGCGGTAGCATCCTGAAAAGCTTAAGTTACCACAGTAAGAAGTTTAAGTTTGGGCCTCCCTGCTGGCCTAGGGGTTAAGTCTCAGCACTGTCACCACTGCAGCCTGAGTTCCATCCCAGCTAGGATGCGACCCACATGCTGCAGCAGACCTCGCCTGTCTAACCCACTGCTCTCCTCCACAGTCCCGTTTAATAGATCTACCTGTCTTGCTCCCCATTCTATCTCTTGTGAGTCCTCTTACACTCCTGCCCCACTTACACCTCTGGCCTGCAACCCAGTTCTACACATAAATTTTTTTAAAAGGGAGTTTAAGTTTTATTCTGAACATAACAGAGAACAAATCATTAACAATGAGCCAGAATAACAGCTCGGTATTTTACACAGTCTTCTGATGACCATAATTTATTAATAGCAATTCAGATGGGTGCTGTCTAAAGTCGAGATGCCTTTAACTGTAAACATGACTGAGCCTTATTCAGTTCAGTGAATGCAGGATGAGCCTTTAAACCACAGACTTACAGTTTCTGTTTCGGATTTCAGGTTTCATCGTCCATAATGAAGTGGGAGAGTCTTTGGAAACAGACTGATCATCTTTGGAGGAAATCTCACTTCCTGAAAACCTGACATTGCACTGGGATTTGAATGTGTATGTTTGCTTTTAACTGGTGTGAGGGAAGCATGTGCAAAGCACTGGGACGTATTCCCCACCTGTCAGCCCAGTGGGGCCCACAAGCCAAGGGCGGGGTGCCGTGGCCTTTACTGTCCAGCATGTGTGGAGGCGGTAAGGGACACCATGGTTACACCAGTTACTCTTCATCGAGAGTTTTTAACCAGAGATGAACAGAAGACAATCGCTGGCTGCCTGTTACCTGAAAGCCAAGTTTTAGAGTGCAGGTCAAAGAAAAATGTGGACTGCAATTGCTGGGGAGTGGAATGGGGCGGGGCTGACAATCAAAAAGTAAGAGGAATATTTCATTACGTTAATGAAGAAAAGAGAAAATTAAACATAAGTGTATTTTTTAAGAGAATAGTGGAGAATTTAAGAAATTTGGGAAATCCCAGAGTGGATTCCTTAAAGGCCTAGTCCTAAAAGGAAGTAATTTTTTCACCATTGTGTTGATACAGTGTAATACCATTATTTAATGTTGTGCCAGTGAATCCAATTGCCAGATGTAGGTCGTGAGTGTTCTCGTGCATCATTTTCTTGATGCAGGCAGCTTCTATTGACTCATAACATGCACGCTTAACCAAATTTTGTTGCAAGCTTTAGGTAGCAGAACTATTCACACTTTACTTTTTTTTTTTTTTTTAAGTATTCCTTATCTAATAGGCCATCATGTCTGGGAATAAAATCTGATATAATGTAGCCTTATACATCTGTAGCAAGTTTTAGAATGAAGTCACCTGATCTTTTTCTTTATGTTTATCCTCAACATTGAAATAACCATACTTTATCTAAGAAAGATGATATTGACAATCATGACACCTTAAAAAAAAACAAAACCTGAATCCAAAGTTAGAACTTTAAAGAAGTTCAAGTCTGTTACCAGCAGTTAGTCTGAATGGGAATACAAAGGACACCTGTTTTCAGCACTGTGTTAAGTTGAATTGCTGCTATTATAAAAATAAAGCATATAATCAAAAAAAATTCACCCAAAGGTTTAAATAACAGAAAATTTGGTCAAAGTTGCTGGTTAGGAAACCCTCATCTCTTATTTTGAGTCTGCAGGTCGCATCCATAAATATAATATCAACTGTCAATGAGAAAGAATCAGTGAGAATAGTCGCTGGTTGTTACTTATGAGCCTGTAATCGGTGTTGTTTACATTAAGTAACCGTCGGTTGTCACCGTGCTACTTCCTGTGGAGACTTGGGCCTACATGTCTCCCAGATACACAGGACTATATGTAAATACTGCTTTTCAACACTTGATCTTAGCCAAAAGGCCGAGAAGCGATAAATACTACTTTACAATGACGGGTTGTTTCAAGTGTTTTGTGCCCTTCGATTCAACACACACGAGATGTATAATAACTAAACAAGACCTAACTGGACTTTCTTTTACTCTTGGAAGGTAGACGAGCATTTTCTGAAATGGTTCTGTTCATAGACTAGAAGACTAATTTTTTTACTTCAGCCAGCGAGCAAATATATAATCTGGAGGAACACTTTGGATTCTGCCCTTCCTTTATATCTTAAAGAATCACGTAAGTTGGATGATTTTGCTTAGAAGTAAAAATCACTTAGTCCCAGTTGACCTGTTACAAAAAGCCAGGAGGACCATTTGCAACCAAGATGAGTAGCCAGTATCGCTTCAGCTCTGCTTGCACTGGTCATCTCTTGTCAATCAGATAAGGCTTATTTTTACTTTAAAATGTTCTGCTTTCCCACGTGTCTCTCTCAAATTAAAGACTTGTCCATTTTATAGTATTTAAATCCAGCCAGAGACCTTTGTTCTAGTTTTTCACTGGTCAGCTGTTCTTCATATTATTTTATGGCCATTTTAATTTCTTGGGCAAAAGAGCACACAGTGTCATTTTCCCTCTAATTTTATATACTTACAAGCTTTGAACTTTGTTTTGATTTCTAGCCCCAACACCTCTATAAAAAATGGTATATATAAGACATCATTTTATTATTCAAGATACCTGTCATAGAAAGTCTATTTGGTCGGAAAGGCACAGTCTTTCCCCACTTGGGGTGTATGCATATGATAAACTTTTTCATCCCCTGCAGTGAGATGCACCCAGTACAGAAATGACAATCTGACACCTCAATATATTGTTTTCCTCATTGGAGAGATCAGATTTATGAACTACCCACACTTAATTTCTTTATACAGCTTGACTTGCTTAGAAAAAAAATTTTGGAAGCGAGAAAATTTAAAAAATTAACTACTGCCAGCCTAGTATTGAAGAATTGGAACCACCAATTATTTCATTAAAAGGAGTCTTCAAACAGCAAGCTCTGGCTAGAATCAAAGGACTATTGTTTTGTGCAGAATTGGTTCAGTAATAGTGACTAATTTTCAAAAAGCAGAAACTGAACGTCTGCTCCAGCAGACCTCTCAGTGGGCTTCGGCTGACAGCCATAAAACATGCAAAGGTGGGGACTACCTTACAGATAACTATGCCTCTGCCTACGGCAGCCAGTCAGCTGCAGCTCTACAAAGAAAATAAATGTGTGTGGATTGGGTGGTTAAGACAGAACTCCAGGTGTTTCTCTGTTTGAAGTGACGTTAGTCTAATGGAGGGAGTGGATTTTGCTGAATCCACAGGATAGGGTAAGGAAGAAAACAAACTCACCTCCAGGAAAGTCCCAGGCAAGAAAGAAAGGCAGCCCAGAGAAACGCTAAAAGCCCAAGCCACCATTTACCTTTTGCTTAGAATGAAGTAAAAGAGTGTTCATGTTATGATACTAAGAAGATACCATGTGCTTTATCCGCATCTGGGTGGTCATGACCAATTAGTTTGACAAAGTCAGTTCTCTTGGTAATCAGGGTTAATTTTAGGTTCCCTACCAGAGAATGTCTGGGTAGGTGAAATGCCTGTTTTGTTTGTTTTTTTGTTGTTTTTTTTTTATAGTCGATGTAGCTTACTTTCATTAAGTAATCTAGACAAAAACTATATATTCAGAGGATCGTTTGGGGTATTTAAGTAACCGATTAAAAGGATGAAAAACAAATTCATTTCTTCTGGTTTACCCAGAAAACAAGTACTTCTGGTATCCTTGCCATGCCCACTGTATGTATCTTGGTTACGATCACTTATCTTTGTCTAGTGTCAGCAAAGCTAGTGTTAGTAGAAAGTTCTAAAATGGAAGTAAAAACCTGTTAAGGCCATAGAGAAATTGAATATACCTCTCAAAAAGCACCAAATACGGAAAATGTCTTAAATCCCATGTCAGGTTTTACACAATGCATTTAATTCAGTGCTGCTTTGACATTTAAAAATAAGTACAGTATCTTACATTTTAAAAAGAGAGAAATCTGCATTAACACTGCATCTTAGCTCAGATCCACATTTTTCCATATAATGGGCATTTTACTTATGCCCAATAGAGTTAGACAGACACAACTTTCAAAAACTGTACTGTATTCATCATAGACATAGGCAGTCACATCTATCACACAGTCGTTTGTCCATATTTAAATAGTAAAAGCATTCTTTTCTTCCTTTCTTGCTCAAAAGTTGGTTTGTATTCTTTTATCCAGCATCACATTTCACAGAGTAAGAAATCTCTAGGAGCAAGGGAAACAAACTATTACAAAATGTGTAAATCTCTTCAGTATGGAGGCTTAAGAATTCCTAAATTTCATTCCTATTATTGAGCCTATCCTTAATGGTAAAAGTATATACTGAAACAGGAGTAATGGCTTTATATCATTGGGGTATCTTGTGAGCACTAATGAACCACTTAGACACCTATAGTTACAAAGTTCCCTTGAAATGGCTAATCTTCAACTACTGAGTATTGCTCTCTGTTTATTGGTAGGATCTATCACATTGTTTCACTTGCAAAGCTAATGACCTTCTAGAACTGAAATATGCCCTAAAGGAGAATAACGGCAAAAGTGTTCATCAAATGGAAATGGACTGTAAAACCCTATTAAGGCAATAGAAAAACTGAATACATCCCTCAATACCATCGTATGTGGAAAATAATTCTTTCAGTCCCACGTCAGGGTTTACACAATGCAGTTAATTTAGTGATAGTATCATCTTTCTCAGAAAAAAACACACCTCCAAATAATTCAAAGCCCAGTTTAAAAGAGCAGCCTACAGAGCCACTTTGCTAGTGACCAGTGAGGGGTGAAGGACACTTCATGACCATTCTCATAGTCACTTTCCATTGACTTTTTACAATCATTAAGATTAAGTTCTTTATGGAAATGCAAACCACCACTAGTATACCTAGAAAACAACAGATAGATAGTCAACCTATCCAAAATAAGACTTCCACTGTAAGATTTCTACAAAAAAAAAAAAAAATGGAGAGCCCTGTGGCAGTTACCCCTGCATCAGATCGACCCTATTGGCAAGAGTTATTTTTTGCTATGCTAGAATTTATTGCACACACACATAAAATGTCATTGAGCTTGTTGCATTGCTAGCGCAGCTGCATATAAGAGCAAAACACTGTTGATCGATGTTTCTCAGCCGGGGTGCTGTTGGCATTTACAGCTGGGCAATTCTTTGTTGTACAGAAATCTCCACTACATTGCAAGATGCTTAAATCTCAGGCCTCTGCTGACTAAATGTCAGTAGCGTTCCCAGTCTTTGTAAAATCCAAAACATAGCGCCCTCCTCCATGTCCAAATGCCCTTCTAGGAAGGCCGGACCTTCTTCCTTGAATACCACTGTCAATTTGGGGGCACAGGGAAAAGTGCCTACCTCAGAACATTATCTTCATTCATTGCTTTGCATTTCTTTGGGCCCTTAATACTGTCTTCCACGTTTATTATTTTCAAGCCTCTGCTTCTATGCAGCTTTCATTTGCCAAGTCTTCAAGGAGGCAGTTCCTGGGCACCTTGGCAGTTGCAGTGGGAGGAATACAAAAAGGAGAGGCTTCCCTCAGCCCTGTACAAAAAAAAATAAGAGGCTACACAAGAGGCAAACTTCTTATTTTCCCTTCACCGCACAATTTTACTGGAACTACACTGCAAGCTATAATGCTTGTCAATATCATCAGGATAGATGCATGGCTTAACCGTAACTAACCCCTCACAAATGCAAAACTGGTATTCTATGAAAATCATCACTAGCTGTCACTTGATAAACTGCATCCACTACGTTCCAAAACAAGTATTCAACCCATGTGCGTAAGCTTGATTCAATCCCCCTCATTAATGGAGTCATGCAGTTGGACCTTTGAGAGCTGTGTGAATACTGAACTATGAGGAAACATGGATTAACTGAGGCTTTGTATGCATTGTTCACACTTTGATGTTGGTTCTAACACAAAACAAGATGAGTTTTATTGGGTGGAACATTACTAAACTATTCTAAGAATACATAAACATACTTATCTTCTTCCACTTTTATCGCTGAAACTGAATGATAAACATTATTTGGATGAATTGGCTAATTCATAGTGGGCATTAAGTTAGCCACTATAACTTTTTTAAATATTCCAATTTCTAAATACCCTTTTTGAGGCAGAGCAACTGGGAGTTGATAAAGCTAAGTTTATATGGTGAAATTTTAGATGGTGCTTAAGCCTTATCTTGCTATGAAGCAATTTTTTTAAAGAATAAATGGAAGGGATTAAATGGGACAAAATGCCACTTAACCCTCAGGTCAACTTTTTGGTGTATTAAAATGCCAATAATATTTGTGCCACTTGCCAACTTGGGGGAACTTTTCCCTGACTGGAAACTTTTGCTCTAGTTTGTGTTTTGTCTTGAGAGAGCCAATGCAAAGGGAAGTCGCCATTAGAATGCTAATTAGCATTCAGAAAACATGCTGAATGAATCTAGGGTCAAACCACTTTCATCCCTAAAAATACAGGAACTAATTTTTTTTTAAATAATTACTCTGTGGCTTAGAAATGTGCCAATGTGTTCAAAACATTGCACCAATTTCCAGATTTAGTACTAAAAACTCAAACTTTTCATTTTTTTCTATGTAACAAAAGACAAAACAAAAAACTTTTCATTTTTTTCTATGTAACAAAAGACAAAACAAAGACTATCTGCATTCTTTTGTTATTGCAAGTTTTGGTTAAAATGATAAGAATGGTAAGCTGTGATCATTATCAGACTGACTGAATGATTTCTGATTTCCAGTGAGTGATCTAATTCTATTACACAGGTATAATATCTGTGAGTGTAAATAACTGGAACTGTAAACTGATTAACATGACAGTTTCTCTCCCTTTTTTTGTGGTTGTTCTTGACCTGTACTGTATTATAGTATGTGGGTATAAATATCTACAAGTATATACACACATATGTATATGTATCCCACTATTGTAACATGAAAGAAACTATGTATTATCTTTTTTATTCTGTACTGGTGTTTGTGTTATTTAAAAAGCAAAATTATGCTCTATTTAGTTGTATAATATTATAGGATACCTTGCTGTGCACAATTCCAAGTGCCTTAGAACATTGTTTAGCTTTCTTAAGTATATATAAATGCATATATGTATAAAATTGGGAAAAGTTACCTCAATAAAAATCATTGGGAAATCCCTCCTTTTGCTTGGCTCCGATTTGTCTCATATTCAGACAGTGTTCAGTTCATTTAAATTAGAAACTCACAAAGTCCTCACTTGTAAAACAAGAATGAGATAGCTATTGTAATTGCCTATTTCTTCAACTTGACCAAAAAAAAATACTCCTGTATGGAAGACCTTGGGCCTGTACTTTTTAAACTATCTATCTAAAGAATTATTGCTCTAAACTGCAGTTTACAGTATGTTTTTTAAAATTTTCTGTCATGCTATATCTGAAGATATTTGATACTGATGGTTTTTATTGATGTTGTAGTACGTAAAAAGACACTTCCTTTAAAGCTTATAATATAGCAAATAAACTTCCAAATTATGTTTACTATTAATGTATTATACACAAGAAGAAAGGTTGGAAACATGTTGTCCAGAAAAAGAAACTGGGATCTTTTCTTCATGTTTTCCATGTCTTTACAAACTGTAACTCAGCCTCTTTCAACTCCAGGTCAAGGTCAACACGATTGAAAGTGAAGATGAAGAACAATCTTGTTATTATTAACATATGAAATGAAGATTGAGACCAAAAAATTGAAAATAAGTTTGACAATTTGGACTCAAGTGTGTTATTAAATATTAGCAATACTGGGCCCTCCCTGGTAGTGCAGCAGGTTAAAGCTCCACACTATGAAGCTCTCCGAAGCCACTGCAGAAAGAGTTCAGTCCCCATCCAGGGAGCTGACCCACATGGTGTGGCAGACCTCTCCTGCACCTGCTCACTGCTCCTCTCAGCAGTGTATTTCAGTACATCTGCCTGTTCTGCTCCTCGCTCTGTCTCTGGGGAATCCTCTCACCCACCATATCTCTGGCCTGTACCCCAGTTCTGTAAGCATAAACAAATATTTAAAAATAAACAGCAAAACTTTGCTAAGTTAGGTAGAATCATTCAACCACTACTTGCCATTTTTGCTCACACTAAACAATGTTCTACATTGAAATACTCCTTTCTGAAGCCCAGTGGACACAGGAATGGATTGTTTTTTCATTGTATACTGTGCTTTAATGCATTGGATTTTTTTGTAATTGAATTCCTTCTTGGACCTCACCTTCGACATATGTACAGAGTTGCTACCATTAGCTACGATGGCACAGTCAACCCAAGTCTTTGCTCAGCTCATGTGTTTTGAACTCTTTCTCCTTTAAAAGGTGGCCACTGATAATAGAACCCACTAAACTCTAGGGAAAGGCTGAGAATCTGAAGTTTGTATGTAGTGTTATGAGAGATTTTATGGAAATGCACCATTTTCAGCGACTAAACAGCAGGGGAAGCTGTAAAAGATAATGTTTAAAAATCAGAGAACTATGCTGGGGAGGAGAAAACTAGCATTTTCAGTACTTGTTGACCCAAAGATTTGTTACTGGATGGACTTTTGACCTTGACTGGCCCAAGTCAGGTAATCTAGAGCAAGGCGCAGTCAACATTGGAAAATTTTGCCTTAAGTGTTTCAGGAGGGACACTCAGCAGTGTAAACTTGGCTACGGGGCATCTTTTCCCACAGGCAGCTTAAATTAGCCCAGTGTTGATAACCTGTGAAATTGTGGCCATTACCTCCCTGAGTCTTCCCAACCAAGCCCCTCTTACACTACTACCACATTAATCTTCCTATAGGGCAACTCTTCTATTCCTACTCAGAATTCCCCATGGAGTCCTCCTCCCCTGTGACTAACTCCTACATTGTTCATCTAGTCTTCAGGGTCTTCTGTGCTTCTGCCATGCCACAGTTCCTGATCAGTGCCCTGTTCTTCACTTAGGTCAAAATGGAAGACCTCATAATAGTGGCCTTCCCCATTCCTTCCTTCCCCAACACATCACGCACCCTTCCAATACCACAAATTTGTTTACAAAGTTTCCCACCAACTAGAGCCCTCTACTCAGGTCCCACCTGTTCTAGGAAGAATTCAAATGTCAAATTCTTCAACAGCTTTTGTGTAATAGTTTCTAGAAGTGTTAAACAGCACATAAGAACTCCACAAATATGACTTCTTACAAGCATTTCAAATGGTCAGATGTGACTGTGTGAAGCATTTTATCAACACGCTCAAATTGGATATATTCTTTTTTAAAAAAGATTTATTTATTCATTTATGCATACAGAACTGGGGTATAGGCCAGAGGTGCAGGGGCGGTGAGAGGATTCACCAGAGACATAGTGGGGAGCAGAGCAGGCAGATGGACTGAAAGACACTGCTGAGGGGAGCAGAGGACAAGACAGGAGAGGTCTGCCACACCATGTGGGTCAGCTCTCTGGCTGGTGAGGGAACTTGTGTTGCAGTGGCTGCAGATAGCTTCATAGTGTTGCACGTCACCAGGGAGGCCTCTCTGATAAATTGTAAATGTGTTAAATAAAAAATTCTTAAGCACTATATTATCATTTACAAGTGTAAAAATATGGTTTTTGAACTTTGTAAGTCTAGAATTAGTTATATAGTTTAAAATTGGAATTTCATGGCTAATTGGTTAAATTCTACAATATTCTGTTTTTTTAACTACACATACTTTAATGCCACAGTTATATATTAACAAATTGTCCCAAAAATTACAAAACACAAGCATCACACAAAATAACGTATTCACAATTATAAACCTTCCCATGTTTTTAGAAATATTTAGGCACTATGAAAAGCAGGTCTTAAAACTTTATGAAAACTGAAATTACTGGATTAATGATTTATAGTATGCTTAAAGATCAAAAATCCAGTACTGAGGAATGTGTCTTATGAGCTTCCTACTTATGGGAAAAATTTGTTTGAACTACAGAGATATATTCAGCATCATTTTCAATCCCTTTAGCTTGAGAGATCTCCAAATCCACAGCCTTCAGCAAGGACTGTCCTTGTTAAACCAGATTCAAACTATATTGTAAACTGTTCTTTCGTCTGATAAGGCAGAAGGAAGTCTGCATTCCAGGGTTGCATTCAACAATATTTCACTGCTTGAAATTTTACAGATTTTATCATGTCTTTCTCCTTGTTCTTTTTGTTTGTTTATTTTTTGAAGTTTTATTTATTTATCCATTGAGGAACTGAAGTGTGGGAGTGAGAGGATTCACCAGAGAAAGTGGGGAGCAGAAGGCAGATCCACTGAAATACACTGCTGAGGGGAGCAACAGGAGACACAGGAGAGGTCTGTGGTGCCATGTGGGTCAGCTCCCTGGCCATCCATAGATAGAACTCATGCTGATACCTTCATTGTGCTGTGCTTTAACCCATTGCACCACTGGGGAGGCCCCATAGGCTTTTCTCTTTGACAAAGACACAACTCATTTAAATGACATTCAGTTTAAGTCTGTAATTGCCCCATACCAAAGTCTAGTTTCATTTGTCCCTAAGCCCTAGCTCTATAATTGCTAACATGGCACAACTAAAGATGAAAGCTGAGCTGAGGATAGAAGCCAAGGGATAGAAGAATAAAGAGCTCAGCAAAGTCCTTATCAACCTTCTAAAAGTGTTTGGAGTTCATCCTTAAGACAAGCGGGATCCACTGAAGAATTTCAGCTCAGGGGTAGCATCCTCAGATTTGCTTTCATCACACTGGCCATGAAGGATGAGACTGAGGACGTGAACTCAGAAGCCTGGACACTCACTATTGCTTTAGCCTGGTTGGGAAATCATGGTGTCCCAAACATGGTGTGAGCTGTTGGAATAGCGAGACTGAGTGAACTCACTGGGGCAGCTGGGAGATAGAAGCAATGCTACACACGGGAAGTGAGGGAGATAGAAGACAAAAGACAAAGGTGATGCTTCGAACTTACGCAAATAGGTGGATGGTGACAGTGACATTTGCGAGATAGAAAACAGCAGAGGTAACATGTCAGTAAGACAGGAAGTGGGGGTGAGGAGAGGCAAGGCCGTAGTGACGGATTCAGTTCTTGATATGAAATTCAGTTGGTTGGTTTGCCTGCTTATTGGAACATGAACATCAGGATAGATGTTCAGAGGTTGACTATATGAGTCTGAAGACCAGGAAAAGGTTCTGGACTACAGAGAGAAGAGAATCAGCAGTACATCTAAATGAAGCTATCGAGACTGATACACCCCCCAACAGACAATGTAATTCAAGACTGTGAAGAAAATTACTGCAGTGAAAATTCAGTCAACTATTTTGTTCATAGCTTGGCTTCATTTTCAAGACCATAGAATCATTTAGTTTGCACAACATCTGACTGCTTTGGAGGATATAGTTTTCTAATTTAACTGAATTTTACTGGTTAACTTCATTGAAATAAAATGGAGTTGCACCTTATGCAGGGTGTTAAGTTATAAAGCAAAAATTATATTGAAAATAACTTTTCTTGATCTAAACATGATATCTAGACATATCCAAACAGACTGTTTATATCTATCTACAATCAAATATGTGGCTGCTTCCTTAATTTAGCTACATGTAGTAAAGTTTACATTTAGGTGCTACAGTGAGTTTAAAAAGGGAAACTGGGGCCCTTCCCAGTGGTGCAACAGGTTAAAATGTCGCACTGTGAAGCTAGCCACAGCTGCTTCAGCATAAGTTAGATCCCGGGCCAGGGAGCTGACCCACATGGCATAGCAGACCTCTCCTGACCCGCCTGCTGCTCCTCTCAACAGTGTACTTTTTCAATGTGCCTATTCTGCTCCCCACTCTGTCTCTGGGAATCCTCTCACTGCCCCTGCACCTCTGGCCTGTACCCCCATTATGTATGCATAAATAAATAAATCTGAAAAGAAGAAGGGAAGCCCTTACCTTGAACTATAAGAGTTACCCCAGTGCAGTGACATGCTCATAACAAGCACAGGGAATAGAGTGTTGAAAGATAAATAGTAAAATCTCGGCTCATTGATGTAATAACAGGTGGAGTCATTCTATAGCAATGCAATCCCTCAACAGTAATGCTACTCAAATCTTATTTCTCTCATTTGGTGAAGCATAAAGTGAAATGCATAAATTAAATGCATGCATGATGTAATTATACTATAATTTCTACACATTTTCATCAGTGTCAATAGTGTCATTGTTCCTCAAAAGAAAGGGGACTTGTGAGCTCTTCAAAAAGCTGTAGTGAGTGCAACTGAGACATAACAAGAGAACTAAAATTCAGTTGGGAATTAGAAATGCAAAATAAAGAAAATTAATTTGGATGACAATTTCCAAACAGCATTCATCAATGAAATTTACATGTATTTGAGTGTAAGATTAGGAGTCAGTAAACAGAAAGTCAAGAAACAGCAAGAGTTTGAGCAGTTAAAAAGATCTTTAAAGAACATGCGTGATGTAACTAGTGGGGCAATGGGTTAAAGCGCAGCACTGGGAAGCTAGTCACAACAGCTTCAGCAGGAGTTCAACACGCCACCAGGGAGGTGGCCAATATGGTGCAGGGGACCTCTCCTGTCTTGCCCGCTGCTCCCCTCAGCAGTGTACTTCTGTGATCTGCCTGTTCTGTGCCCTGCTATGTTTCCGGAGAATCCTCTCACTGCCCCTGTGCCTCTGGCCTGTACCCCAGTTCTGCAGGCATAAATGTTAAATCTTAAAAGAACATACAACTACTGAAGGATAGAAGCAAGGAAAAGAATGTTAAATATGTAATCTAAAGTATATAATCTAAAGGATTTGCATGGTACCAGAATTTGAGAGAAAGCAAAAAAGATTAGGATACCAGGAGGCAGATAATTTGGATCAAGATGCAAGGTAACAGATTCTGATGCTAGGAAACTAACTTGAGGCAAAGAACATGATCCCTGACAAATCCCAGGTGCTGGAGGCATTGCATCAGGGAGTGATCCTCCTGTGGCCACAGTGTGGGGGGGGGGGATAACTACACTGCACTGGTGACCATGTGCAACTTCACTGAACACTTACCACAAGGCAAGCACAGGTCCAAGCATTTAACCCAACAACAACCCTATGGGGTAAGAAGTGAAAATACTATCATTCCAGTTTTCTGCTCAGATGAGTAAATGGAAACCCACTTGCCCATGTTACACAACAAGAATGACCACAGCCTTTGGGTAAGTTTGATAATGGTGCATGTTGACATAATAAGAGGATTTCCTAGAGTCAATGAGAAGGGAGAGAAAGTTGTGTGCAACTAAACATGAGTTAAATGAGCAGTAATTCAGCTGAGATATCACCTCTAAAGAGGGCTATGAAGGACCTATTTTTTTAGTTATTTATGCACACAGAACTGGGGTACAGACCAGAGGTACAGGGGCAGTAAGAGAATTCACCAGAGACAGAGTAGGGAACAGAATAGGCATATTGATGAAGTCCACTGCTGAGGGGAGCAGCAGGCGAGACAGGAGAGGTCTGCTGCACCATGTGGGTCACTCCCCTGGCCGGGGATCAAACTCATGCTGAAGCAGCTTCAGCTAGCTTCTTAGTGCAGCGCTTTAATCCATTGTGTCACCAACGAAAGCCCTGAAGGATCTATTTATACATATGGGCCTGAAAGCCCTCAGGGCTAGAGATGGGTCTGCATGCTGTATGGCAAAGATGCCCAAAGTTGGAAGCACAGAGAGAAAGGACAGGGATGGGTGTCATGGTAAGGAGAAAACGGCACCTGAGCCCTGAGTTCCCCAGGGTCCCCTGCAGGACAGTGTGAAACCTCTACCCATTCTTCCCACAGACAGCTCTTCATCAGAACCTGAGCAGGCAGATGAGTTTTCTTCCTCTCACAAATGGATTTCTTTTCTCTGTGTTCCATCTTTGAAAGGGGACAACAGTAGAATGTCACTTTGAGGAGTCTCCTAGGGAGAAAGAGAGGTGCATGACAGAGTCCAGAAATCAGCAAACAAGTCTGCCAATAAGGTCGAACCAGTTCTGAGAGGAGAACATCAGTCATCCCACTGTTAGGAGGGTGAGTAAGCAGGTTACTATAGCTGAAGACAGTCTATAGGTGGAGCTAATGGGAACTTGGGTGGAGTGCGATTTTTTTTTTTTTAAAGATTTATTAATTTATTCGTACAGAACTGGGGTACAGGCCAGAGATGCGGAGGGTGAGAGGATTCACCAGAGACAGAGTGGGGTGCAGAACAGGCAGATCGACGAAGTACACTGCTGAGGGGAGCAGCGGGCGGGTCAGGAGAGGTCTGCCTCGCCATGTGGTCACCTCTGGGGCAGGCGGGGATCGAACTCATGCAGAAGTGGCTTTAGCTTCTCAGTGCTGTGCTTTAACCCACTGCGCCACCAGGGAGGGCCCAGAGTGTGATTTTTTAACTGGAACTGGTCCCAAGTGCCCATTCTCGTGTCCAGCCAAGGGGGGAAGGGTATAGCTAAATGGAGGTGGCTAGTGAAGATTCCATACACTGACCCCAATAGCTCCAGATGCAAAGGTTCCTGACGAGAGCTGGGTGGCCAACCTGGGCAGGCAGAAAGGAGGCTGCATGATGGAGCCATCGCTTATGTATGGACTGTCCATCCTGGTCCTCTTTATTCGTTCTCACCACACTTACCGGAAGTGTGGGAGCATGTTTATGAGCCTTATTTGACTGTCAAGGAAAGTGAAATTCAGAGGGTTTCAGTATTTCAATCAAGACCATAAAGTCACATTAGATTATGAACCCTCAGATGCCTAACTCCAAAATTTATACTGTTTTCTATAAAATGCCCGCATTAAAAAAAGGTTGAAACAAAACCCAGGAACTTCACTCAGTTAGCACAGCAGGCTCACCACAGTTTCCACTGAATACTGGAGGGAAAAATTTGTGCTTCAGTGGAAAATAATGCATTTTTTAGACAAACACCACTCTTTCAGTTCTGACGTTCCTTGCTTTTGAAGTATTTCACAACTTTGCAGTTGTGAAAATCTGATGGTAATGCAGAATAATTCTTGTCCTAGACACATACGTAAATTCTATGCAGTGGAGGTTAACTGTTTTCCTTTGCTCACTGGGGAAGAAGCCAGTTTCATCTCTATTTGGTAAAGGTTCCCAATATCCCTGCTGTATAAATGTTTCTCTTCTTTAGTCCTTTGAATTAATTGTACCATCTTACTGGTTCCCTTGTTGACACACTGTTAAATGAAACACTGCGCATGTGCTCATTTTATCTTAGGTATGGTCACTATTTTACCATTGAAAAAATTACCTTTCAACCATTTCTATTCTGCCAGATTATATCACTATCTAGCCTGCGTTCATTTTGGTGGTTGTTTTTAAGTTTTTATACATATATATACCAAATGTAATATTTTAAGTCTTCACTGCAGGCTTGTTCACAGTAAAGAAATATCCAAAATAAAAACTGAAAGTTCCCTGCACATCTTCGGGTTCTTTGGGAAAAGAAAACCAGTTTGCTGCAGAGTCCAGCAATTGTTTTCTGTGCTTACTCGATGATGTATCTTAAAATGTTTTTCTGTTCATATATTTTTTTTTTCTGTTCTGTTCATATATTTTTAAACAAAAATGTCACCTATCATGGCATCTGGTAATCTGCTTTTATTCTGATTTAACAGGTAGCAATATGTGTCCATTTGCCTCTTCCTTCTAACAGCCTACTACAATCTATAGTCTGAAGGGTATTCTTTCCCCCCAAACAATCCCTGAGCATTAAAATTTTAATTGTTTTATTTTTCTACATACAGTATTACACTGACTGTCCTGGGACATCCATCTTAATTACTTATGCTTTTTGTAAACTCAATCCTTCCATAGCTCCATAATAACTATCAAATCTGTAGTTTTTAATTTCCAAGATACTGCTTGGTTATCTTGATTGTTCCAAGATACTAGTTGGTTAGCTATCCCAAGCAAGTTTTCTCAACCTTTGTGTACATCATTTTCCTGGTACTTAGAGATGCTAATAAAAATCAACCACTGAAAGTGAAATAAATGGAGTTCATCAAAAAAGATGATAAACAATTTCAACAGGCAAGTGGCTTCATATAAAAAACCTACAAAATCTTCCACATCAAGATTAAACCAGATATTCTGCTTAATTATTTTGAAATGGGAGTCACTAATTAATGTTAATAAGGTAGGAAAAATATGGCTTGGATACTTGATCATAACTATAACATCTCAGTTTGGGGTGATTTTTTTAAGATTATTTATTTATACCTACAAGAATTGGGGTACAGGGTGCAGGGGTGAGAGGATTCACCAGAGACAGAGTGGGGAGCAGAACAGGCAGGTCAACTAAAATACACTGTTGAAGGGTGCAGTGAGCAGATCAGAAGAGGTCTGCTGTGCCATGTGGGTCATCTCTCTGGCCAAGATCAAACTTGTGGTGCAGTGGCTGTGGATAGCTTTATAGTGCTGTGCTTTATCCTGTTACACCACCAGGAAAGGCCAAATATGGGGTGATTTTAATGATAGGAAATAATATTTTATTGTACTAAGGGAAACCAAATAATATGTTGTACTAGATATTATATCCAATATCTACAGATATTAAATGATCTACTACATATACAGTATCCAGAAAAGTTTCTGATACATGGTAGCTCAAGGATGTGTTGACTTTCGAATAGGGTCTATGATAATAGTTAAAGAGTATGATTTAGGGCCCTCCCTGGTGGCGCAGCGGGTTAAAGCACAGCACTAAGAAGCTAAAGCCACTTCCGCATGAGTTCGATTCCTGCCTGCCCTGGAGGAGATCCACATGGTGAGACAGACCTCTCCTGACCTGCCTGCTGCTCCCTTCAGCAGTCTATTTCGTCTATCTGCCTGTGCTGCTCCCCACTCTGTCTCTGGAGAATCCTCTCATCTTCCACATATCTGGCCTGCACCCCAGTTCCATATGAATAAATAAATCTTTAAAAAAAATGTAGAAATAGAAAAAAAAAAAGAGTATGATGTATAATCTACACCTGCAATCACAGTTTGGCTTCATTATTTATGGCTGTGTGCCCTTGGATTAACTTTATATTCTTTAATCTCTGGTACTTTTGTTAGATTTTAATGAGTAAATACATGAAAAGGGCTTTGACCTTTGCTATTATTATTAAGTCTTTTTCTATGCTATCCTAGGGAAGTAAAGTTGTCAAGACAAAGTTCTTTGTAATTGAGTAGGTTATTGAAGACAGATGAAAATAATAAGGATCTAAAATTTAGTGTAACTAGACAGAGTAGTAATAATAGGATACAGTGGGAGCATTTGGGAAAGGCTCTAGTTTTGAAGAGTGTTTCCTAGAAGCAGAAATGGCTAAACTAATACTCGAAAACAGAGTGGAGAACAAGCACCTTTTATTGGGGTATGGAAAGTCAATCCCTTACAGGCACATTTGGGAACTGCAAAGACTATGATAGGGTTGGGTATATGGGGAAGTAAATGAACACCATGTTAAAATTAAAAGGTGATGTAAAGTTTGTTTAGACTTTATCCTAACACCAGAAAGTAGACCTTGAAGGGTTTTTTAAAAAGAAGTACCATGGTGGGATTAGATTATTTAAAATGTTCAATTTGATCAGTAGGCCAATAAGAAAACTTTTGGATATTTAGAATGTAGAATGGATGGAACTGGCTGACCAGTTGCCTTAGAAGGCAGTGTAGTACATAACTAAGGGTGTTGCTTTTCTGAACCACACTGACAGGGTATACATCTGGGCTCTTCTGCTTATTGTGTGAGCCTTAGGTTAGTCATTCCAATTCTCTGAACCTCAGGCACAACAGCTGTAAAATAGGCTTAGTGTCATCTAACTGTACTTTGCAGGCTTAAGAAAGGAATTAAATGATATAATGAATACAAAGTGCATAACACCATGTGTTTTATGTTAGCTTTAGATCAGTAAACATGCAAAGGAACAGACTATTTCTAAAAAAAAAAAAAAAGTAAGTGGTGGGGTTAAATGGCCAGACTGAAGTCAGACTCAGGTTAAAATCCCTACTCTGTCCTTCAATAGTAATTGTGTCACCTTAAGAAAGTTAAGTGGCTTACTTATACCTCAGTGTCAGTATTTTTTAAAATAATGACGATTATAACACTTGTTGCATTGAAGACATGAAATAATTCAGGTAATGTGCCAGCATATTAATTTTTTTAAACAAACATTCTATCCTGTATGTTCCAGGATAGAAATAAAGCAGATCAAAATAATACAAAATATATCCACTTAGACCAAAATTATGATGAACATCTCATACATAGCAGTGCTATGTATTATCTCTGTAGAGACAAATTCTGTGGTCCGATCCAAAGTTGTTTCTATAATTTTATTGCAATGAAATAATATTTAAAAAAATAGTGATAATAGGTAGGACATACAGACACAATCCAAGATAACTGAGACACTGGAAAGATGCCAGAAATTAAGAAGAAACACAAAAAATATTGAGGGGGAAAAATATCTGACGAAACTTCGAATGTACCCTCTTTTGTTCAGGAAAAGCTGAGGCAGGCAATTGCCCTAAGGTGTGTTTGTGGCCTATTAGAACAAAACAGTTGAGGACGGACTGGGAAGAGGGAAAAAAAAACACTAGCTTAGACCTTGTTAAGGTAAATTAACCTAAGAGATTCCGAATATATTGACTCAAATGTCTACTGGCGACAGTCTTTAACTCAGTTTACAAGGTGGAAAATAAGAGATTAAGCCTGGTGCAGCTTAAACGAGGAAGGCCCTGGCACCCTCCGTTGCTAAGGCAACCGACTCTTCGCGGCCCAGAAGAGGGAACCCGAAACCTCGGGGACCCGACACCGTGTGTTTGCTTTTTCTTTTTTATTGTTAGGAATAGGCAGTGGACATGCAAGAATCGTCACGCCAGTTTCTCGGCAGAGAGCACAATAAAAGGGAAATTCTCCCCAAAACTGCACGCCACTTTGGCGACTTCTGCCACCACGTAGGTGCCTGCGACGCCTTTACCCGCAGACTAACTAGGGACCGAAGAGCCCCGCCCACCAGGGGGTGGGACCAATGGCGTCTCGCGATCGTTGAGGGGGGCAAAGGCTTGCGTGACTTCCGGCCGCGACCGGTCAGCTGCTCGGTGATTGGTCTATTTCCAGGGCCGCTGCGCGACTTCTCTTCCGGGTCCCGGCTTGCACGTGCGGCTAGGCCGAAAGACGCGGCTGCGAGCTGGTTTTGGAGTCGCCAGGGACGTAGCTTGTCGCGTCTTTGGGTCTCAGAGTGCAGTCGCTGCTTTTCTTTGGGGTGACCGCCGCGCGGCTGTAGCATGGTGAGCCAGCCCTGTTGTCTCGGGGGCGGGGCGTTCTGGTTCTGCCGAGGCAGGCCGGTTCCTCTAGCGCCAGTGGGTGCTGTGGCCCTGGACTAGGTCGGCGCTGCGGGGAGTCTCGACCATAATTTTCAAGTTAGAGTGAGTTTCCCACGGCCAAAACTCCCCCAGCAAGGGACAGGTGAGATTGACCTCCCCCTTACCCCGAAGAGCCCAGAAATGTGTGACGGGACCAGCTGTGCCACCCAACCCTCATGAGATCGGGTGGAGAGAGAGTTGCTGTTCTCCCCAGGAATTAACAGGTGTCAGCTCACCTGTGTACTCTGGGGAAAGGAAACTTGGCAGAGTGTGTGAGGTTGGCTCAAAGCAAGCCCTCTTACTCAAGTGAAACGATGCTTTCTCATTTTAGAAAGAGCAGAAGAACACGACTTTGAAAGGAAGATGACTCTTAAAAGCTTTAGTTCTTGTTTTCTCCTTTCCACTAATAGTAGGTGCATGGTATGTACCCTCTTTGGAGCTGTCTGCCCCACATTTTCTTGTGGCAGACTCCTTCCCATTCTGGTTCAACCTGTCAGGGACCTTCTCCCAGCAACCCAATCTAAAGTAACTCATGGAAAAGTAAAATAACTTCGAACTTGTTTGCACACACTGTGTTTAATTGTTTCTTTATCAAAGTCCTTGTCTTGACGAGGTGTTTACTAAAAAATGAAACTTTGACTTTCCCATGTCTGTATTCTCATTACCCATGACAAGGTCTGACACAGTATAGATGCCGACAGATGGTTATGGGAGGAAGGTGACTCTACCATTGGTAGAATACTGTTCATGTTACCTGCCCTAGATGTGTAGGTTTTAAAAATCGGTTGAGCCTTTGTATAACTTGTTGATGTCTACTTTCTCTTGTTGTGTTGTTTTAATGGCTTGTTCTGACTCTGTTCCTTTGAAGCCTCACAGAAAGAAAAAGCCCTTTATTGAAAAGAAGAAAGCTGTGTCCTTTCATCTGGTCCATCGGAGTCAGCGTGATCCTTTAGCAGCAGATGAGACTGCTCCCCAAAGGGTTCTGTTGCCTACACAAAAGGTAGGCCTGTTTTTTTTTGTTTGTTTTTTAAAGATTTATTTATTTGTGCATACAGAACTGGGGTACAGGCCAGAGGCTCAGGGGCGGCAAGAGGCTTCACCAGAGACAGAGTGGGGAGCAGA
>NW_004567102.1:75821858-75877034 GCF_000260355.1 Condylura cristata
TGTTTTTTTTTGTTTTTTTTTTAAAGATTTATGTATTTATGCATACAGAACTGGGGTACAGGCCAGAGGCTCAGGGGCGGCAAGAGGCTTCACCAGAGACAGAGTGGGGAGCAGAACAGGCAGATCAATGAAGTACACTGCTGAGGGGAGCAGCGGGTGGGCCAGGAGAGGTCTGCCACGCCACGTGGTCACCTCCGGGGCAGGCGGGGATCGAACTCATGTGGAAGTGGCCTTAGCTTCTCAGTGCTGTGCTTTAACCCACTGGGCCACCAGGGATGGCCGGTAGGCCGTGTTTTAACAATAGGTTTGTAAGTAGACTTTTTAATACATAAGGCAGCTAGTTACTATTCTTAGATAACTGGCCTTCCGAAAAGCAAATTTCCAATTTTTTGCATCTTGCATGTTTATTTTGATAGAGAACATAAGCAGAATTTTGGGGGAATAAATTTAAATATAAAATAAAGGTAAATCCTTAATGTTATTACCTATCACCTACAGTGCTGCGTGCTGTTACTTAGTGCACAGCCAGATACCCGATCTCTGTTTTCCTTAATATCATGCCATTTCACAAACACATACTGCAGTTTGCCTCTTACTCATCTCATGAAACAGAAAACACCGGAACTCATGAGTTAGCTTCAGAAAATGCAAAGGAGCCTTTAAAAGGTTCATGTGTTAATTATTAGGATAAACTAAGGAAGTGTTGGGGGCTGTTGGCCATGCTTACTTTTTTAGTAAAGCCAGTTTGTATGGTATGTTAAGAAGTTTCTTAGCACACAAATATGAGAAACTACTTTCAAGGCCCCTACTCTTGATTTCTACCTCCAAGTTTGTGGTAAAACAGAATATGTGTTTATATCTTGTATATTTGCAAAGGTTTAGTAAAAGGAATAACTGTTTTCAGTCCATTTTAATTTAGGTGGCACCCTTGTTTAAAAAGTCTGTTTTCTGAATTTTTAAGAATTCTTTGTCTCTTCCCTGTCAGCAAAAATGTTCATGTACATGCTGCCACCTACGTTGAAGTTTATTGGAGGACCCCTCTGCCTTAACTTGCAAAAGGTACTAATTCCCTTTTCTTGTGACCCTAGGTAAATGAGGAAGAAAGGCGAGCAGAGCAGAGGAAGTATGGTGTGTTCTTTGATGATGATTATGACTACCTGCAGCACCTGAGAGAACCATCTGGGCCTTCAGAGCTTATCCCAAGTACCTCCAGTGCATCCAGCAAGAGAGATGAAAAAGAAGAAACTTTAATAATTCCAGTAAGACTTCTTAGCTACTTAATTGTGTGGGAAAGTATATAAGAGTGAGTTAAGAAACCACCATTTTTAAGTCAACATAACTGGTTAGGGTATGAAGTGGTATCAGTTTGAAGAGCACAGAGATAGGCTATGCCCGCACTTAAAATTGTGTCTGTGTGGAAGTGCTCACTTGTACCATTGGGAGAGAGTAAGTCATTCTGTTCACTGGAGGCAGATGTTCAGAAAACAGCTTTTGACAGGATTATAGTTCTTGATTAAAGGATATGATCAAAGTAGAGGGAACTTTTCACTTAATGAAAAGCAGCTAACATTCTAGGTGTTAACTAGATTGTTGAAGCAAATCCACACTATCCTAAAATAGAATTTAAGTGGAAGGTTCAGCTCTTTAAGTGGTGAAAATAACAGGCTAACCATAGGAGAGATTAAAAGCTACAGATTGAAATGAAATTCCTGTTAATACATAGAACAGAAGTGCTGTCTATTTTAGTACTTTTTTTTGATATTTTAAATTTATTTTTAATACTTTACTCTTTAAGTACAAGTGAGTATATGTTTATAGGAAATCAGTGCAACTAAGTGAAGTGCTGGGTTTTTTGCCCTATTTATGTTAAGGTCACCCATGCAGTACGCTGCTGTGATCTTATTTTTTTGTTTAGTCCTAGCATAAGGGTACTTCTCTGTGACACTTTTATGTAACCTGACAAAAAATAGAAGACATTCATTTGTTGGGTTTATTGACACATGGACAGAGTACAAAAAAAAAAAAGACAATATGCTTTCATTTTCCAATCCGATAATTGTGGCCTAGATATTCTTTTCTTTAGGGAGGGTGTGATTAAGGTTTCTCTGTCCATAGTTTATTGCTTAAGAATAGTTCAAAGGATTAGGTATCAGGGCACTCTGCAAAGAAATGGATAACTGCAGTAGTTCCATTCATTCCCTAGGCTGTAGATGTCTTGCAAAGTCACACAGTCTCTGCCATGGTAGTGCCAGCCTCTACTCTTTCTTCCTTGGAGCTCCGTATCAGTGGTGGGGGACTCGGCTGCCTTCATTGTGGGCAGGGAGGGGGACCAGTAGTGGCTCAACTTCTTTATTTTATGCAGAAGAGTTTTAATAAAGTCTTAATATTCTTCTGGCAGAATTGTATTTATTGGTACATGATGCTTGTACCCCTTAATTTTGGGTGAAAGTGGTTTCTGTTTAGTTGACTTAATAGAGTAGGGCTCTTAAATACACACTCTAGCAGTGTTCACAAGGATGAGGACAGAATTATGTTTAAAGACAGCAATCAATGCCTTCAGTTTTTTGTTGCACAACATGAAAAATGGGTGAGTCCCATGTGCTCTTTTGACCTGAAAGCAATTTGTAACAAACACCAAAATTGAGTAAACCAAACTATTGAATAAGATATAAAAATGGAAAGTCAGACAGTGCAGAAATTAGGCATGTTTGAATAAGCCTCGATTTTCCCACGCAGAAAAGCAGGTGTTGCCATGGTCAGGGCAGCTGTGCAAACTCATAATTCAGAGCTGTTGCAACCCTGAAACAACTCACTCCTCTTAAGAAAATGGTGCTCACAGTCTAAACTGATTGTGTATGTAATTCTTTATTTTTCTACATCTGAAAAAATATTTCCAAAGTTAAATTCACTTAACACAAGCTAATCCTTTTTTCAAACCTCCTCTTCCAAGGATAATCTCAGTATCTTTAAAAAAACCAACACCACCTATATATTTTACATAATTAAAAGTCTTTAATACATCAGAAATCTTTAATTTGTGCACTTTACATGGGTGAATATAGCTCAGTAAAACTTGAAGATAAGAGTGCACGTGATAATTAAATCTTTGCCTATTTATGCCACTGACAAACTCATTTTGGAAACTGAGTGTGATTCCCAGCTTAGGGCCTACTACTAGACTGAGGACAGGGTGGGTGACGAGGTGCATGGAGACAACTTACGGTGACCCTCTGAATATTCACTCTTCAATTAACAAGATGAACTTAAAGCACCAGGACCAGAAGATACATGGCAGCCCACAGGGAAGCGACTTGTAGGGTGTGAAGAATGAGGACAGTTCATACAAGGAAATATTCCGGGACAGTATATGTAGCTTCTCGTGGAAGAGGGAGGGAACTGAGCTGGCCTTTAAAGGGTGGGTTCTATGATAGGAAGGAACATGCCAGTCAGAAAAAGGGACCCAAGCTAGTGTTGTGTAGCACAGTACCTGGCACGTGTATGCCTCATAAACTACTTCTACAGGGCCTTGAATATCGAGCGTGAAAAGTCAAAGCCTGGTACAAATTCAGGAAGGTCACATTATAAAATATTCAAGGGGCTTAAATGGCAGTGGTAGGAAGCTTGAATTGGGCATATATCAGTTAAGCAGTGATTGCAGTAAACCGTGTCACAGTTGACCATGAATGAGACAGTGTCTGAAAGTTTGGTGTGAAATTGCTGTGAGACAAGTCAAAGGGATCCAAAGACGGAGAGCAGTGCTTCCTGACCACTTGGGTTATGGCAGCTACTTAGAGAAAACCTATACCATTACTAGATTGGGACTTTGTTTCTGGTTTAAGTTGGGAAATCTCATTTTATTTAGAAATTGGGAATGGAATTCTGAGGGGTGGATTTGAATCCCTGAACTTAACTACTAGTGTTAGGCAGACATTCCATTTTAATCTTTCACTAAAGCAGGCAGTACCTCATGAGGATTAAATGGAATAATATTCTGAGAACGCTTTGTGAAGTATTGCAAGTACTGAGATGGTGATGGAATATTCATGTTTAAAACATCTCAGCTGGAGCACGCAAATGCAAATGCAGGAAGATAGTTGTGGTCGTTTCCCAGGACTGCCTTGACAAAGTAACACAAATTTCCACTGGGTTCCTTACAAGCAACTGAGATTTATTTTGCAATTTTAAGGATTTGAATTTTGAAATCATGGTTTTGGCAGAGTTGGTTCCTTCTTGGGAGCTTGGCGGAAATCTGTTCCATGCCTGTGTCTTACCTGCTGTGTTTGATTATCCTTGGGGTTGCATTGCTCTCATCTTCCTCGCCTTCACATGGCATTCTCTGGTGTCTTTGTATTTCCACATGGCTTTCTTACAAGGGTATATTGATTTTGGGTTTAGGGCCCATCATAATACAACATTGCCTCATCTTACCTGGTGATATCTGCAGGTCATAGCTCTAGTCGTATTCTGAGCTTATGGGTGGACATGAATTTCGGGGAGTGGGAATACTTTTTAACCTGTGTAGTGGTGTAGAAGTATTTCTAAATAAACCTAATCATGTAATTTGTTTTTCAAGAGTACTGGGATTAAGTTGCCTTCATCAGTGTTTGCATCAGAGTTTGAGGAAGATGTTGGATTATTAAATAAAGCAGCTCCTGTCTCAGGTGTGTGTAATTTTCTGTGACTATTCAGGTGGATAGAACTGTTTTACATAAAAAGAACCAGTAATGATAGTATTTCTGTCTGTAATAAATTACTGAAACAATTGAGATTTGTCTAAATTCTTATTACAGTTCATTAGGAAGACATGAGTATGATTAGCATCCTTCATTCTCCATCAAATTCTAGGCTTTTGGCACTCAAACTTTTGTCATCTATTCCAAATACACTTAAAATACACTTAAAAATTGTTGTAATTTTTTCTTTGCAGTGCCAACATTTTATGTTAAAATAAGCACCAGAAATCCACAGAAATGGTGTTTGGCATTTTCATCTAAATCCCCATAATTATTGGCTAACATGAGCCATGTTGCATTCATTCATAAATTTACTCTACAGATTTTTGAGTTGCCACTATGTGACAGAATCTTGGGGTAAGCCAGAATAAAGTGCACTGCCTGACCTGAAGGATTTACCTTCAGAAAGATAGTCAAGGGGAAATTATAGTCACAGTGCAAGTGAACAGGCAGTGTTGGGCACCAAACCTTATGTTGGGGAGTTGGACAAGGCACCTTGAGAAGTGAGAACTGTAGGTTGACTTTTCCACAGAAGGTAGGTGGGTGGATGGAGGAGGAGGAGGAGGTGAGGAGGAGGTGATTTTCCAGACGGGAAACAATGAGGTAACGTCAGAAACACTCGGAGACTGCACACTCAGCAAGAATGAAAGGCAAGGTGCAATAAGGGTGAATATGAAAGCTTTTCTTAGAATTTGTACTTTTACATATTGAAGACCAAAGATGAAAGAATAGGTCAGGAATTATTAAAATTTTGTAGTCTGAAAATAAGAGGTTAATCAGATGATTTATTTCAGTTCTAAACAGTTGAATTAGAAGCCCAGTTTCTTCTGCATGTGAAGGCTTTCCATTTGGCTAAATAGACAAGTTGATATTGTCTATCTCTAGTGGCAGAGTTATTACCAATGATTATTGAAGAGAGGAGCATTTTTTTTACATATTTTTAAATTTCTTAATCATTTATCTTCACTATGTAGGTAGAATCTGGTATATAACAGATACTCAGATTATGTCAGTTAAGTGAAGTAATCATGTTTTCTTGGGAATTGTTCAATTTTTGTTTTCCTTCTAGGACCTCGATTGGATTTTGATCCTGACATTGTTGCAGCTCTTGATGATGATTTTGACTTTGACAATCCAGATAATCTGCTTGAAGATGATTTTATTCTTCAGGCCAATAAGCCAGCAGAAGAGGAAGAGGAAATGGAGATACAGTATGTGTGGTTTATTTAGAGCTGGGATGACTTGGCTGTTGCTTCTTCAGTAGGGTGGTAAACACTGGATGTTCTCTGAAGAGATCTTCAAGATCATTTATTCTGAGACTTCTGTATTTAAGAGCAGAAAATGTGAGACTTGAGGTCTGTAGAACTATCGATAGATGGGGCTAAAGTCCAGGTGGCCTGATTGCTAGTTAATTACCTTTCTAATCACACCAGATGTGTCAGGCAACACAGCTGTTCCTGCCTAAGCAAGAATCCTCCCCGAAGTACCCTCAGATTTTATAGTGTAAAGTCGCCTAGTTCTGTTGTTTTTTTTAAGTTGTTTTGACAGTTAATTTGACTCTGACTTTAGGAAATCTGAAGCTGAAGATGGCAACGAGTGGGAAGACGTGGATGATGAGAATGAGGGCGATAGTGATGATGACTCTGCAGGCTCGTTATCAGATGATAGATCGGCCCCGGGAAAGTGTCTTGGGGTTACAGAAAATCACTTGTTCTGGGAAGAGGAGACTAAAAGTCGCTTTACTGAGTATTCTATGACCTCCTCAGTCATGAGGAGAAATGAACAATTAACCCTACATGATGAGAGATTTGAGAAGGTAAATTTCCTGAATGAGGGATGTTTTAATACTAATGCCTATTTAAGTTTATATGACATCAGAACCAAAACAAACTTTCAGCATTAGAAACAGCTATTGTCTTATATAAAATAGACTAAAACCTCTCTGCCTCTAATTCTGGAAAGAATCTGTGTAGGTCAAAAGATGACTGATCAAACTTGACTTCCTCCTAGAATTCAGACATTTTGAATCTAAGCTTCTGTGATCATAGTCCCCAAGATTGCTATTTTCTTGCACATAAATGAAATCTTTGAGGATTTTTTTGGGTATATTTTGCTTACCAGTACATCCCACGGCCTAAAGGGATAAGTGGTAGGAATTTGAACTGTTGAACAAATACTGAAGGAAAGGATGGATGGTTTCCTTCAAAGTGAAACATAAAGGCTCCAACTTTAATGCCCTTTTGCTGAATCTTGTATCTCCTCTCTCCAAGAGATAGTCAAACTGTTACTATTAAATCTCACTGTTGAGAAATTCTGTCATCTGGGTCTTACTTTTATGAAGCCAAACAGTATTAATAGCTTTTGAATAACAGTAAACATCATCTAAAAGAAATGAAATGTGTGCATTTACTAGAGGCTATTTAGTTGCATGACCTTTTAGTTTACTTAATTGCTGTATTTGAAAGTATACCTAAAACACTTTAGGAATTACACTTCATTTTCATATTAGTATCAACCTTTTTTACAATGTTTAATGTTAAGTCTTAAATTGCTGGATATAGACTATCTCCCATGTCATACTGCTGTGTACCAAGTGCATGCTAAAATGTTAATTTAGTTTTGATCTCATAAGTAAGTGTTGTGTAAGAATAAAATTAATGTAAAAATGACATCTAAATGCTCTATTCCCAATCTTTTCATTTTCATGCTATATTTTCTTTGTAAATTCAAGTTTTATGAGCAATATGATGACGATGAAATTGGAGCTCTGGATAATGCTGAATTGGAAGGTTCCATTCAAGTAGACAGCAATCGCTTAGAAGAAGTTTTGAATGACTACTATAAAGAGAAGAACGAGAAGTATGGTGACTTTTTCCTGCTTACCTCATTCTTTTATTCTTAAATAAGGTCTGTGATGTTAGCTGAATCTAGCAGATCACCTTATCAGAATTCTTTTGAGAAAAGTAGTACATTGTCTGTAATCATGTTTTGCTGCTAAGACTTCTGAAGCTGAATATGATGCTGGTTGGGAACGCACTGAGAACTGCTTTGTGTGTAGTTTTCACTTGCGAGTCCTAGGGAATAACAGGTTTGGGTGGGCTGTTGGAACTCATATTCCACCTGAGAATAAGGTTCCTTCTGGCCTCTTTGGCTGAAGAACTATTCTAACTCCTGAGTATATATAGCCTTCATCCTCCTGAATTGTCAGCAGCGCCAGATATAGGTATCTGTGCATATAGAAAGGTGGGAGCTTATCTTTAGTCAGATTAACATCAGCTGGTCAAATTAGTTGGCGAATCAGCTTCATGTCAAGGTGTACTCTTTGCTGGCACCTGACATTGCATCCTCACTGTAGTGCGATACTACTGTAGGACAGGGCTACATACTTTGAATTATCTGAATACCCCGGAAAGAGACGGTTCATGTTTTTGGAGACTTAAAAAAACACCCTGTGTGGGAAAACTGCTATCTTGTTTAATGAGTTATAACCTAGTAAACATGCAGATGCAGCTTTCCTTCCTGTCAGAAGAGTGACTGTCCAAAATCTGCTGGAGGGGAGGCGGGCTGGGTGGAGCTGATCTTCATAGGAAATGTCAGATGGAACACGTAAATTTGTAAATATTTTAAATTGCTCTTGTTTCCGTCGAAGAATAATGGGCATTTATTTCTTCTCCGCACCCCCCACCCCCAATCTTCATTTTCAAAACTCAATAAACAGTTGTGTGAAGTTAAATACTCTTGAGCCCTTTGAGGATCAGGAGCCACCAATGAATGAACTTGATGGGTCTGAGGAGGAAGAGATTGTTACTGTAGTTCTTGAAGAGTCCAAAGAGAAGTGGGACTGTGAGTCCATTTGTAGTAAGTATCTCAGTGTCCATTTTACTGCTGGAATTATGATAGAAATTTAGAAATATTAAGTACATGTTAACTTTTTGAAAAATAAATATTCTGTGAAAATATTTTAGAAAAAGTAATATTCCTGTTACGGCATTGTAGTCAGCTTTAAAGCCTTACAAGAGAGACTTGAGTGTTATTTTGAATTGTAAAACATCAGTGTTGGAATGTAGTAGGAACTCAGTAACGTTTTGCTGAACTCAAAGTGTATTAATACATAATTTTTTTTTTTTAGGTACATACTCAAACTTATATAACCATCCACAACTCATCAAATATCAACCAAAAGTAAGTGTTAGTGCATTTTATGAAATAAATGAAAGAATATAGTATACAGATTTTCTCCTCATAACTGTATCCTTTTGTGACTAACAATACCATCAGGAAAAGCAACTGCAATAGGTTTCTATTTAGCTTTTTTTTTTTGTAGGAATGAATAACGCTAGTGCCATCTTATCTTTATTTCAGCCCAAACAAATCCAGTTATCTTCTAAAACAGGAATACCTCTTAATGTCTTACCTAAGAAAGGACTGACAGCAAAGCAAGTGGAACGGATGCAGATGATCAATGACAGTGATCTGCCTAAGGTATCTACCCAACCACGTCCTAAAAATGAAAGCAAAGAAGATAAAAGAGCAAGGAAGCAAGCTATAAAGGAAGAGCGCAAGGTAAGTGCTTTCCTCAAGTATGAGATTGTGCAGAGCTGGGGGTGTGGAGAATCATGGGATTTTCTTTTGTAAAACTAGTTTTGCCTCACTGTGAAAGTGTGAATAACGTGAACTTCTTGTTCTTCAGGAACGGAGAGTGGAGAAGAAAGCTAACAAATTAGCCTTCAAACTGGAGAAAAGTAGGCAGGAAAAGGAGCTGTTGAACTTGAAGAAGAATGTTGAGGGCCTAAAGCTATGACAGTGGGACACTAGGGTGAGGCACATTCCCGCTAGGGGCTCCTCAGTAATCACGGTAATGAATGAGGGTCTTCAGAGAGACACGGTTGTTTGATCTGCCATTTTTTACTGGCAGATGTTGAAAAGAAAGTAGTACAGTATTTTTATTTATAGCAGTAAGTTTTCTCTGCTGTCTTGTAAATATTCAATATTTTAAAATTTAATTTTATAAGCTTAGATTTGCTGCTCTGTAATAAGTGATTTCATGAATATGAAATGTTTGGACACATTAAAGGAAAATATCTTCATAACCTAAATGGAATTGGTTTGTCTTTTATTTATATGGTTGTCCCAGTTGTTTTCTGCAGATGTTCTCAAATATTTCTTGGAAGTCTCTCCACTCCTTTTCAGGAATTAAGTGACTTAATTTGCTATATGAAGAAAAGTGGCACTCATTTAAACTCAATTTTGAAATGCTGAGTGCTAAGAAGAGTTTTCCTGAGAAGTTTCCACTTGTAGGAAACTAAATTTCCCCTTGCTCTGCACAGAGCTTTTTCAAAATGATGCTAGAACTGAATATTAAAGTTGTTGGGACTTGGTCACTGGAAGACTTACTTGTGGGATTAAGAAACAGTGAAGGCAGGAAACAGAAGACATAATCAAGAAAATTTCTTTGGCTCAGTTGTTAACTGGCTCAAAATCAGAAATATTCAGTTTAAGCTAGAAAGCTTGTCTTTTAAACATTATTTAATGCTTGGAACCATTCATACATGATTAAAATACATAGTTGAAACCTTTCCCTGTTTTTTGGTGAGTTTTTTTTTTTTTTTAACAGCTTTAAGCTTTTTCAAAGTTCAAACCGTGACACCATCACAATTCTTAATTATTTGGTAAACTGACTTCCTCGCTGTGGACAGGTTCTCAGTGACCCTGGTTCATGTGGCCATGACCAATGTGTGTGTATCTGGACTATTATGAGAAAATCTCTGGGCACTGGTCTGAGTTTGAAACAAAATGACTGATGCAGAACTGTTTGTAGCAGGTGAGCTGCGTTTGATACCTAAACTATTAGACACCATCTTTATCTGTAGTTCAGTTGATGATGCCTTTTTCAGAACTATAGTAGGTGTTCCCTTGCTCTCTTTATTATCAATTCTAAGTCTAATTTTTGGATTTGTTTGAGTGGTGGAAATCAGTAGCTTTAGAGAGTCTACCAATGTTGGCACAAAAAACTTGACTCAAGAGCTTGTGGAAGTGGAATACTGGAAAATAAGTACTGAAATCCTAGGCTGCAGAAACAGAAGGTCGCCTGATGGTTTACACTAGTGTTGGGAATGTGCTAAATTCTGAAAGGTCACTTCCATTTATTTTCACAGCTCTATTGTAAGTTCTCAATCAGTAAGAATCTTGTAGATATAGAATAACTACTTGTTCTGGTGCTATTCAAATTCTAAAGAACTTATAATTTTACTACACCAAATGAAAGGATTTAGATCAGTAAATAATTTATTTTGGAATTAGGAGGCCATGAGTTTGTGAATCTTGTTGAAACATTGTGATTTAGGCTGACTGTCCTCCAAATCTTGTGCTCTTAAATTGTATTTGGAGAACAAATTACATAATAATTTGAATGACTTCACAATATTTTGGAATGTATGAGATTTTAATCATTTATAGTCAATGGCTGGGAACTTCATCTATGGAACTTACGCTTCCTACTAACTGTTGAAAGTCCGTAAGTGCTAAGTTTTTTGCCTTCCAGACCTCATCATCTGAGAGGCAGGGTATGTGCAGAAAATGTAGCTGGTAGCGCCAAGTCACTATGATAAGTGCCACTTGCCATACAGATCCTGGTACTTGCTTTCCCCTGAAGTGCTCTTCCTGCAAATAAGCCTTCCTCAAGGTTGGCGCTCAATTTGTCATGTCCCCTATTAACTCCTGACCATGTAAAAATAACCTACACATCCTTCCTCTGTATTCTTTATTGCTCCTTTCCTGTTTTATGTTTACCACAACTGCTCCTGGTGTGTAAGTGCTATGGAGTTACGCCTTGTTTTTCAGCCGCCTCTTTACAACAAACAATTTTTGGTTACTGTTTTATCCCCAGGATCTGTATCTGCCTGACATTTGGTAAATTAAGTGTATGACTGAAAGGATAGTAGAGTAAGACATTTCAGAAAAGAATTGCTTAAACTTAGTGAAATGGAAGAACTTAATGTTAGTAATGGGAAAGAAAGCCTTAGGCAAGGGACAAAATAATGAAGAATTTAACTACTGTGTTGTAAGGATCTGTTTTGTTCAATAATTATCTGCAATTGGTTTAAAGTAGCCTTTTCAGATAAGTTAGCACTTATTTCACAAGTAAAAGCACTCAGAAGCTGTTACCATTTGTTTTACCTGTTATGTTTTGTCTTCACACCTTCATTGTGATGTCATCAGATCATCTCAGTTGCAAGACATCTCTAACTACCTTAGAACTTCATCAGTACACTAATAATACTTCTTACTGGTATGTTTGATCCAGCCTGTGTGTAAACAAGTTAAAATTAAGTTGGTTAAAGGAGGAGGTGAGAATTCTAATGACCCTCATTTTTATTGTGAAACAGTAATGGAATGTAAAGTAAGGTGAACATATCCACTATTCTAGTTAAAGAAATAGAATGTAGAAATTACCTGGGTTCATCCTCAATTTCGTCTCGGTCTCCTGGTAATGGTCTCCTGGTAATGTGTATGCACTATCCAGGTTTTTCCTATTATCACCTATATGATAAGTCTCACCACAATGTTGCGAGTTCTTAGAGGGCAACACTTGCTTACCATTTGAAGTCTCAGAAAATGAACCAATTAGTCTCTGAGTCTGATGTGAGCTTCTAGACTTTCTAAGAGCCCTGTGTGGAGATAGCAAGTAAGGTGCTGAGTGAGTCCTAGGGGACACAGCTCCACAACTGGGCATATCCTGGATGGCCAGAACAAATATGTCTTGAATTTGGATGCTTGTTTTGTATTTTCTGGCTCTGCTTTCCATGACCTACCTCCATTTCTCAGAATTCAATTCTGTAGAGGGAAATGAGCTGTTCGGTGCATCCTAACAGGAAAGGAAGAGCAGGCACCTCACTGGGATATGGTCAAGCCAAGTGCAGAACATACCTGTGTCCTCAGATTATGGTGGCAGTGCGTATATTGCTGATGACAGTCTTCAGCCTGCCTTTAATCACACACTTCAGTCTGAGTGCTATCTAGTTCTAGTGCCTACTTGTTGACCTGAGACATCTCTCCTTCCCCTCCTGTGTCCAATTGCTTCTTTCCTATTTTGTAGAGCAAATTCTCCAGTAGTGCTTGAGACAGTATACATAGAATATAAGTCTTGTATGTCTAGAAGTAGATTCTACCTTTGTATTTGATAGCTTAACAAGGTATAAATTCATTAATTTTTTTCCCCTAGGGTTTAAAGGATTTTGCCTATTTTCATTTTTACTGTTGGGGAATCAAGCCATTCTGATCACTGATACTGCGTGTGTAACGTTTTTTTCTCAAGTTGTAAGAATCTGTCTCCAGCGTTCTGAAGTTATAATGTTTATTATTATAGATCTACTTGCATTCATTGTGCCTGGATCCTTTTAATCAGACACATATATTTCACTTCCAGGAATTGTTTAAAATTATTTTTGTTTACTTAACATTTCCCCCTTTTCTCTTTGAACTACTATCATTTGGAACAATACCTTTTGACAGGTAATCTGATTTGTGCCCAACATATGGTTGTCTCCTGCTTCTACATCTTCTTCCTCTATCTCCCATTCCTACTACTGAATTTTTCTATCAGGCTTTTAATTTCCAAGAGATTTAGTTGTCCTTTAAATTGCTTTTTTGTTTGAGTTTACATGCTAGAGACCTTCCTCAGATCTTTGGACATACCTGTCCATTATCGAGACTGGAGGAAGAATACAGCAAAAACTGAATGGTTGGTACTTGATGATTTTGAGCTTCAACGGAGGATTGTCTGAGTGAGCTAATTGTCAACATTTTTCCCCAGGGAATGGTCGTATTCCCAGGGAGTTTCCGTTTTGCCTTGTGAGTAAGGGTCTGGCAGCCAAAGTTCTGTGAGTCAAGTAGAGGAAGGTGGGTGTGAGGTATTCTTAGCTTTCCTCTTAAACTATGAGATTCACTTTATGATACACATACATCGCAATTGATCCTTCATTTTCATGGAGATGCTACTTGCAAATCTGCCTACTCACTAAAACCTATTTGTAAGCTCAAACCCAATACTTGAGCCACTTCTATGGTCATTCACGAATAATGCTAAAGTAGCTAGAATGTTGAGTCACCAGCATGCCTATTCCTAACTAAGGGCAAGAAGCTGATGCTCTGTGTTCTTTCAGCTCTTGTACTATAAACAACTGTCCTTTTCATGGTCTGCTTAGTGCCATGTTTTACATGTTTGCACATTTTCTTTGTGATTTCATTGGTTACAAATGGTTCCCAAGCATAGTGTTGAAGTGCTGTCTCGTATTTGTAAGTGCAATCTGTGATGTGCATTATGAAGAAAACACATCTGTTAGAGAAGCTTCATTCAGGCATGAGTTAGGGTGTTGCTGGTCATGAGCTAGATGTTACTGAATCAAACATATGTATTAAATAGTGTGCTTAAACAGAAATACTTAAGACAAGGTTGTGTTTTCATAGGTTGACAAAAATGTGATAGAGGCTCACAGGAGTCTTAACCCTGTGTTTCCCTAGGAGTAAAAGATTATTTGCAAAAGAGCCAAGAGGCAGGGGTGTGGAGTTAGGGAGAGAATGTAAGAATCTTAAGATTTTTTACTGTGATTCTCCATATTTAAGTGGCCTCTTCTTATTTTCTCATCACCCCACCCACCTCCTGTTTCAGTGCTGCTACCAGGTTCCTATGACTTGAGTGGTGCACAGTACAAACATGGATGGTTCTCAGTTCTCCCTATTGTCAATTTGGGAATAAATTTGTATATAGCTTTAAGTTCTCTAACTCAACTACTACATTCGTCAGCTTTCCAGATTCAAATTTATTTTATTGGTAATCTTCCCTCATTGTCCTTGTGGTTCTCTGTGTCTTTATAGCCCTTTACTGTCATTTTACTGGGACTTTGGAGAAAAACAAAATCAAATGGGGAGTTACCTCTGCCTAACTCATCTGTCTTATGTCATAACACATGTTCCTAGATAAGTTACTAGACCAATATGCCACCCCCTTGCCAAGCGGCCATGGAAGACGCCGGTCCTGCTAATGTTTATATGTTTTGGTCCACAAAGAATGTTTTGGTCCACAAAGAACTTAAATAAAGGAGGTTTTGGCTCCTGACAAGTGAATGAGAAAAATGTCTTCCTTTTTCCTTCCTGCCCTGCTTTTGTAAGAAAATGTGGATTGATAGATGTCTTTACAAAACATTCTCACCTTCCAACTCAGAAAGAGTACCTTGTGAAAAGTAGAATATCAATTTCACTTTTGCTACAATTCAGGCTTCTTAAACAATTTTTGAACTGAACTCTTTGTAATGCTTATTTGTCATTGTTAACATGTTAATTATTGATCATTATCCAGATCACTTCCATTCCTGTAACAAATTGTAACAAATTGCCTAAGATTATAGCCTAATGTATAAAAATAATAGGCACTTTTTTTTTTAAGATTGATTTATTTTTGCATACGGAACTGGGATACAGGCCAGAGGTCCAGGGGCGGTGAGAGGATTCACCAGAGACAGAGTGAGGAACAGAACAGGCAGATCGATGACGAAGTACACTGCTGAGGGGAGCAGCGGGCGGGTCAGGAGAGGTCTGCCACACCATGTGGGTCACCTCTGGGGCGGGTATCAAACTCATGCTGAAGTGGCTTTAGCTTCTCAGTGCTTTGCTTTAACCTGTTGCACCACTAGGGAGGCCCATAATAGGCACTTTTAACAGTCTGAGTTAGACTCCAGTTAGGGTAAAGGTAGAATCTGTTCTATCAAATGGATTCTTTTTTGTCATTTTTTTCCTTATGATTTTTAAAATAGTGATGAATAATTGTAGAAAATTTCAATATTTAGGACACTCAAGAAATAACATTTAAGGTTACCACTCAGATGTAGTTATATGTGTATAATTGATGTCTTCAGGATGTTCAGGATTGAATCATTGTATCTGTCATCATTTTATATTCATTTAACTCATTGAAGTTCACTAATTTAAACCAAAGGCCACTGACCCTCTAGGGACTTCCATTAGCTTTGCAGTTTAGTACTGACAGATCTACATTATAGGGAGGGCTGAAGAAATACTTTGGAAACAGAGGCTCAGTTTCAACTCAATGTTGCCACTTAATGCCTGTGGTCTTCAAGAACTTGAGGTTCCATTTTCTAATCTGTTAAAAAAAAAAAAAAAAAGCACTGTCTCTGGGTTGAATGAGATTACAGAGGAAGTGTTTTGGGGACAGGAAAGCAACATACAGATATTTATAAAAATTGCCCTTTATTAGTGTTTGTTAAAGTTTTATCATTAGGATGAACAACTTATTAACAGATAAGTGTGGAGGAATGGGATAGCTTTGCTGAAAAAGAAAATGAAGGTTCAGTTTTACAATTAGAAGGAGAATTAAAACAGAGAGGAAGAGTGGTGTTTCTCTCTGCTGTAATGGATGACCTGTGTTACAACTCCAATACCGTTGGCAGATGTGAGAAGAAATCATTGAAATCAACATTTTCTGTAATGAGCGACCATCTGATTTCTGTTACTCAGGCCTTCCCTTTTCAAACTATCTTCCCTTGGTTTCCGTGACCTTGTTCTCTCCTGCTTCTCCTTCTGGCTTATCATCATCTTCTTCTTGGCCCTTAAATGTGAGTTCTCCAGGGATCATCTCTGTACTTCTCTTTCCATGACCTTTTCCCTGGCAATATCACGCCTTTACATCACTCTCCAAACAAAGTCTACATCTGTGTTTCTATCCTTGACCTCCCTCATTTCCAGCCTGCTGGCTGGAGTACTCGCTTTCAAGCTCAGTGTTTCCAAATCTGAGGTCATTTTTCTTACTAAGATGGCTCTTTTCAAGTCATCTGTTTCTACTGCCCTACCATTTTCTCAGTCCCTTAGCATTCTCTTCTCATGGCCACCTCCCAGCTCCCCACAAATCGACTCAAGGGGGTTCTCTGACCACAGGGTCTCCCATTTTCCTTTTCTAGCTTAGATTTACACCTTCAGCCTTTACCATCCATTTTCTCTCCTCACCTCTGTACCATTCTACACCTTTGTTCCTGTTCTTCCCACATGGTCCCTAATTACTCCCCTTGTTTGTAGAATAAAGCATAGACTGTCTAATATAAAATCTTCCCTATAATCAAACTGCTTTTTAAATCTACTCAACTCCAGATGAATATGAAATGAAACTTTTCTCAGCATTCCATAGTGTTTTGCTTCTCTCATGATGCTTTTTTAACCTCATTTAAAGTAATTTATGTGCATACTTCATCTCCTTTCTATGTTGGACCCATGTATGGTTTCTCTTAATATTCCCAGAGTTACATAGAGCAGATATGCAGTCACTTATTGAGTGAATGATTGGTCCTATGATAGAAACTCAAGCTTAGTTGGACCATGCAGTCAGTGAGCACCTGCCTAGGGTCACAGACTTTGAGGCATTGCAGGATCTCAGCCTTTTTTTCTTTCTTCTAATATTTTAGTTTGTCACTTCAATCTTAAGATACCATCTTAGTTGAATAGGAACAAAAATGCTAGAGACTAGTGGGCATCCTCGAGTTTAGCCTTTCACTCATACAGTAATGCATACACATGCCAGCAGCATTATTCACTAGCCCCAGTAAGAGGGCTGACCCAGAACACCACCCTGGGGCAACGGACCACATCTTCATACACTGTTGTATTGTAATGGCACCATCTTTCCTGCTCTGGATTAAAGTCTTCAGTTCTACTCGATCCATTTCACCAGTCTTGTACTTTCTACCCAGAAGTTTCTCCAGAAAATATTTACTAGGCATGAGAAGGCCATTCTCAGGAAAATTTACCTTCATTTAGATGATTTGGCTGCTCTTTTCATTTGGTCTATGATACATTAGTGCTCTGCATTTAGCATTTACATGGACCTTATGGTCCAGTAAGAGCCCTAAAGCTGTTACTGTTGGGATATTCGTGACCTTATACAGAATGATTAACTCTGTACTTATGTCCAATGCAAAACCACCTGCCACAGAGTTTAAGAATATCTTAAATAATTATACCCTGGTGGTGTGAAGGGTATGAAATTTACCTATTGAGAAGTCAAGTTTGCAAGCAGAGGAAAACACAGGTGAGCATACAAAGGGTCTTCCTAAGAGAAGTAGTTGGGAAGGGAAAAGAGTGAGGATATCAAGTCATTGAGGTCTCCTGCAGTTAGTCATTTCTTCTCAGGCAGGCAATTCCATGAAACTAACATAATGTGCTCTTGGATCTTATACAGATGGCAATCAGGAATTATTTCCCTGTGAAGTCTGTGGAAGACGCTTTGCAGCAGATGTTCTGGTAAACATAAAGACATTTTGTAGATGTGTTTCATTGGAGTTAAATGAACTGTCAAGTTAGTGAGGAGGCCACAGTGGCAAAGATTAAAGGCAGATGTGGAGGGTAAGCTAGAGAAGAGAAGTCCATAACCTGTGGCTGGTGGGCCTGGAGGACGCTGAGGCAGGTCAAAGCTGTGCCATGCAAAAGAGCTTGCTAGATTCAGCCCTCTCACTACAAGGCTGCCAGATAAAAGTGTCTTGGCAAGGCTGATATCTCTTGAGAGGTTTTGGCTTTTTTGTCTTTTCTATAAGCATCAAAAATTCAAATTTTAAGGCTAAAGCACCAGGGAAATTAGCTAGTTGAGAGGAATGAACATTGAATTTGGAGCATCTGGAAGCTTGGCTTTTAGCTACATATTTGTCACTAATTCTGACAGTTCCCTTAACCTCCTTCTGTTTCCTGCTCTGCTACGTTTAAAGACGGAACCCTCTGATTTCAGGGGTTTTATGTAATTTGAACAAAATGGATACAAGACCTGTTCTAAGGTCTAATTGTTCACCAGATTCAAGCTAATTGCATGTCAAGTCCTCTAATGCCTATAAAGTTGGGTAAAACTTTATTTCAAAATTAGAGAATCACTTATTAAGTCCCAATATTGTAAAGGGATTTCCGAGAATGATGATAGTTCAAAAATTGAGATGATAATCCAGTTGTTAACTGGGAGATTTCTGATCACCCAAAAAGAATGGGACGTACCATTTGAAGATGGACCACGTAATATCAAGCTTGCCTTGAATCCTCTTGATTTATATTCCTTACATTGATCAGTAGACCACAGCGAACATTTAATCAAGTGATCTGATTTATCTCTCCTTTTATTTAAATGGGTGTGCTTGTAACCAGGTGCAGTGATTTTCATAGATGTATTTTGCAGGGTCTGGTCAAAGAAATTTAATGATTATTATTATGTTACATATCCAGCAAGGAAGAGGATTTAGAGTAGAAGGCAAAGAGCTTGGTATAGGGGGCTTCTGTAGTGGCTCAAGGGGCTAAGCCTCAGTACTATGGAGCTGTCAGCAGCCACTGCAGCACAAGTTCAATCCCTGGCCAGGGAGGTGGCCCACATGGCACAGCAGACCTCGCCTGCTGCTCCCCTCAGCAGTGTGTTTCAGTCCATCTGCCTGTTCTGCTCCCTACTCTGTCTCTGGTGAATCCTCTCATCCCCTAGGGCTCTGGCCTGTACCCCAGATCTTGTATGCATAAATAAATAAATCATAAAAAAAACCCACGGGTATAACCCATGGTGGTACAGTAGCAGACTTCCTCATGATGGCAGAAGTGATGCTTTTATGTGGGTGCCCTGGTTTTTGTTCTACAAGGCTGAGTACTTATGGCACACTGGCTGGAGTGATGAGACCTATGCCTGCCATCATCTTATACATATTATAGTAGTTTTAAATGTAATATTGTAAGCTTAGATTTGCTCTGAAATAAATGACTTCATGAGTGTGAAATGCTTATATTAATTCACAGGAAATATCTTCTTTAACTCAAATGGAATTGGTTTGTCTTCATTTATTTGTCTGGTTGCTCCAGTTGTTTCCTGCAGATGTTCTCAAATATTTCTTTGAAATTCCTCCATTCTTTTTCAGTCAGGGAATTTTCAGTTAAGTTACTGTATGTAGAAAAGTGACACAGGTAACCTGTTTTGAATTGTGAATGCTAAGAAGAGTTCTCCTGAGAAGCTTCCACTGGTAGGAAGCAGGTTTCTTGGTGTGTACGGAGTTATTTCACTGTGATGCCAACTCTGAATCCTAGTTGGGACTAGATTTCCTGTTACATTATGAGATGCCTTGCTTTGAGGATTCAAGAACAATGAAGGTGGGAAACAGAAAAGAAATAAGAAAACTTCACCACGTACCTAACTCAGTACCAGAAGTGTGTACTTTAATTTACACTAGAAGGTTAGTCTTTTCAGCATTGCTTAATGCTTCAAACCATCCATACAGTCCATGTGGTAGAATTAAATATGCAAAATCAAATTTGAAGTCTCTTTTGCTATAAAGGCCTTCTATGGTTCTTGCCCAAACACAGCATCTTGTTATGTGTAACTTGGGTGAAAAGAGCCAGGTGGGTGTGCTCTGCTGTGATTTGAGAGTGAACTTGGAGAATGAACTTGGCTCTGAAGGGGCAACGCATCCACCCTAGTGGGAACCCGCTGAGTGCACTGAGGCATGACAGTTTGGGGCTGGTAAATTAAAAAAATTTTCTAATCCCCATTCCTTCTTTTCTAGGAAAGGCATGGACCAATATGTAGGAAACTCTTCAACAAAAAGCGTAAACCTTTCAATTCCTTAAAACAAAGATTACAGGGCACTGACATTCCCACTGTGAGGAAGGCCCCCCAACCCAAGGTACTGTCCACACCCCCTCTTGTTCCTGACTCCATGCTTAAGTACATTAAATCCCCTTTCTGGCTCTCTGTCTCGGTTTTCCTTACAGTGTAGTGTAATGTCATGTAAGTATAATCCACCTTTACTATTTTCTTTTTAATCATGCTCACTTAGATTTCCAAATGTATTTCAGATACTTTCCAGATGTGGGGGAAAAGAATCTCATTTATATTTTCATTAGAGTAGCATTAAGCCTAGCAATTAACTTCGAAGAAAGTTACTTTTAATCTCACATTTACATCTTCCCTTTAAGTTTTCTAGTTTGTTTTCTCATAGTTATTTGGTGCCCCACCCCCCAATCCCCAACTACTGCCACTTGCCAATTTACTTACTTTATGTTCCGAACCTCTTTTAGTATCTTTGAAAAACAAATTTTCCTTTTTCTCTACATTTCAGTCCTGTTTCCTATAAATGCAAATCCCAGCTTAAGGGGGGGGGGGGGATGAAGAGTTACATAAGACAGGGTCGTACATGTTGGTTTTATTTATTTACTTTTTCATAGGCTCAACCGGCGAGGAAATCTAATTGGCGACAACAGCACGAAGACTTCATAACCGCCATTCGAGCAGCAAAGCAGTGCACGCTGGCCCTGAGGGAGGGCCGGCCGCTGCCCCCGCCGCCCCCTCCGTCTGTCAACCCAGGTGCGTGGCTGCTCGTCTGCTTTTGCAGTTCACTCTTCACCCATTGAGGTTGTGCTTATTTGGGGCCAAACCATCATCCTGTCTCTCCTTCTACCTACTCCAAAATTGGCGATCACAATTAAACCATAGAAATTAGACTATAGGAAAGTCATATAAACTTTAGCTTCTCCTGTTTTTTTTTTTTTTCAATTCTACATAAAGTCCCTTTATTTCCTTCTAATTCCCAAGAGCGTTGGCTGTTCCCACCAGAGGCAACGTGCGGAGCCAGGGCCTGCCCACTGCAGGGCGCCACCTGCACCCTGAGGCCTGGGCTGTGCAGAGGGTGAGCCGAGCTGTGCCAGCTCCGGAGACCTGGATGCTCACAGCTTTCTCTGAAAGCTTTCTTCAGTAAAATTCCCATAAAATAAAGCCCAACCAGGCTAAGTTGCACACTTCAGTGGCTCACAGCTTTCGGATCCTCAACTTTTTTTTTTTTTTTTTAAGATTTATTTATTTATTGATACAGAACTGGGGTACAGGCCAGAGACGCAGAGGGTGAGAGGATTCACCAGAGACAGAGTGGGGAGCAGAACAGGCAGATCGACGAAGTACACTGCTGAGGGGAGCAGCGGGCGGGTCAGGAGAGGTCTGCCACGCCATGTGGTCACCTCCGGGGCAGGTGGGAATCGAACTCATGCAGAAGTGGTTTAAGCTTCTCAGTGCAGTGCTTTAACCCGCTGCGCCACCAGGGAGGGCCCAGGATCCTCAACTTTTATTTTGAAAATTTTTAAACACCTAGTAAAGAATTAGGAATATACAATGATCACCCCTAAGTGTTCCGCTGGAAGTTGACCATTGTCATAGTTTTGTTCTTTCTCTCTCTCTGTCTTTTTTTTTCCTTTGGCAATACTACTTAAAAGTAAGTTTCAAACAGTACCCCTCACACCTTAACTATTTCAACATACATTTCCTAAACATCAGTAGAATATGCTGCATAACCACAGTACTGTATACACTCATTTCCTGATTATCTTAAAAATGTCTTTTTTTGTTTTAATTGTATATATGTATTAGGGTAGCATAGGTTTACAATACTGTGTAAGATTTAGGGATATGGGGTCTTACATTTTCAGATCTATATTACCATCCCCCACCAAGTCCCCAAAAACCCCCACATGTGGGCCACTGGGATCTGCTCCCTCGTTGCTTCCAACCCTTCTTGCACTCCCTCTAGTAGCCTCAATACTGCAGTGAAATGCTGGGGTTTGTTTTGTCTGTCCCTTTCTTGTGTTTCTTTATATTCCACATGTGAATGAAATTATGATATCTTTCTTCCCCTGACTTGCTTTATTTAGCCTAATCCCTTCCAGATCCATCCATGTTACTCTTCATTTTTTTTATCACTGAATAGTATGCCACTGTGTGTATATATATACATATATATATATATATGTATATATACACACACACACACACACATACACACACACACTCCACATCTTCTTTATCTACTCATCTATCATTGGACACTTAGGTTTGTTTCCTTGACTTGGCTATTGTAAATAGTGCTGCAATAAGCACAAATATCCCTTCAGGTTAGTAGCTTAGTGTTCTTTGGGTAGATACCTTGGAGTGGAATTGTTTTATCATATGGTAGATCTATTTTTAGTATTTGAGAAACTGCCGTACTGTTTTCCATAATATTTGGGCCATCAATAGTATTGCAGGGGTTCTACTTTCTTCACAGTCTCACCATCGCTTATGCTTCTGGTCTTTTTGACATGTGCTAGTCTCTCAGATGAGGCTGTAACTCATTGTGGTTTTGATTTGCATTTCCTTGGCAAATGATAAAGAGCATTATTTTCATGCGCTTGTTAGCTATCTGTATTTCATCTTTGAAGAGGTGTGTATTTAGCACTTCTGTCCATTTTTGCTTAGGTTATTTGTTTTCTTGTTAAGTTGTATGAGGTCTTTGTAGATATTGGATATTAGCTCCTTATTCAGATGAATTGTGAAGTATTTTTCCCCAATTCAATGGATAGCTTCTCATTTTTTTTTAAAATTTATTTACTTATGCTTACAAAACTGGGGTACAGGCCAGAGGTGTGGTAGGTGAGAGGATTCATCAGAGACAGAGTAGAGAGCATAACAGGCAGATTGACAAAGTACATTGCTGAGAGGAGCAGCAGGTGGGTCAGGAGAGGTCTGCCATGCCATATAGGTCATCTCCCTGGCTGGGATCAAACTTATAATTTTTTATTGTAGTTCAGACCCAAAAACATCTTTGAAGCCAATGTCTTAAAACGTTATAACTATATTTCATGGTATTTATTTTATGATTTCAGATCTTACACCCAAATCTTTAATCCATGTTGAGATCATTTTAGTGTATGGCATTATACAAATACTCTAGTGGACTGTCTTTTTTTTTTCTTTTCTTTTTTTTACCATTTTGCTACTGTTCTTTAATTCACAAAAGTTTTTAGTTTGTATTTTTTTTTCCCTAGGGAAAAATTAGCTGTCTTTATTGAGTATCTATCTTATGCTAGGTACTTTGCATGTTTTCCTTCACTTGCTGCTTAAAGTAATTTTATGTGATTGTTATTATCTCCATTCTTAAAGAGGAAACATTTTATTTTTAATTAATGATGATCATTGTTTTATATGCTTGTTTGATTTTTCACAATATAGAATTTCTCCTCTTCATTGTGTGTACCATGATTTCTCCTTCACCAAACAGTTTTTACATCTTATACAGCCAGACTTATCTAATTTTTCTTTGTTGGCTAGATTTTTATGTCAAATTTTAAAATTATTGTAAAACCCAATGTCATGAAGCCTTTACCCTAAGTTTTCTCTCAAGAATTTTATTTCATATTTAGGCTTTTGATCCAGCTGAGTAATTTTCCAGTGTGGTTTTGGGGGGGGGGGTGTTTTTCCTGTTTGGTCCTTATATCTCCCTTCCTTGAGGGAGGCCCAAGGATTAAATTTTAAAAAGGGTGAAATCACAAAAAAATTGATCACTGACCTAACAAGTACCACAGCTATAAAATTCTAGAAAAAATAAAAATCTTTTATGCTAATTTACATGGAAAACCCTAAAAATTCCACAGAGAAACTAATCAAAACTATCAACCAGGTTAGTAAGGTAGCAGGATATAAAATTAACACAAAAAAGTCAGAGACCTTCCTATACACAAACAACAAATCAGAAGAAGCAGAAATTTAAAAAAAAATCCTCTTTTCAATTAAAACAAAAAGAATCAAATACCTGGGAATAAACCTAACAAAAGTGGTAAAAGACCTGTACAAAGAAAACTACAAAACACTGTTTAAAGAAATACAGGAAGAAGAATGCATGGGATTATGGTGATGGCACAAAGGTGACTTGGTGATGGGAAACCCGTGGGGATTACAATTGAGATGGAAAAAAAAATGTACAAAGTGATGTAAAAATAAACTTTTGTAAAATAAAAAAGAAAAGAAAAAGAAATACAGGAAGACACCATGAAATGGACACCATGAAGACACCTGCTCATAGATTGGGAGAATTAACATCATCAAAATGGCCATCCTACTAAAAGCGATATACAGATTTACTGCCATCCCAGTAAAAGTCTCAATGACATTCTTCAAAGAAATAGAAAAAACAATGATGAGAGTCATATGGACCCACAAATGACCTCAAATAGCCAAACTCTTATAACTAAGAAGAAAGAGAATGGAGCATTTCAATCCCAAACTTCAAGTTATATTACAAAGCCATAATAATCAAAACTGCATGGTACTGGAACAAGAACAGACATAAAGACTAGTGGATTTGGATAGAAACCCAGATATAAACTCACAGGTTTATGGGCAGCTAATCTTTGACAAAGGAGCAAAGAAAATACAATGGAACAAAGAAAGTTTGTTCAGCAAATGGTGCTAGAAAAACTAGGAAGCTACATGTAAATAATGAAACTAGATCACTACCTCATACACAAAAATCAACTCTAAGTGGATTAAAGACCCAGACATAAGAATGGAAACCATAAAATACCTGGAAGCAAAGAAGGGTAAAACACTACATGACATACACTTCAGTAACATCTTTGAAGATACAGCGCACAATGCATTGATAGTGAAGGAAAGGATAATAGATGGGACTACATTAAGTTAAAGAGCTTCTGTACAGCAAAAGAGACATTACAAAAAACAAACAGACATCCCACTGACTGGGAAAAATTTTTCTCACACAAAACTAGTGATAAAGGATTGATTACAAAGATATACAAAAAACTGATAAAACTCAGCAAAAATAAACAACCCCTTCAAAAAATGGGCAGAAAAGCTAAAAAGACATTTCTCCAAGGAGGAAATACAGATGACCATCAAGCATATGAAAAAATGTTCAACATCACTTGTAATAAGAGAGATGCAAATTAAAACCACAATGAGAAACCAACTGACACCAGTGAGAATGGTACATCTCAAAGCAACTAGCAACAACAAATGTTGGCGAGGATGTGGAAAAAAAGGAACTACTGGTGGGAATGCAAACTAGTACAAACACTATGGGAAATCTGTTTGGAGATTCTTCAAACTGGTAAACATGGAGCTTTCATATGACCCAGCAATCCCACTCCTAGGTATCTACCCAAAAGATACAAAGACACTGATTCAAAAAGATACCTGGATTCCCATGTTTATTGTTGCTTTATTTACAATCGGAAAGACATGGAAACAGCCCAGATGCCCAAAAGTGGATGACTGGATTAAAAAGATGTGGTACATGTACACAATGGAATGTTACTCAGCAACCAAAAAAAGAAACACATGCCTTTTGCAACAACATGGATGTAGCTGGAAAAGATCATGCTTAGTGAAATAAGCCAGAAAGAAAAGGAAAAAATACCAGATGGCTTCAATCATTGCAGGAGGATAAACAGACCAGGTGAGAAAATAATAATAATAATAATGAACAGCTATATACCAGAGACATTTTATGGGGGTGGAGTGGAAAATGGGATAAAAAATAATGGGGGGAGGGAAATGCACTGGACTGTGGTGATGGCACAGGGGTGATTTGGTGTTGGGAAGCCCATGGGGTTTACAACTGAGATGGAAAAATTCACAAAATGATGTAAAAATAAACTTTAAAAAAAATCTAAAAGTCAGCAAAGATTTCTTATGATACAGAAAGAACAATTTTTAAAATGGGAATTGATAAATTGGGCTTCACCAGAATTCCACATTTCAGTTTTAAGAGACACTACAGAAAATGCAAAGGCAAGACCCAGATTGGGAGAAAATATTCATAAATGTTATGAATTTTATGACATGTCTGATAAAGGACTCATATGAAGAGATACAGAAACTGTGACAACTTAATATAAAACAACAAAATAAGAACAAGAGTTATATCTGAATAGGTATATTACCAAATGTCCATTTATTTCATGAAATGATAGTCAACCTCATTTTCATCAGGGAAATGCAAATTAAAATCACAATGAGATATTATTGCACACCTTCTTAAATGGCAAAAATTAAAAGCTAACAATTTAAGTGTTGGCTAAGATGTGGAACAACTGGAAATCTTATACACTGCTGATGGGAGCATCAAATTGTGCCACCATTTTGCACTGGAATTTTCTTATTAGGTCAAATACATACTGACCTATATAGCAATTCCATTCCTAAGCAAAAAAAAAAAAAAAAAAGTATAAACTTTTTTTAAATGACATACATTGCTCAACAACGGCTTTATCCATGCAGAACAAACTAGACCAAAAAAAAGAAAAGAAAAGAAAATATCCACCTGCAAGTCAATGGAAAACAAATTGTGGAATATTTACAAAATAGACTACAAGTCAACAGTGAGCCACATGCTACTATACATGCAGTATTGTGGATGTTTATCATGTGAAATGATACAGCACGTCAGACTTGCCTTTAGAGACACAAAACCAGTCGATTTTGTGGCCTGAGACTGGATCTTGGGAAATTCTGATTGGAAGGGGTGTGAGGAAACTTGACAGGGTGAAGGACTTTTATGTTTTAACTGGGAACATTATATAAATGTATACGCTTGTCAAAACTCATTGAACTGTACACTTAAACTTGTTCATTTCATTGCATGTAATTCAAACTTCATTAAAAAAAAGTAAAAACAAAATTATAAAAAATTATATTGCAAAAAGCATGTGAAAATGAAATCATTGAACTTCTATACCAAAAAATAATCTCAATAGTTGCTTCACTTTCACTGGGTGCTAATGAAAATGTAGCTTAAAATAATGAGTTATCTTAAATGTTTGGGAAATAGACCTATGGTTGTAATATTGATAATACTTCAGCAACAAGCTGTATATACCAAAAACATCTTTTATGAGAAATAATTTCATTTTAATAGCAGAAACTACAGAGTTGATGACTGCCTTCTAGTTCTTTATTTGAATAAGTAAAGCCATGTCAGATGTCCTGCTGTGTGAATTTCTCTCATTTCCATGTTGGATTTAAAACATGGTGTCTGTTTCTTTAAAACAAATAATTCCCTTTGTTAATCTTCATCAAGTATACAGTTTATTTTTTGTCTTTTTTTTTGCTAAAATAGAATTTTATAATTAAATTCATTCCTGTGCCTTTATTATAATTTTATGCACCAAACAAAATGATTATATACAATAGCACATTTTCATTACTATTCAATTATTTTGATTGTGCAAGGATTTTATATTAGCCCATATATTCTCAGGCTTAAAAACTAGAAAATTTATACAGATATAACTAGAATTACATATAAAGGGCCTAGTATGCATGAGTTTGCAAGTAAATTCCTTTTTTTCCCCCGGCATAATTCCCTATTTCATGACTCAGTTTTGTGACATGCATATATTTATTCTAATTCTTACTGACTTAAGTAAGCCTGTCAATTATTCAACTTTCCAGGATGTTGTGACAGTTTATGGGCACAGTGATGTAGAATATTTATAATAGGGATTTTCTGTGAGGCCCGGGACGTGTGGTCAACCATTTTGTAGGGCTGCGTAGACAAGGGTAATCAACAAAATGCTTCATTTTAAAACGATGTTTGTTTTTCTACTTTAATTTTTTATGAGCCCAGGTCACCTTCCCTGTCGTCCACATAAGAATCCATTTGTAGTCAGGCTTTTAGAATCATTATCTATTGGAATAAACAGTGCATAGTAATTTCCATGACATCATTATTGATAGAGAATGAGGTGACTCAGATTGAGGCGAGGACAGAACAAGTGGTCCAGTTACACCGTGTTCAGATTATTGCTGCCGGAAAATATTTTTCTGTGTCAAAGCATTTGAAATTCCCTTCTTCTCCCCCTTGGTCTGAGCATCATGCACGTTCTGGGGCTTCCCAGAGGGTCCCATGCTTCATTCTTTCATGGCTTGTCCCACAGAGTGGGGATAACCCCACTCTGCCCCTTTGCCTTGTCCGCTAGTTTCTCTGAGCTTTTTGTTGACAGGGAGAAAGACTTCAACTTTGCTACTCCAGGGTGGCAAACGGCACCCAGCCCCGAGAAATGTGGCAATGAAAGAATGAACAATTGGAATCAAGAAGAAACACACTGTCATAATCATTGTCTTGTCTGAACCGAGAGGGTTTATGGTGGCACCGGTTCTGATCTAAGACTTGACTTTTTAGCTGGAAGAAATAAGCACCACGTCAAGAGCCAAGTTCTAAACGGGTTTCTACACCATCGTGGATGAGCTCTGGCACTTCTGCCTTTGCTGAGTTGTCCCTCTCCTATTTGGTGGTTGGAAACACAGGTTTGCTAGGCTCTTCTCTTATAGTTATAGTGTGTTCTATTCCACCCACTGCGACAAGCCCTTGTATGGATCATCTTAATTTTCACAACAGCCCGATGAAGTGAGTGATACGTAGGTCCTGGGGAAATTGAAACTTCAGGAGGTTAAGCAACTTGCCCAAGTTTGCACAAATAGCAAGTGCAGAAATAGGGATCAAAACCAGTCAGGCAGGCTGCGGGCCTTCACCAGTTCCCAGTACTGTCCTACTTCATTTTTGTTTGTTTTTTTTCAAGAAATTTGTCATGGTGGGAAAATTTGTTTCTGTATTAGAATACCCAGACCTTGATTGAGCAGACCCTGTGTCCCTAGAGATATTGTATAAAATAGTGCTTGGCACATCATATGTGATCAAGAAGTACTGAATTAATAATTAAGTATTGCTTCCTGGAGTGTGACTAAATTGATGAGACTCAGTGCTTCTTTTAAAATAACATTCTAAGGGGCCCTCCCTGATGGCCAGCAGGTTAAAGCACAGCACTGAAAAGCTAAAGCCACTTCCGCATGAGTTCGATTCCCGCCTGCCCCGGAGGAGACCACATGGCGTGGCAGACCTCTCCTGACCCGCCCGCTGCTCCCCTCAGCAGTGTACTTCATCGATCTGCCTGTTCTGCTCTCTACTCTGTCTCTGGTGAAGCCTCTCGCCGCCCCTGAACCTCTGGCCTGTACCCCAGTTCTGTATGCATAAATAAATAAATCTTTTAAAAAAATTACATGCTAAGGTCTTGCATTTCTAACCTCTGCTAATTATTTCATATTTGAGTACTCATTTTAGGAAATGATTTATTCAAATGGAAAACTCTGGGACCTCCCTGATGGCACAAAGTGTTAAGTCTCAGCACTACAAAGCTATTCGCAGCCACTGCAGCACAAGTTCAATCCCTGGCCAGGGAATTGACCCACATGGCAGCAGACCTTTCCTGTATTGCTGGCTTCTCCCCTCAGAAATGTATTTCAGTGTCTGTTCTTCTCCCCACTCTGTCTCTGGTGAATCCTCTCACCCCCATACCTCTAACCTACACCCCAGCTCTTGTATGCATAAAACAAATCTTAAAAAAAAAAGGAAACTCCACAAATAATTAAAAAAGGTAGCTTCTAAAAATTCTTTAAAGACATCACTACCTTAAATATCCATCCACATATGTAGAAAGTTCAACTACACAATAACTGAAACTTCTGGGCAGAGTCTAAGGTCAGATCTGTCTCAGATCCTTCCTGGGGAAGGATGGTCTCTTATGTTTTTTCACATCCATTTTGTCATCTCTTAAAGGCATCTAAATAGAACAATAAAAACCAAAAACGAAATTCCACATCCCTGCTTACTTTAGACTGGGAGGGGAGTTCCCAACCTGGCTTCGCTGTATCTCCAGTGTTCTAAAAAGATCGTGGATCTTTCTCTTTCCACTTCTCTCACGGTCTAATAATAGCAAATGAAGCTCTATTGAGATCTATGAGTATTATCCAGACCCGAGAGAACCTAGCATCCACAGAGCCACCAGGGGGTATCAACACTGGTAACTGGAGCTCTCCCTGGAATCACTTTATTCTTTTCCCTTTCCTGAGCTTCCCCTCCACACCTTCCTCACTTGTATATCTTTTCCCCTTTAACTGCCTCCTTCTGAATACAGGGCGTCCTCTAAAAACGTTGCTTCATGTAATGTCTTTTTGTTTGAATGTTGATGAGGAGAAACCTCCAATCCTATCCAATGTTGAAAGAAACAAAGTCATTCGAAAACCTGCTTTTGTTTATGTGTGTGTATTAACATTGCAGTTCCCAACCCATGGGTGATGATAAGTGAGGATTCATTGTTTGTTATTTGTTACTAATTATTGTTTATATCACATACTTCAGTGCAAGAATCCAGCTGCCACAGAAGCAGTGGTATCCTGCCTCACTTGGCTGACGCTCCTGAATGGCTTCTGTCCCACTCACGACCCTGTCCTGGGCTTTTAAATATTCTTTGTCCTTTTGTGTCATCAGTTCTCAATTCTGTGATTCAAAGACAATTTTCAGAGCTCTCATTAAATAATTCCCTAAATTGGGAAGCTCCTAGTTATAATCAATTTTCTAAAGATCATGTAAACATTTAAGGGGCACACCCGCAAATGAAATTAGTGCCGAGGTAGCGTTTTCCCCCTCCGCCACGCCCTTTACTTGAGTGCTGGCACGTTTAGCCCTCTGAGCGGGGACCTTGTTCCTTCACTTTGGGGCAGAGTTCCTTTCCTGTCTATTTCATTTAATATATTTGATTCCACAGATGTTTTTGAAATATCAACTGCCTTTCATTGTTGTCTTTACATTCAGATTATATTCAGTGTCCATACTGTAAGAGGAGGTTTAATGAAACTGCTGCCAATCGACATATTAATTTTTGCAAGAATCAGTCTTCTCGCCGAGTCTTTGATCCAGCCCAGACAGCGGCCAAATTAGCATCCAGAGCACAGGTAAATATCTCTCCCCAGGTGATGGCTCTTGTGCCCTAACACACTAGGTGCTAGAAGGTGGATTTACTCTCCTGACAAGTGTAAGGATGAATTTAGGGTGGTGATCATTCATCCCTGGGAGAAGTGGCTTCTTTTGAGGCAAGCTTTTCAGCTAACAGCATCTCCAGTGTAGAATATTATTTCCAAAATGACTGAAGCCTCTTAGGATGAAGACTTGAATGTGTAAGTAGTGTTTCTATAGTATTATCCCTACTGTTGGTTATCAACATTAACTCCCCAGAAAGTTGTAAAACTGGCCCGTGTAGGGGAAGATGTTCCAAGATGATGTATTTTGCTATGCAGGGGAGAGGGACCTCAGCCCTTTATTAAAAGCCACAGGATCAGCAAGTTCAAGTGGATGGATGGAAACAGCAGTTACAAATAGGTGCAATAAGTAGAATGACAATCAGACTCGGTAGATAATAGGTAAATAAACCAAGAAAGAACTGGAGCCGGCAGACAAGCCTTTCTAGATCAAAGACCCTCAGACATAACTTACAATATAGCATAAAAACTGCTACTTTTGTAAGCAGGCTCAAATACCAAGATAAGATTAAATTGGTCTAAATATTTGAGGATGTAATTTCTTTAGTGAGATTTCCATGAGATCCAGTATATGATTTCCTTTTAATATTTATTTAGCTAGTAGAGCTGAATTATAAGCCAGTGGGGGGGGGGAGGGGAAGGGTGAGAGGGTTCATCAGAGACAGAGTGGGGAGCAGAACAGGCTGATATACTGAAATTTACTGCCAAAGGAGCAGTGGGATTGACAGGAGAAGTCCACTGTGCCATGTAGTTCAGCTCCCTGGCAGGGTATTGAACTCAGTCCCAAGCGGTGATAGCACTGAGACTTAACCCCTAGGTCACCAGGCAGGCCCCCAGAATACAGCTTCCAATATGACCCCGTATTTGTTTTCTGAGCTCATTCTCCATAGCCTTCAGAGAGCTCTTTAACATCTACTCTGTTCAGATGTACTGCCGCCTGCTAGTTGACCAAGGATTTTTAGTTCAGAAGAGGATTTGGAAATCAAGCAGCATGTAGGTGTGCCAGTTCATGTAAGAGTACTAGGAAGAAGAACCACTGTGACTCATGGGAGGCTTCAAAGAGGCACAAACATTTCTCCTACAATGTTGGAGCTGGAAGGGAAACAGAAAAGTGTCTTGCTTTGAGCCCTGTTGGTCAGCAGGGGCTGGAAGCCCAGAGTGCCTGCGGGAGGTGGTGGCGGTGGGCAGGAAGCTCTCCAGGGGCTCACACCCAGCTAGTTCAGAGGGGAGAGTGGCTGATGGAGGGTTACTCAGACCCCTGAGGAGGAGAGTGGGGCCTTCAGCCCTTCATTAAAAGCCACAGAATCAGCAAGTTAAAGTGGATGGATGGAAACAGCAGTGGCAAATAGGTGCAATAAGTAGAATGACAATCAGACTCAGTAGAAAGGCCATGGGGAGTCCTCTCTCCATGTTTGCATCATCTCTGTCCTTCCTCCTGTGCATCTGTTCTCTTCTCGTAGACCAAATTTCATGGCTTTTCTGTCCGTCCTGTTGTTGACGCTGGCCTCAGGAGTATGGGCAGTGTAGGCTGGTTGCACAGTTTAGACAGGAGAGATGTGGAACCAGTTTTTTTAGGGGAAAAGAAATCTTGCAATTAATTTCAAGTTGAGTTGGTAGGAAAGCAGGAACCACAGCAACAGGCAAAGAATGTGAGCCTGGAGTAGGAGACGGGTGGGGTTTGGGTAGCAGGGGTGTTTCTGAAATAGTTGTTGGGAGACTGCAATGCTGATTAGGTAGAGCGTGAGGGAGAATCGGGATTGACGAGATTTTCAGCTTCACAGCCCAGGCACATAGGTGTCAGTACTAACCGCCTCGATTAAGGGGCACAGGAGGGAGGAGACAGGAGTGTTAGGGCCGGTGCCGGTGAGAAAGACAGGCATAGAGTTCAGTGTGGCTGCTTGAACTTGTGGGGAAGCAGAATATGTGCGAAGAGCCACACAGTGTGGTCAATATAGGGTTTGACTCTAGAGTCTGTACTTATCATCTGCAGGCAAACTTGGACAAGTTACTCAAATTCTTGGGGACTCACTTAATCCATATGTCTCTGCGTTGCTGGGCAGATTATAGTGGTATCAGTGCCCAGCTCAGTGCCGGCACCAGGCCTCCTTTGCCTTTCCTCTCCCAAGTCACCCCATTTCTTTTTCCCTCTCTGAGAGCTGGGGTCAGGGGTACATCTGCTTTTGGACTTGAATTCAACTTACATTTGAAAAGGTTTCCTGTGTATAATTCTACCGATGCTTGGAAAGCAGCACAGGGTTCGTTACATTTCTTCAAATGGTTCTTCTAACCCATCCATGAAGTTAGTTGGCCATGAAGTCAGTGGGGCCAAGGGGAACACAGGGAAGCTGCGAAGGGAAGTGCTTTTATTCCTGAAGAAGGCCAGCTGGCTGTCCTGAGCATAACCAGTGACTTGGCCCGGTGCCTCTCCGTGTTTCCCAGAGTAAGTGGTGATTGGGGACACAGAAGAAAAATTGCTTGCTCTCTGAACTGCCGGCTTTCTGAGTAAACTCACTGGAGAGTGTATCTGAACAGCAGCGCAGTTCCCCCATGCCAGCTTCGCCGCTCAAGGGCCTTGCCTCATAGCGAGGCTAATTCAGAAGTGGGATGAAAAGGGAGGGTCGTTTCAGTTTTGAAGGGCTGTTAACAGCTGAAATGTGTTTCTATTTTAAACATAATCAGCTTTAAAAATGTGTTCTACCCTAACCAAAAGAAACCAATATGGGCCTCTAAAAATAGTGTTCTTTGTTTGGATGGGGATGAGCGGCCCTCTGTAATCTCAGAGCTATTGTTGCCCTGGTGAGAATTTTCAGAGTAACCGGTTATCTCTATCCTGTAGTTTCCATGGAAATAGAGGTGGGATCAGTAGCAAGGTGAAAAGGAACTCCCAAGGAACCTGTTGGTCCTTACTCTGGTGGCTCTAGCTGCGGCTACTGCTGCTGGTAGGTGTGTGAGGGGTGCTGGAATTCCATGTTTAAAACATTTGCTGCCTGCCAGTGTCTGTTTTTCCTCTCTGTTCATGTATTTAAAAACAAAATCATCTTCAACTGTAATGAAAAACTAAAATGTTCCACAACTATCCTTCTTGACATTAAGTGATTTCTTATGTCTCTATACAACTGATTTTGCAGTATGAACTGCTCTCTCAAGGGCTTGATTATGGAATGAAAGTTCCAAAACCCAGACATGGCTTCTTTGTGTACCAGCTGAGGGGACAGAAACCAGTCTAACTTGGGTGCTGGGTGTGTGTCCCTTTGCTCCAGGTGCAGCAGGTACCCAGAGATAACTTCAGTTGTCTGTTGGCTAACTGGACATAGCTCTACCTACTGCGTGCTACCTGAGGTTAGAGCAATAACCCCACCCTTCTCCTTCTGTAGGGTCGGCCTCAGATGAGTCCGAAAAAGGACCCAACTGTGACCAGAGCCGTGGGAACTCTGCTACAGAACAGGGCCCTGGAGGGCCCCAGTGTGATCTCAGTTGGGTCGGGTGAGTTGGAGTGAGCATCTCAGCTCAGGTGATGGTGTGCACTGGGCACTCTTGGTTTTGGGGTTGGTCAGCTGTTGACAACAGCTATAACATTCAGTAGTGTTTTGGGGTATAAAGATATGTGGGTTTGCTTGAGGTTAATGATTACTTACTAACCAATGTCTTCTAAGCTATCAGAATTAGATAACACAATATAACTGATAACATTCTCTGGTCTAGTAAAGTTGTAAAGAGACTGAAAACAGGAGATCACAGTTGTGTTAAAAATAAGGGGAGAAATGAAATAAGTATCTTGAAGAGCTGTCTGCACTCCTGTGTTCATTGCAGCATTTCTCACAGTACCATGTATGCAAACAAGCTCAGTGCCTATTGATGAATTAAAGGATAGAGATCTGACATACATTCCATGGAATATTACTCATCCAAAATAAGAAGGGCAAGCTGCCACCTAGCAATGTGAGTGACATTGAGGGTGTTATGCTAAGTGAGACAAGTTGGATATAAGAGAAATACTGTAGGATCTCACTTATATACAGAACCTAATAAAATGTCAAGTTCATAAGGACATGAGTGGAGTAGTGGCTGCCACAGTAGGAAGGAATGGGGAGAGGTGATCAAAGGCTCCAACTTTCAGTTACAAGATGAGTCAGTTCTGGGAAGCTAATGTAAACCGGAGTGACTCTAGTCAGCAACACTATACTTGAAAGTTGTTCATAGTAGATCTAAAATGTTCTACAGACACACACACAACTATGTAAGGAAATGTAAGTAAATTTTGTATGCCAATCATTTTGCATTGTATACACACACCAAATCATTACATTGTATACCTTAAATTTACACAATGTTTTATGTTAATTAGATCTCAGCAAAGCCGAGGGGGAAACTTTTCTTTCCAGAGTTGAATAATTTCATAGTAGCAGAAAGTCATAACTTTACTATGTGCTAGTTGCATTTAATACCCACAATAAGCCTTCGAATGTTTTTATCTGTGGAAAAGGAAGCTGAGAGGTTATTTGCTGTAGGCTCCCGGATAATAAAGCCCAGGTCGGGATTAGGTACCATCGAGTTGCACGGATACGTTGACATGCGCCAGGAAGGCAACGTGACATAGTCTCTGACCACATAGGCGTTGCTGACCTTATTTCTAAGGTCTTTGAAGAACTAGAGAAGTTGCCAGTCTCACATAAAGTAGCAGTACCAGGAAACTAGCGCACCCTCCCCGCTTCCCACCACACCATCTCTTCTGTTCGCTCCCTTCAGTTTTCTGTTCGCTCCCTTCAGTTTTCTGTTGACTGTCATCTTCAAAGCAAGTTCTCCAATGCCTGTATTTAGAATGAACCAAGCTCTTTAATTCCCTTTGTAATAATAATAAAAAAAAAGGCATTTGAGGCCATATAATATTCAGCAGGTAAATGTTTCCCTGCCCCTGTCACCAAAGACAGTACGGTTCAGGAAGGCAGGGCTTAGTAAAAAAAAAAAAAAATTTTTTTATTGCCATCTACCTGCCTGCTGGAACTGTTCATGGCACATATGAGGCGCTCATACTTTTTGTATGAAATAAATGGTGGACAAGTAGGTATCTTGACGTCTAATTTCTCACTTGTATTATCAGCATATGAATAGAATTGTCATGAGAATTAGCTGTAAGGGATAGCTTTGTTTCATTCTTTGTTCTTAATTTAAATCTTTTGTTCTAACGTATGGTCTCACCTGTTTACCTTTAAAATTATAACCTCCAGGGTTAGTGTGCCATTTTATTAGTCACATTTATTGGGAGCCATTCTTGGGGAGGGAACAAAAGCATCCTGAGGGAAGGTGAACTCCCCAAAATGCTACCACTCAGAAAAGTTGAGTGCCTTTTGTTAACGTGAATGGGTCTTTGTGAGAATCAGATTCACACTTACTGTCCCTTGCTCTTGTTCTGGTCAGTATTAATCTATTTGTAATGTGAGGGTCTTTTTCCAATCGTTACTGATGGGTTTTGCTGTTTCTGAAGTGACAGTAGTGTCACCTCCCTTCCACAGAAGCCCTAGGGCGGTCTTTCATCTGGCCAGTAGCTAACTCCCTACAATTCTGGTTTACATCCTCTTGAGTAAAAGAAGCAGTTAGTGCTTCTTTAGTATGTTCTAAATTCACTCTCAGGAGAGATGTGGATGAGTCATCATCTTTTCTCATCCCTAGGCCTGATGTGCAGAGACAATCTCTTGACACAGGCGAGCACCCGTATTCATTCAGAGCAGACTTATTGTGCGTGGTTGTTTCTTATGCCTGTGGATTCTTATAAGTCTAGGGGGAGTGAGTACATCTAATATTGAACAGTGGAATGTAAAAGTCGAATCAACAGAGGTCAGTGCTGCTCAGGAGGCCTTATGCAGGAGGCGCAGCCTGAGAGGGTGGAGACTGTGAAGGTGGAAGCACTTGGCATGAGCTTCAGAAGAGATAAGGTTTGACCAGTGAGCGAAGCTGCAGGAGGAATGAACAAAACACGAAAGGGAAATTGCAGGGGATTTCCCTAGACACAAAGGATGCACTTGGCCAAAGCATGGAGAAGCCTTGGGGTGGAAAGAGAAATTAAACTAGCATGGAAGCCTGGCACCTGGGCAGGTGGGCTGTGAGTGCTCTGTGAGGCACTTCAACTCTGATGGGTGCTGACGTCACATCCGTGGACTCTCTCAGCTGTATAAGTTGGCCATTGTGATGGCCAGGAACTTTCCCTTCTAAATTTCTTTTGAGAAAGAACACTCTAAAAATGATCATGTAAGAAATTTATGCTGACTGTAAAGAAGAGCATAGAAAATAAAAAAACATCCATCGTCCGACTCCCTGACAAGTCCCTCTTAACATTGATATCTTCTTTCAATTTTCTCTATTTATACTCCTCTTTTTTTTTGGTCACTGTTCTCTTGTAATCAAAGATAAGCTTATAGTCCATGTACACATCCTCTCTTTTTTCATTAATACCTTTCAAACTTTTCACTAGGGCAGAAGAGTCTTTAAAACATAGGATCATATCATAAGACCCCAGTGCCATTTATTTAGCTACTTTTCCTGATGTTGAGCGGATAAGATGTTTCTACTTTTTTGCTATACCCAAAACACCCCTTGTCATGGAGATAAGCCAAACTTACTTTGTACCCTCTTTAAGACACTTCCTGCATTAACTCGTTGAATCTTTCCAGTAACACAGGGGTAAACCTTCTCTCCCTATCTCTACTCTACACTTGAGGAAAGCACAAAGAAGGAAGCATCTTGAGTAACTGAATAGGAAATGCTAGAGTCTGTCAGAGTTTTGTCCATCCCTTTAACTGTACATGCACCATTGACCCTCGAACAATGGGGGATGGGACTTGAGGGGGTGCAAGGGGGTGGAGAGCACTGACTTTCCTCGAAGCTGAATAGTCATGTCTAATTTAGAGTCCACCCCCTCCTCCATACACACAGTTCCACCTCTGCTGATTCAGTGAACCGACAACAGGGTTTGGTTGAATCTGTAAATGAGGACTCCCAGACAGAAAAATCTGTGTTGTTCAAACTTACATTGTGCAAGGGTCAGTTGCATACAATGTATGTATTTATATCTAAGTGTATGTGTGTGTAAAATTATTTCAGAGAAAGGTAATGACTTGCCACATTCTCACAAAAGCTCTTGTGTTGAGGTAGGAAATGAGTTTATAGCTTAGCTAGCAAAGAGCTCCTAGTGGCTAAGTTTGTGAGAGTTTTGATGTAAAGGGGACTCATTTACTCTGAAGGCCTCTCAGTAGCAGTTTCTCCAGTCCATTTATATAGATAGACTTATGACAGTATCGTCTGGGTTCTGGAGCTATCTTGCTTCATCAATTTAATGAACCTTGTTCTAGACAGCTTTGTTGGAGGGAGCTCTGTTTTTATTTTTGGAGCAAGTGGATTTGGTCAAGTGAAGCTTCACACCTCCTGCCCTAATTCAGTTGTGTAGCAAATACAGTATCAAAAGGTCAGTTTTTGATGCTTTGGGAAAAGTAAAATGTGTAACTGTTGAGTAAAACTAACACTGAAAACTCTTTCCAGTCCTGCATCCTTTGATGGGGTTCTTTGGTTACTCCTCCTGCTCCATACAATGTTGATTAAGAAGGAGGTCTCTAGGACAGGAGACTAACATCCTTTTCACAAAAAAAAAAAAAAAAATTCTCGAAGAATTCCACCACATACCACACATTCGAGAACAGACGGTGGCATAAGTGCCCATTTCTATAAACTCCTACATGACCATACCTCATAGTGCTGCTGGGACTAATGGAAAAGAATGCTGTTTCTGGAAGAAGTCCATTGCTGTGGAAATTAACTGAGGGAAGGCCTCTCATTCTTTCATAGGCTCATCAAATCCTTTCTAGTGCGGAGGCAGGCAAAGAATTGTGAGCCTCAGAGTACATTTTGAACACCTGTATACAAGTGGGGAGATGTGGATAACCCAGTTGTATAAATTGGGCCTCAAAGATGGCGGTCCCAGGGCTTCCCCTTGGGTGGTGAGGGAGGGAGAGGGGCAGAGGACAGAAGGCTCCTGAGACAGTCCTTGGCTTCCTTATTTGGCCCAGGAAAGAGACTATTTGCCTGTAGTTAAAAACACAACACAGCAAAATAAAGAATAGACTTTCAAATCGAATGTGAGGATTTCATAATCATTCCTTTTTTTTTCTTTTCTTGCTAATGTTTGTTTTTACATAACTAATCTGTTCATGTCTGCAAAAGATTAGCAGTGGACCCTGCTTCTGGAGCAAAACTCAGACCAGGATTTACTAAATCTCCTAAAAAAGATTAACTCTTCGAGGCCAGGTAAGAACAAGAAATAATCTCTAATCCAGGTGTTTGATTGCCTAATGTGCAGATACAACTAATGAACCTTTAGGAGAATAAGTGTCTAACAGGCCAACCAAGGAGAAGTTTGGGCACACCCTGGGGTGGCAAATAAAATGTACGCTCTTAAAATTTACCCCTTTTGTTAAACATATGGTCTATAAGTGACATTCTTCTTGATTCTTATGGTTTCCAATTGTTCTTGATTTAATAGCAAAGGGGAATGATTTCTCACTTTGACATAGAAGGCTACTTACCCTGTCCCCTTTCCCAAACACCCCTCCACCCCCACCCCAGAAAAGGGGCATTCCCAGCATTCCCTGAGACTGACACTGACTAGGACTGCTATGAAATTGGAAACTTCGTGGCATTGTGAATTGTTGAGAACAATTAAAACTTTAATGAGGCCTAGATTATTTTCTCGTGTGGAAACAATGACGTTCTGAAGCAAATGCCTTTCCTGCTTCCTTTCAGGCCAACTCCCACAGCTCCTCGCCCGGTGACCATCTACCCAGGAAGGCCACGGAAGAAGGGACAGCAGATTTCTGTTTACAGACCTCTTAAGACATCACCTACAAGTAAAACCTAGCTTCCCATTCTCCTATATATACCCTACACAAACTTTCACACAAATCATTAAAGAACACCTCGACATGTATGATAATGCTTGATTTGAAAATTCACTTGAGTTTTCTTCACTTGGCTAACTAATAAGCTTTTTTTTTTTTTTAAGATTTATTTATTTATTCATACAGAACTGGGGTATAGGCCAGAGATGCGGAGGGTGAGAGGATTCACCAGAGACAGAGTGGGGAGCTGAACAGGCAGATCGACGAAGTACACTGCTAAGGGGAGCAGCAGGCTGGTCAGGAGAGGTCTGCCACGCCAGTGGTCACCTCCCGGCAGGTGGGGATCGAACTCATGCGGAAGTGGGCAGGTGGGGATCGAACTCATGCGGAAGTGGCTTAAGCTTCTTAGTGTTGTGCTTTAACCCGCTGAGCCACCAGGGAGGGCCCTAATTAATAAGCTTTTAAAGAAAATGCTCTGATATGAGAGCTGTGGAGTGAAGGTCTTTGGAGTGCCAGCGTTATTTACTCACGAGGAAATTAAGTTTTTTAGCTAGCTTCACTTTATACGTTAGCTGTGAAATCGCAGCTTTAACATTCGTCGCTAATAAGTTAGTAATGACCGATTAGTAACTGCTCCTGTTTTTAGATGTCGAATTGCCCGTATGCTGTGGAATGTATACATACGCAGTAGACCACATAGAAGTGCCTCCGACATGCGTGTGCAGGTTTGGGGGAGCAGTGCAGTGGAGGGCACAGGCTCCAGCAACCTCCCCACCCCTGGAAGGTCATCTGCTCGTCACGCGCAATAGAAGTCAGCTGTTCATTCCTCCATTGCTTGGTTCAGAGCGCTATTGGGAGGTGGTGTGTCAACTATTCCTTCTCTTTGCTGTCTTAATAGTTACTAAATTCTTCGTAGACTCATTCACACTTAATTCATGCTTTAATCTAAGAAGTTTTATGTTTTCTTAAACTCAGAAAATTTCAATTAGGAATGAAACCATCCCCCCACCTCCATCAAAATGTAAGTAGAATTCCAGGATCCTCTGCTTGTGGTGCAGCGACACATCTGAAACTAGTATGACCTCTATTTTGGGAGTCACACCCCGTTTTTGCTCAGGCAAATCAAGTATGCATTCTGGATCCAACAGCCATCAGAAATTAGTTGTCTTGGGAGCTTTCAGCGGAGGTTGCCCTGCTCGGGCTTGTGCTTTGGCCCCGAGAGATGCTTGCTCTTGAGGAGGTAAGAGCAGTGTGGGAACTGACTGCTATCCCAGAGCTGTGGCTTGTTACTGATGAGGTTTACTACAGCCTTTGTCTCATTCTCTTTCCCAGGTGTGTGTCTGCAGTGCCCAAGCAAGCCCTTTACGGTCATCAGCATCACCGTTAAGGTTCAGGCCTGTCTCACGTTTGGCAAACAGGCCTCTTTGATGAGCAAGAGACCTGAAGGTGGCCTCCCTCTGTGCTCAAAGGTAAGACAGATTGGTGCCCTGGACCTGGTGGCTAGAATACTTCCTGAAGAAACTACAGTCAGGAATAAGCAAGCTGCTAGTTTGTATGAGAAGTGGTAGACCCCAGTGCAAAGTGAAACATCGGTTGCCCCAGCCTGAGTGAGCTGCCAGCGTTCTGCCCTCCATGCCAGAAATCAGTGAGGAACTGAATTCCTGTCTGCAGCACGTTCTCAGCTCTGTGAATTTAACTGCAGCAATGTACACGTCCAAATGATGGTTTCTAACAGATGCTGAAGAGGTCAGAATAGCAGTTTCTGTGGGGGAAGTAATGACCAGGAGGGGGCGTGAGGGAGCTAGAAATGGTTCATGTCTTGATGCCATTAGGCGGTGTCGAATGGAAGAATTAACCAAGCCAGATGCAGAATTTGTAGTTTATTGTATGTAAGATATATCTTCATATAGAAAGCCTCTAAACACAAGACAAAAGCTTTAAAAAAAAAAGGTTAGGTTTTATATTTTTAAAACTCATTAGATACCAAATTCAAAAGATTATAGTTATATTTGCAAAATATTTTTGAATAAAAACTAATATTGACGTAAATGCATTTATTGATTAAAAATAATACTTAAGAACTTAAAGCAGAGTAGTATTTTAAGCCAGACAGAGCAAAGAAAATTCTTGTTTAATATATATATTTTTAAATTCCAGTAATATTTTCTTATTCCTGTTAAAAATATAATCAATATTAAAGTCAGCAAAATGCTTTTCTTGACTGACGCCTGGATTATTTTATCACTTAACTGGCTACACGGTGTTTTTTTTTTTTTTCTTTCTTTTTTCTGTCAGCTATAACTGACCAGCTTAGTCTTTAAGATAAATGAATAAGTGATAACTCACATTGTAGCATCTTGTGGAAAATATTCAAACTACATTTAAAATGCTTTTTTAAAATGGAGACGCCTATTATTCCACAAGCAATTGTTTCTGGAAAACTACAGGTTGGCTATGACAAGAGTAACTAAACTACATCCAACCCTGAAGGTAGAAAAATCCCTGAAAAGAAATACACAGCCTAGGTAGAGTATGCAATAGAAAGGTTATTTTCTTTAAAAGTCTCCCCTTTTGGAGAAATCCAGACTTGTCCGTAGTTCCTTACTAGGCAGTGCCACAGAAAGTTATTTAGTTAACACACGATGATCATGGCTTACGATTATATTCAATATGACAAACACCTAACCATAGCTAACCATAGCAGCCCCGTGGATGTCGGTCATGACAATACGTGTTGCCGCTCCAGTAAAGAATACTTGCTTATTACATTTGGTACAAAGCGTGAACACTCAGGACAGATTGGCACAATACATGCAGTTCAAGAACTTTATCTCAAAGGCAGTCATTACTGAATAAGCCATAGTCCCAGTCCTGTTTTCCATGTCGTTCCTTGTATTTTAACTGATGCTTAAATGCTCCTGAAAAACATCTTCCAGAATCTGATCGCCTTAAAAACCAGTCATCTGAATGCATGGTGGAAATGAGGCAGGATAGCCGGCCCGGTGCCAGCTGAGAACACATGAGGGATGGGAGGCAGGGCGAGCTGGCCCAGGCTCATGGTGCTCATGGCTAGTGAGGGGTCTTGTTGCTGCTGCCCCAGACAGCTTAGCCTATGGGGCAGAGACTCCCCAGGCCCCAGGGTGAGAGTGCTATTCCCAAAGGCATTTTGGGAAGCAGGGGGCAGCTGCCAGAAGCCCAACAGAGGGGAAATGTCCAAAGAGGCAGGTAATGTTAGGTTCACAGCATCTGCAGGGAGCTCCTTGGGCAGGTTTATTTTACCAGCACTACCCTTAACCAGATCAAAACCTGGGCTGAGCTTGTGAGGTGACTGAGGCTCTTGCAGAGGCAAGTCCTCAAGCAAATTAATATTGCAAAATCCTTTAGTTTCTGTTTTGAGGGGCAGGCTTGCAAGTGGGGGGTATGAGGTAGAACTGGTGTTGTACTTGTGATTCTGGAGGGCTGAAGGAGGGGAGCTGGGAGATGCTATGGGGTGGAGGGGGGCCAGGGGCTCTGGCAGCTGTTGCATGGGTTGAGGGGGCTGCTCTGAAGGATTGTGGGGGTGGCCATGTACCTCAGCTGGCAAGCTACTTGCAAGCCCATTCTGGATGGGCGCTCCTAACGGGAAAGGAGGCAGCGCGGCGGCAGCCTTGAGCTGGAATTGGGGAGAGATGGCATGTAAGGTGCTCAGAAGGTCTCCGGGCTGCAGACTCTCTTTCATCAGCTCCTGCGAGTGCGTCTTCTTGGTGTGTCGGGTGAGGTGGTCTTTGCGCCCAAATCTCTGGGCACAGAACTGGCACAGGAAGTCCTTACAGCCTGTGTGGACCACCAGATGGCGCCGCACGTCTTTCCGGGTGTAGAAGCATCTCTCGCAGTGGTCGCACTGGTGCTTCTTTTCCTTGGTTCCACTAGGGGGCTTCTCCTCAGCGTGGGCTTTGAGGTGGTTGAGCAGCACCTCTGTGCTCCCCAGTTCCAGGGCGCAGACCCCGCAGGTGAGGTCGCCACTGCTGGCCGCGTGCAGGGCCAGGTGCCTCTTGTAGCCCAGCATGGTGTTGTACTTCTTCCCACACTCCTCACACCCAAAGGCCATTTTGTTGGGGTCATGGGTTTGGAGGTGGTTCTTCAGGTGGTCTTTGCGGTTGAATGTCTTCTCACAGTGCGCACACTGGTGAGATTTCTGGGGTGAATGGGTCGCCATGTGCCTATGAGCAGAAGGAGAAAATTCACAATAGACGCTGTTTCCTAAGAGCTGAAGGGAGGTTTAGAAACAATATTCAAATGTTAATAGTCTTCTCTAAGTGGGGGTAGAAGAGATGGTTTTCATTTCCAAACTACTTTGCTCTATTTTCCAGACACTACAAGCACATACAACTTTATCATGAAAAAGCAGCACTACTAAAGGCACAATGTGAGTTTCATACTTGGAAAGAATATTCTGAGAACACATGTTCCTAATATGTGCAGATAGGCTGCTAAACAAATACAAGTATTAAAAGCTTATGTGATCATGAAAAATATTTTTCAGAAAGGGTTAAGTGGCTATACCTTCTGCGGTTTGGAAACTTCTGAATTTCTGTAAGTGACTTCATTTGCTTTCTACAAAAGAACCCTAGTTTTAGGTTATTATTCTTGCATATGATTCCAGCTGTATCTTGACTGAGAAAAAGTTCAGGTCATAGGATACTGGAAAGGCTATTCTCAACCTCAGAAGATGTGTCTAATTGGACCGGAACGCCACCCCCACCACCTGTGCTTGGAACCTTCTACAAGATCTTTCCATTAAGTCCTGGTTCTCTCCATTGAATAATTTGCTGTCATCTCATGTATGTAGTCCCCACCTCCCTCTCAGACACCTCCAACCTCCTCCCTGAAAGTCACTGGTAATTTCATTAGCAGAATTCAAAAAGACATTTCCAGAAGGACTAAGCTGCTACTCCTAGCAACAGTTACAAGCTTGAGCTGGGCTTCAGGACACAGTCATCCTAGTCAATCTGGAATTTCTAAATACCTATTTTACACTGATATTCATAAAGCACAAATTACTATGGGGAAACCACACTCATGTCATTTCTATCATAACTACAACAAGATCCTGAAATCGAAGCTCTTGGCTTTAAAAACTCGACAAACATCATATAAAACACCAAGACTACATATCAGTGTTTCTTACAAAATAGCATCCTGAATTGCAACTCTGACTTATAGGCACAGTGTTGTAAAACCGCACATCTATCCTTTCTCCCCCACCCCCCAAAAGCGTAGCCTGCTGTGTGACAAGGGACAGAAAAAGTCAGTTCCAGCCATTCCCTCCAGCACACCAGAGCTTGGCACGTGAAGGGACCCCGGGCCGCGGTGGGCAGGGCCGCGGGTGCTGAGGGCAGGCCACTGCAGCAGGTGCTGGAGAGCAGCGAAATGGTGCTGACGTCACCACGGTCAGTGCGCTCAGGTACGTCTGTGGGCTGCAGAAAAGGGGTTCAGAGCCTTTCAGAGGGTAAAAGAACCAGAAACCCAGATATATCATCAGGAATAGATAGGAGAGGAGGATCAGGTCTACAAGCTTGTGAAACAAGTTCCTTTCTTTCATTAGTGCCAGTGAACAGGACCCCAAAGCTGTCCCGGACCATCCACACTTGCCCTTTGGGGGAGGGGATCTGATTCTATTTCACAATCACAGCTCAATGCCAGGTGAACCAGCTGTTTCCTCACTGTGCCCTGGGCCAGCTAGGGGAGGGCCTAGGCCACCAGTCCTGAGCAGCAGCACCGCTTCCAGCCTTCACCAGCTCCTGGCCCTCAAATTTTTTCACTTTGCCTTGTATCTAATTCTTTCCCTTTTCATTCATCCCTTATTAATGCAGCAGTCTGAATTTAGAACATTATCGCTTTATACTTGAAATTACTTTTAACAACTTGTTTCCTTTTCTCAACTTCCTTCAGTTTGCTTCACAAGCCATGAAGTCACAGTTTCGATCTGTCACCGAATTCCACCACCCTTGGGTGTCACCTAGACCACGTCAACGACCAAACTCTTGTGATCACTGCTGACATTAAAACATCCTCCCAAGGGCCTGTGCACATCCTCTTATTTCCTGCCTCTGTCTTCACCTGGCTGCTGTCAGTTGCTGCGCTGGCATCCATCTCTCCTTTCTCGTTAAAAGCAAGTAGGTTATTTTCTCCTTCAACCTCTGCTTATAAAATGGCACTCAGGCTGTGACTGAGGGAAATGGGGTAGGTGCTGTCCACCGCCCTCCTTGAAAAAAGTAAACCCTGAAGCACCTGCCACCTCAGCCTTCTGCTCTTTACTAGGTCACTGCTTGAGCCAGAGGGGCAGGAACGGTCAGGCTGTGGCATGAAGGCAGTTCTTGCACAAAGTACACTGCTTCCCTTTTTCCGCTTCACTTCACACCCTTAACTGAACCAGTTGTTTCCCCTGCTCAGAATCACCACCTCCTAAATATTGCTTAAGACAGCTTCGGAGTGGCTGACCACAATGATCCCTCCTAATTCCTGTCATTCCAATAATCTGTCAGCTGCACTGCCTTTCCCAAATATTTATCTCCTATATGTGCTTCAGTCTTTACCTAGTTATAACCTCCTCATTGTGACTTCACTGCAGCAAACGCTGCTTTCAGAGTTTGGGGAGGATAATTACTGTGTATACAGCAGCAGCTTGCTTGCAAAACAGGAAGTCCTTACAACAAATTCGGTGCACACAGTAGGCACTTAGGCACTCAGTACTTACATTCACAGCAACTCGAGCATGGTCTATGTGAAGAAAATATATGAATTTTATAACACTTAGAAATAGGCTTATTTTAAAAATCAACTCATTTTACATATATACTACAGTGATATTCTGAAGAAATAGCATAGTTTCTGTTTCTTTAAACTCTTTCAAATGCTGCACTCCACGTTTTAATTATAACGTGATCTGTGCCAACACACTCAGTGGAAAGCCTCTTTCTGCTGATGGGGGCCCTTATCTGGAAGCAGTCTTAAGTCTGATGCTTTAAGTTAGGTTAGAGGTAGACAGCACCTTCCCCTTCACCAGGCGTCACTGCAGGGCACTGCTCAGCACAGTGGTCATGTCACTCAGAACAGGCCCAGCCTAGTCCCAGCGTCATTCGTAGCTTCCATATTACAAAAAATCCTTGGATGGCAGAAACATCATCTCATTTGTTCTTTTCCCTCATGGAAATGAGCACCGAGGAGGTGTCCATAAAACAGATTAAATCTACTGGGTTTTGTGTTCTTTTTTCCCAAGGTCTGGCTGCTACAACAGAGACTTATCCTGTGGTGTAGCATGAATGCCCTGAAGGACTGATGCTCACGCTCAAAATCACACACCTAACCGAGTCCACCTGTTGGGTGGTTTTTAGACCACATGGAGAAGCTGCTGGAAAACTGGCCCCAAGAGGGGGGTTCCCTGCTCTCCAGCCTCACCGTGAGGACTGCTCAGGCCCTCCACATGTCACACATCACACCTCAAGTGACTCTCCTGCCACTTCTCCAGACACCACCGAAGCGCTCTAGTGTCCCGGCACTGAGACCCATGAGCAGAAAACCCGCCCTTACGGCCAAGGCCACGCCTGGCAGCAGCTGCTCCGTCCTGCCGACACTGGGAGCCCCACTGTGCCCTTCTCTGAACTCGGGGCTTCAATGCTATGGCTGTCCTGGCCTTCCCCTCACCAACCTCCTAGTCATGCTATATCCCATGTGAAGACTGTACTGCCCTCCCGCCCCCAGGCTTCCCTGGGAACGGCTCCCCCCCCCCCCCAAGGCTCTGTCAGGCACTGAGCTGCATTCTGTGTGTGCATGGCTGTGTGGCTGGTCAGGGGCTTTGTCATCATTCTCTTCTCAGGTCGGGCAGACTGGAGGCAGACAGGGAAATATCTGCTGAAGGGAATGAACTGACATGGCACAGCAAGGCTCTCCCCAAACCATGGTCAGCGTGGAGATAACAGCTGTAAAGGCTACAGGCACCCATGCACTGCATCTCTGCCCTCGCAGTGTCTGTTCTGAGGGCTTGCAAAGCCATTCAAGGTATGTGTGAAAGTACATACCTTTTCTAAAGCCTCTCACCTCATTAATTTATATCTGGAAATGAAGGCTTTGCCACAGTCTGGCTGCAAGCACTTGAAAGGTCGCTCCCTGGAGTGGGAATAATTGTGGATAGTGAACTTCTCCAGGGTGAGGAACGTCTTGCCACATAACTGGCAGGGGTAGGTGGCCATGGGCTTTGCTTCTCACACCTTCCTTTTCAGATGCGCTGACCAAGTGCTGTGCCATTTAAGCACAAAGGGAAGGATGGTGCTGAGCGCATCGGCAGAGCCAGGGCAGCTGAACTCCAGGGGAGAGGCAGCGTCGTGGTTCTGGGCCTGCTTCTACCCACACACGGGCCTCTCAGTGACCACTAGCTTGGCTTCCTGCTTTCCCACATCCCAATTATATGCAGTCTCAAGGTGAGAGAAGAAAGGCTGAGGCACAGATGAGATTCCAGGAACAGAAAGGTAATCTGCATCACTAGAGCTGGGACATGTCCCGGTCACCAGACTGTCTGTGGAGAGAAGAGGAACAGTTTTCTTGCATTAGCCATGTGAAAACAATGCTTTTCCTCCCCCACCAGTTCAGAGTCCACACGTTTCTTTAAGTGGCGCTCAGGCCGCACAGCGATGCAGCTTTCCCGTGCGCTTTTTCAGAGGCCCTTCTGCACCCAAGCCACCTGCCTGCCACTCTCCTGAGTGCAGCGGTCACACTCCTGGCATCTCCGTGGTGGCGTGCATGCCGTCCTTGGTGATAAAGACAGCTATTTCCATAAGCCGTGATTTCTACTTTAAGCCACAATTTCAGGTCTGTGTGAGGCTAGGTCAACCAATTCGAAAAAGAAAAGTCCCCGGTGCATCTGCGTGTCTTGTTGGTACAAAACAAAAAGCACTCCTGTTTCTTCACACCATGGGCTAGTCCCCTACACTCACGGTTAGCACGACAGACGCTGTTTATTACACCTGTTTCAGCTTCCAGCAGATGAGAAGAAATCGTGTATATACTCTACAAATTAATTTGTTTGTAAAGTTAACCAGCAGAAGGACCGACATAAACAAAACGTGAATAAAGCTACTCTACTTCACGAATGCCCCTGCAGGGGCAGAAAATATTCCCATGGAAATAAAAGCCAGGGATCAGGCGCGCGGGCTCAGCTGTGTAGGTGTGCTGGCACCATCCTCTGGTGAGCTCTTCTGCACATCGCTTCCCCTTTCATTTCTGGGGACACTTCCTCATTCCCCAGCCGCACCCTGGACGGCCAACCCAGCTACCTGTGGCTGTGCCACTTCTCAGGGGTGGCCTGCTTCCTTCTCAACCTGCAGCTATTCTCAAACCCACGTTATTACACTCTGCCAACCCCAACGCTGTCGCCCAGGACCAGGCTCTTAACTTTCCACAGCGGGAACCGTCACGTGAGGCGCCCTCCCAGGCTCAGGCAGCCTCACATGCAAACAGTCCACCCCTGACTACCCAGAGCACTGTGTGCACGTCTACGGGGTGAGTCTCAGGGACTGGATGCTAACCTCTCGAGTGCCAGCACTTAAACAGAAACAGTTAGAGTATGAAGTCTTGCATTAAGCATTCTGAGAAGCTTTTGTCCACAGGCCAGCCCTGTCTGAACTCGGTCAAACAAGTAGGACAAGAATGGTAAACTGAGCGATCGCAGGCACCGGCTTCCTGCAGCCATTCATTCCCTGCCAGGCCTTAGCGCGGCTCTTTGTTGTTAAACGTGAATTTTCATTTACCTTTGCAGTTGCATTCAGATCAGATACCAGAGTCTAGCTCGATGAACTTTTATTATAATAGTTCAAGCATCTTGCAAAATACCAGCCCAGAGTACATGTGCAGAGAAAAGCTGCACCCCCTTTCTAAGTGACCAGAAATCGCCGTGAATTTCTCTCATGCCTCATCAACTAAGCTCAGATAGCTTTAGTGTTCGGTCAGAGTTCATAAAGGAGCTGGCTCCCCGTGGCCCTGCCCCACCTGCTTGGAACCTTCAAAGCTGACATGCACACTCTGACCTGAAGAGCTAGCCCTGGTCCAAAGCCAGGGCACAGGCCTGCACAGCCAGCAGCCTGGCACCAGACCCACTCTGATGGCAGCAGGCTTGCTCCCGATTCCACCGTGGCCATGTGTGACTTGACCTGAAGTCCCGTCCCAGCTCGGGTCAAACCCATCTCTCCCCCGACTCCTAGTTCCCACCGAGATTCTAGCTCAAGCTGGAGGCTCTACCTGGAGATGCCCCCAACCACCACCCTGTCCACAAACAAAATAACGCCTTCGAGGAATTCCACCGTGCGCGGCTGAGTTTGCGCTGCCAGGTCTCACGATGTGTCCTATTTCTCATCCGGCCTAAGTCTGGCCGTAATAACAGCCTAGCCAGAAAAGGGATAGAATTTATCATCATCGCATTTCATTCACTTGAAATTACTGTGTACTCTATTAAAAAAGATTGAAGTGGTATATACAACATACAGCGTGAATTTTTCCCTCTTCTTTGTTCCCTGAGCCCTCGCCACTCAGCAGAGGAAGCTGCTCTGTTGGTGAGGCTTTTGTATTCCACATACACACACACCAATCCTCCACTTAATACATCTTTTTTCAACTCTCAATAAATTCATTCTCTTATGTCATGAGACATGACCAGTATCTAGTTGCTGTGTGGGACCCACAGACTCAGTTTCACCACTGAGATGAAGGCGGGGCCGTGTGTTCCCTCAGACACAGCCATGTGGCTGATTCACCAACAGGTACTGCCCTGCGTGTGGGCAGGATATACAGCTCCCATCACAGGTGCTATGAACACATGGAAAGATACCCCAGTTCAAATTCCAGCTTACCCATTTGGTACCTCTGTCCTGAGTTTGCTTCTTCATTCGTGATATCCACCTGATACAACTAACCAAAACAAGAGGGGTCTGAAAGCAAATCTAAAAGCACACCACACAAATACAGTACTGCCAAGACACAGGGGTCACAGCAGACACCATCAGCTACACATTAGCACTCGGGTCTAGCTACTCAGCTGCAGATGTAATGGAAAAAAGACACGCGTTCTTTCCCTACCTTTAATTCACCATCCATTATTCAGAGTGTGAGGAACTGGTTGTCTGGACAATGCACACGCTCACACACACAGAAAGGCCGTGTGAGGTTGCGGGAAAAAGCCTGCCTGCTTTGTTTCTCGACAGATAGCAACCTTGACTGACTGCTGACTAACACACCAAGGATACAAAGGAAAAAGATGCCCTGAATTAAAAAAAAAAAATGACTGTCCTTTTACACTGAAAGATACATTTTCAGCCACTGCCCTCAGTTCCAAAGTCCAGCATCATTGACATGGTTGCCTACACTTGCTTGGGCCTCAAACATGGCGGGGATCCCTAGGGAGATCCGACATGCTTATGTTTCATTTACATGTGAGACATACCTCCTCTGACTCCCTGTTCCTCATCAAATTTTCAAAGACCAAAAAAAAGTATCTTTCACACATTTTTATACTGATTTCATGAGTGTCTTTATCTGTTGAGATTTAGGTCTTGTATTAATCCAAATGCTAAAATACACACAGTCAATCCTCAAATGCTGACTTGAATTATATGACAGTAAACATTCCTTAATTTCTTCAGGAAGTCTTTTAGATGACCTCAAAGTTACATTTCATGTACCATAACTGTGTGATTCATTAATATAGACACAAAATATAAACATTTGTACTATTTTCATGATAGAATCACAAACTTGTATAAAAATCATCTTTTCAAGAGGCTATAAATTCATTGTGGCTAAGGATCAAAGCTCAGCTACTTTTTAAAAATAAACCATGAGGAGAATACAACGTCTCCCATTGCCATGGACTTGACCAGAATTGGCTGCTGTTGCTGCTGATTCCAATCTTTACTTGAAACCTGATGCGCTTTCTGACCACATCCTTAAAACAGACTTGTGATTAACTTTCTATTATCTGGCAAACCACCAACAATCCTCACAGGGAGCTGACAAAGGGTCCCGATGATAATCAGTCTGTTCTGTGACTTGACGTCCAGATTGTATTTGAGTCTTAAATACGCTAATATTTCAACACCTGTCACCCTGGAAAGAGAGTAAGTCTTCCCCCAAAACATCTCAGGACATAATTTTCAATCCCCTTGATTCTAAAAATACTGAGTGAGTGATACAGATCTGCCAGTATGCCAAAGAAGGCTGTGCCATCTGCTTCATTCTGATCGTGCTGATTATTTTGGGGATGAGAGAGGATCAGATTGGAATAAGAACATGTATATATGGCAACTGCCAGGAAGGCCTCTGTTCCCTGAGGGCTGCTGGTATAGGACAGTAGAGGGAGAGATCAGAGCACAAGTGTCGCTCCAAGACGTCCCCAATGTGCGTAACACAATCATCTAATGGGGGACAAATGTTTCACAGCATTCTCAAAATAAACTATGACTTCTGGCTTCTATTTCCATTGTCCTTGGTGACACAATGCAAGGCCCACTTCTGGGAGGAAACTGAACTGCCATTTTTAGTCTTCCAGCAGGACCACTCTTTTAAGTTCTTTGACTTCATTCATCAGCACTCCTTATGGGTAAGAAAGTTCTACTCCAAATGTTTCTCCTCCATCCTCCCCAAATCTGGGATTGTTTTACATAAACATGTTAAGGTCAACTCTAAAAGCATTACTAACTAGGTTCTGTTTCTTACACTTCAAAATACGAAGCAGCTAATTGTGGAAGGGGGTGGGAATTCCTTGCTGACTTAGGTCTAGAGGCCCTTAGAAAGGGTGCTTCTCTCAGTATCAGTTCTTTGAAGGACTTTGACAACAACTCTTTATCCTTAGCCAAAGAGCTATTCAGAAACAGAGCAAAAGAAAGAAGAGATGCAAAAACTTTTAGGCAGTTGCTACTGCTTATTTTTATTTTGTGCAAGTATTGTAAAGTTTGCCAGGTGCAGGTGTTGTATCTGAACTGTGAGTAGTATTTGAAGAGTTGGAGTTCATTATATCTACTAAGCAAACAAGGGGTTCTAGTGCCTTAATGAGAACCATCCCAGATAACACGGCTGGGGTTTCAGCCTTCACTGAGAGCACGGCGCCCTAGGGATTCTCTGAAATTCTGGGTAAAATCACGAGGCATGATGCACTGTGAATTATTACAGGAGAAGGAACCATAGTTTTCTTCAGGTTTTCTGAAAGGTCTTTAATCAAAAGGTTAAAAACAATGACTTAAATTAAAAAAAAAAAAAAAAGAGCATCCGTCTTAGGGCTAGTTCAATGCACCGAAAAGCACTAGTATATCCAAACCTATGGCTCACACACTTTGGGGATGACTACATTTTAGCAATCACTACATTTATCTCAATAGCTACATTTTAGCAAATGAAAGATTTTTTAAAAGAGGTTCTGTAAGTACCTTCTGTATTCAAGCAATACAAATTTCATTTCAAATAAGGGTACGTGATAACAGCTCCTGTATCATGTAAGACAGGCCTACCTTTCATCTAGGGAATGAGCTGCCCTCAGAATCACAAGAGTTCACTGGTCAGCAGCATTAGCTATCTTTTACTAAAGTGTATGGACTTGATACACCATGAAACTGCTCATGTAAGTGAGAGACAAGGTTATCACCATGAAAAGACACAAACTCCTAAGCTAATACACCACTTGGAGCAAGGCTCTTGCTCACGTTAGATCTACACAGTTAGATCCACACAGCTTGTCACCCTGCAAGCCTCTCTCAGGGGCCACAGGCTACAATGGCCATGGACCAGTCCACTTGCTGTTCATCTGAGTGCTGGGTTTTCTCATGCTTCTCTCATTTCCACACAGGCCCTTTCCTGGGGTGTCCTGAAACCCCTGCCCACCAGGCAAAGCTCCGCTTCTCCCTGTCACTTCTGGCACAGGAATGAGTGCTTTTTCCACAGAAAACTGGGAAACCACACAAGGAAGTGACTAACAGTCCAGGTGACAGCCCCGAGGTTTGGGTAAGGTGGACATGTTGGAGGAAAAATTATGAAAACCATAGCTAAATGGCAAACAGGAGACTGGCAATAACCCACTGTCACCAAAGCTGCTTCTATATTCCCTCCAGAACTGTCCACTCAACAGCCCAGTGGGCATCTCTACCTTATGCTGGTCTGTGGAGCCTATGTTTGAGCTCAGGGGTGGGAAGCACCACTCTCTTCCCCTTGAGCCCCCAGCCCAGCCTACCTCACAGCCACGTTTGCTGCCTACTGTCACCATGAGAGACGTGATATTGTTCATCCAGTGACTAAGCTCTTATTTTCTTAGAAACACACCCTAAAATAAGAAAGCCGAAGTGATTTATTTATTTAATATTCGGAAGAGAAAATTAATGAGAAAGTGGTCCAGTTGACTACACCACAGCATTAGAACATCAAATCTATGCACTTGACTTAGAAAATCTGGAAGAAAACAACAAGAATACTAACTTGGTATTCACAGACAGTATGAGTAATATCTACTTAGGGATGGCAAATAGAAGTATGTAGCTCTAGTCTCTCCTGAAGCACCATTAAAACTGTAATCACGAGATTTTTCAAAAACAGCCTAAGATAACAGGAAAGGAGAAAATTGCAATGCAATTTTGGAAGCTGGAAAGCAGGTACCAAGCAGCAACTTAAGAAAGCTAGGACAGGGTTTTTTTTTTTTTTTTTTTTTTTTTTTTTTTTTTTTTTTAATTTCTGTATTTGGGTACAGTTTATTTTTTATTTCCTTTTGTGTATGTAGTAATCATTGTAACTCATTCTGTTGATCTTAACCTCAGAAAGTTTAGGCCCAAAGCGATTTTTTTTTTTTTTT
>NW_004567102.1:75877134-75920463 GCF_000260355.1 Condylura cristata
CTGAAACAGGGTGAAGTAAGTGGAAGCTAGTTACCCTCCCTATACAGCTACTACAAAATGGACTATCCAGGCAGAAGACCAAAGGGATCTTCCCTGGGGAAGCTGACCAGCCTGGGTAAAGAGCTAATGACAAGGACAAATAGCAGTCTCCAATGGTTGACCTGCATCGCCTTACAAGGGAGTCCTGTTGGCAAGCCCTACCTAAGTATTTAAGCTTCCATCAGCTTTATTTTTTTATAGCTACACTCATAAATCAGTAGGCAACCAGAAATCAGAAGAAAGCACCTAGTAGGAAAGACTGATGTAGAAAAAAAAGGGAGAGACTAAAATAAAGAAGAGACTATAGTGAGGGGAAAAAAACCTTCAAAATCAGCTATCATTAATATCCTGGAGACAGAGAGAATTCCAACCCCCCCCCCAAAAAAAAACCCCAAGCCCAACTAGATTTCTTTTTAAAGAAAATAACAAAAAAGGAAGTAGCAAGTGTGAGACCCCAGAGGCAGGGACAGGAGCTGGAGTCAAACTGTCTAGGGGAGCATCTGAGACGCTCTGCAGCTTTAATCAACCCCCCTGGTGATTCCTAGGCACCTTCATATTCAGCTAAGAGGCTTATTTTGACGGTACTTACTATTTTTGTATATTAACTAGGCCTAATGTTCACTGAAGCAGCCATTTATAATCCAGCTAATATAACCCAGAGATAAATTGACAGTAACATCATTCATAGATTAAATAGCTAAAATATGCATCATTAGATCAAGAAACAGGAAAAGGAAGCAAATCAGCTCTAAGTTAATGAAACAGTTTACTATTTTCATCACATGATAAAGGTGCATTGCTTGTCATTAAATAATTGCACTAGCAGTTGTGAAGCATACAATTAAGTAATAAAAAGAAATGAATACTATAAACTTTTAATTAAATCTTTCATTATCCACAGATGCAATTGACTACATAGAAAGCTCTAGAGAATCTACACATAGTGTATTAGAATTGGAAAGCTTAAAAAGGTATTGGGTTATAAAAATAAAAATATTAAACCAACAGGATTTCTAAACGCTAGCATCAGAAATATAAATACCATATGCATTAGCCACGAAAAAAAAGATATCTAGGAATAAATCTAACCAAAGATGCAAGATATTTTTGGAGAAATGAAAAACTATACAGAAGACATTAAAGAAGACCCAAGTAAAAGGAGAAATATACCATGTTCATGAAGAGTGAAATACAGAAAGAATTATGTTAAATGTCATTTCTTTCCATGTTTATATTCAGTGAATTTCTAATAAACATTCATCTGGGTTTTTTATTGGAACATCACAAGATCAAACTTTATATGGAAGAGGAAAAAATCCAAAAATAGCCAAGAACTTCCCAGTTCTCCTGGCTCAATCTCATCATCAAACAGACCAGGATTTCTTCCAAAGAAAAAGGTGACAGATAACAGATAAAAGACTTTTTAAGGACAGTGGACTACAGTAAATAAGGCAATATGATAATGGCACAGGATTATACAAGCAGACCAATGGAGTAGAATGAATAACTGAGAAACAGAAACCAACAAGACTGGCAAAAATTAGAAAGGCAGGCAAAGTAACTCATGGCCAGTGACAAGAGGTCTCATACAACACAGCAGTCATGGGTAGGACGTGTATATTCAAAGAGGCTCTTGCTTTGGAGTTAACAGATATGCTATGAAATGTGGATAAGGAATATGCTTTGTCTAGGGAGTGATCATTGCTTGCTTGGGAGACAGGGAAGTTTAAAGGACAAGCCAAAGTTATAGTTGAACCTGCAAGTATATCAGATGTTCACGAGTGAGGTGGTCTATTTTGGGCAAGGGGAGGAAACAACCCATGACATTTGAGAATAAGTAGCTCAGTATGACTGGGTTACGGATGCCAAGATGGGGGCACCGGCAAAAGCTGGAGAGAAAGGCAGAGGCCAGTTCATGAAGAGTCAATGATAAACTGTTCCACTCTACTAGGGATAGTGGATTTTTGCTGAAATACTTCAACTATGTAGTCAAGGCTACCCATTACCCCTGGTGGTGTGGAGGTGGAGTAAGGGGGATGAAGAGAAGTTGGATACAGAATGTGAATAACACATTGTCTCAACAAGAATGGGACGAATCAATGGAAAAGGCATGTGTGCAGGAATCTAAGCCTCAAAGAGCCACTAGTCTGAGAGGAGCTTATCTATAGGAGGCAGGACCACCAGGAAGCCAGGCCCAGGGAATCCATTCTAAGCAACGAATGTGTCAGATCACAGGATTAGTCAATTTGGCACGAACATTAAGATACACTGCTGAGTGGTGGGACCAGGGATAATGAGAGCTTTTCAGCTTCTGCCATATCTCAGAAGAGATAACAGCCTGGGAAGGAAGAGAGGGCAGGCTGAAATGATGCACTGTCAACAGACTACTTAGATTAGGGTTTAGTTTAGGTGAGAGCAAGGAGGCAAAGGTGGTGGAAGCAGGAGTCTCAGATGCAAAAACCCACTGTGACCCAAGAGTTGGGCGCTTTTAGACAGGTTGAGTTGAGTGCCCACCAGTTATCAGCCAGCAAGGAGACTATGTCACAGAGGAGCTGAGGTGTTTCTCTAGACAAAGTCGGGAATGCTCTCCTCTGGCTTTGAAAGTGGACGACACCGTTCAGAATTCTGGTTTCTGTAAGTGACTTTATAAATCACCAGAGTTCTATGTGGGTGGTCTCAGAGCCTGTCAGTCAGCTCACATGATCTTCTCAGATCACCAATGTCTGTCCTCCCCTGGGTGGGTGGTTTGGTACCATGGGTTTCCTGGGGGTGAGGAGGAATTTGTTTTCTTTGTGGCAGGCTGCAGTTAGATGGAGCCTCCCTGAGGCTATCTACTCTGCACTAGAAACAGCATGGAAACAGGCTTGTGAGGGCTTGTAACATGGGGGCTCAGAGGGCAGAAGCAACTTTCCACCTTACAGTCCCCTGGCTTCTCTGGAGTGACAGACTGCCGTGAGAAGTGTATGGTGACAGAAAAATGAGCAAAATGAGAAATCTTCACTCAAAAAGAAAACAAAACTTGGTAATATGCCCCAAAGTCATTTACCATGCTATAAACAAAACAGTCAGCCTCTAGCCACTGTCTGGCTGCCCACTGTACTCTGCTGAGGCAGGCTGTTCTCAGATGGGAGCCTTTGTTACTAAGTGTACAGTAGTTGTGGTCCAGGCTAGCCAGCCCGCTGCACCGGAGGTGGGGACAGGTAGAGAATGCCAATAAAACTGTCTCCAACCTCCTGGGAGGAAGCCCTCAAAAGCAATGGACAAGGCATTGTTGTAGCTCAAATTCCAGGAATATGACTCTCAAGGAGCCACAGGCCACTGAGGGAGGCCACACTTCCTGAGAAAAGGCCTTTGAAAACTAGAGGGAGGAGGGTGCCCCCCACCCCCCCACAGCTGTGCTCAGGCTCTGAGGTAGGGCCCTCTCCTTCACCTAGAAACAGCGGGACTGCACAGCCCAGGAACCCACAGGCAGAGACGGACCACTCCAAGTAATGGCCATCAGGCAGCAAGGAAGGAAGGAAACATCTTTACAGCTTCCTAAATCTCCCCTTCCCCCTCAACTACATACAGTGTATTCTGAAATACAACTGTTTTAAAGAATTTTTTTAAAACTTATTACTGATGCATACAGAACTGGGGTCCAGGCCAAAGACAGTGTGGGGAGCAGAACAGGTCAACCGACCAAGTATCCCACTGAGGGGAGCACTGGGTGGGTCAGGAGAGTTCTCCCAGCCATGTGGGTCACCTCCCCCGGGATGGATTGAACTCACTGAAGCCGCTGTGACCAGCTTCACAGTGCTGCACCTTAACCCACTGTGCCACCAGGGAGGGCCCTGAAAATTAAATATTTAGGAAGACAAATGTCTGCCAATAAGCAAAACAGGTGTGTGCACCCAGAGACACAAGTGGGAAGTCAGTAGGGACCGGCTCTCAAGCTGAACTGTTCAGCTTGAGACTATTAAAGAACTCTGGGTGGCCTGGAGGGCTGAGGGTAGAGAACCCCGAAACCCAGACAAGAGCCTTCCTATTAGGAGAAGATTTTCTCGTCATTAGAGTCAGTGACGAGCTATTCCTTTGTGACAGCTGAAAATATATCCCCCTCCTCCCTCCCTACAAAGTCTCTGCTAGTCGCCCTGGGCCCTTCCAGGGTTTGCTTCTAAGCGGACAGCGTGATCTCTTTCCCTGAGACTCTTAAGAGCGAGGCAGGGAGGAACCAAACTTACCTAATTAGCGCAGGCCTATTGTCCTCATACAGTTACCATTCTAGGCAAAAGAAAAGCCTGGTTCCTTCCCAGGAAGTGTGTGACAGTAAAGACTCACACTGAGACAAGAAATAGGAAAACATCCTAGCCACAGATTGATGATGGGAAGGCAGATCTGTGAGTGAAAATCTCTTGAAGGAGCCTTAAAAATTCTATGAGATCTGGAGAGATGCTCAAAGACTTGGGCGGACTATCTGATCCTGAAACAAAAAGATGGGAAAATCAGCAAGAAAAGAAAAAGGCCGAAGGGACAGACAGACACTCAACGATGTCCCCCTGGGTGGCAGGATTAGAGAGCACTTTTGTTTGTCCCCTGTGAATATGTGTCCTTTGTAGGACTTGACAATGGCCACCAAGACTGAGCCGCAAAGAACGGGGTAGACAAGCGGGACGAAGAAGTGTAGGTGATGCCAGCGCAGGGTGGTGTGGGAGCTGCCAGCAGTTTGGTGGGCATGCAGGTGAGTGTAGGGGCTAGTGGGTGATGGATCCAGCAAGGCACTCCCCTCTCTCCGCCCCCCCGCCCCACTCCCCTGAGGTATTAAGAATCCTTGGTTTTCTAGAAGAAACTAGGTAGCCCATGAAAGGCTGTTTCATCAACTTATTTACAGAGACAAAAAGCTACACGGAATCGTTGTCCTTCCCTCATGGACAACTCAGCCCTGAGGAAAGGCAGGTTTTAAAAGTATTATTCTGAAACCCTAAAGGCCTTCAGCGAGGCTTTCTTGACCCAAGACCAAATCTGATTACAGTAGGTTACAAATGTGATTGGCAATTTTAAGTGACAACTTGTACTGTTTTATTTCCCTCTTTTTCAGTGGGAGAGTAGCCAGGACTTAGAGCAAACTGTGCTCATGGTCATGGAGGCCACAGCAGCGCTGCCCTGGCCCCCAGGCCCACACCGGCCCACTCCGGGCCAGGGGTCCTTGCTTACGAGACGAAATTATGACTCAGGTAGTCAAGAGAATGCTTTCCTTGCCTTCCCTCTCACAGCCAGTCAATGTAAATTCAAGTGATGTTAAGTGAATTGTTCATCTAGAAAGACTGAATTTGAGAAGTAAAAATATTAATCATTTGTCTTAAAAGATGTCATTGGCCTGTAATTTTTTTTTTTTTCTATTTAAATGTAGGAGGGGCACACCAGGTCTCCTAATTTTAAAAGCACACTGGAGAGGAGGTAGTTTTTCCAAGCACTGTGCTGGCTTCTCTGAAAGGGGGTAAGAGTGCTAAGGATGTAGGGGAGAGGCCTCCTCTACTTTTCACCTCAAGTATTTTCTCTCCCCCTCTCAAAGCTTTAAGTCCTTTGTTTGCTTAACAAACCATCACAACCGCACCCAGTGCAGTGGGGAGGGATGTGCCTCCCTCAGGAGCCAGCCCAGCGTCCACATGTGTGGTCTGTCCCCCAGCCATCCACAGCCAGGCTCCCGTGGCCGCTCTCTGCGGCTGTCCCCCTGGGGGGACAGGCACCTTGCTGCCAGTAAGCATGCCTGCTGCTCTTCCCAGCAGCCCAGAGCGATGAATCAGGTCCTTCTTCCCTCCCTCTTGTGCCGAGACTGTGCTTTCCTCCTGTCTGGACTTGACCCAGGCAGCTCCTGAGACAGACACACTGCCTGGTGCCCCAGCCACCCACTACCTGTCTTCAGCCCGCAGCCGCCCCAACAAATCCTGGGCAGACACATTCCATAATCTGACTGGTTATCTACTGTCAATCACGTGGCAACATGGCGTCAAGATCCCCCCATCCTCGCCTCATTAACTGTCCACTGTCCGTGACTTCCTGAGTGCCAAGTAGGCATGTCAGCCATGTTGGAAGGAACTGCAACTTCTTGGTCAATGGATCAAAATCTGATTTTAGTAAAATGGTGTATTTCAAAGCAAATGAAAATAAAAGCTGTGAAGTACATTTCATTTGAACTCCTAAAGCCTGCTCGTGCCATTTTATCTAATAATTTCCAAGTGACAGTTCTATAAGGCTGTTATCCCCATTTAAGAAATGAAGAAAATGAGGCTCTGAGGACTTCAGTTCCTGGCTCACAAGCACTGGCTCATGGGATCCTGCTGATGACAGAGTTTGCAAAGCCAAGTGCCTGGACCACTGAGCAGCCAAAGAGTGAGGGCTTCCACCAATAGTACTGCTGACCACTTCAGTCAGGATGACCCGGGGCCAAACCCAGCTGTTCTTAGCTAAGCCCAGTGTCTTTCCATTTACACCTCACCATCCTCTCAGCAGGCGCAGCAGCCTTCACAAGCAGCTCTTATTGCCCCATCTCCAAGTAACACCTAAGAGGGAGTCGCTGGATTGCCCAGAGCAACGGGTATGTGACTAGCATCTTTCTTAGGCTTCGCCACATCTCCCTCAAAGGAGAGGACAACATTTACACATGGATGTACACAGGAGGGCAGTTAGGGCAGCTTGAGAGCTTCTGAACTGACAGGGTTAACCAATAAAATGCATATAGGGCTGCAGGCATTATTGAGGATGTGGACAGAGGATAGCAGAGGACAGGAAAAGCTGCTAACTGCCTCATCTAACAGAAGATGCTTTCAAAAAATAAAGGTGACAGAACTCTTTTCAGAGGTATTTTGCAGTTTGCAGGGGAAACATATTTATTCTATATGAACTTTTTTAAAGCATCGGCCCTCCTGCCCGTTCTTGACTAAATATTACTGTTTCTGGCAGTGGATAATAAATATGCTCTGACAAAAATAATTTGAAAGAGCTGTTATTACTGTCGTACCTTCTCGGTGACAGGAAACAGCTACGAGATGCTCCTGGTCGCAGGGTCCTCCCAGACGTTTGCTTGAGGAGTCAAATCTGTAAGAAAAGATCTTACACATCTTCAATGAAGGAAATTATAAAGACACCCCTCCCCAAACATGTCGCAAATTGAGCTTTGCTTCAAGAGCAGACACACGATGTATAGAGATCTCCTACTGCCTTTGCATGCATTATAGTAGACAATGAATTGATTTTATATATTTCCTCAGACCCACCACCCATAATCTGAAAGTGTCTCAGATATGCCAACTGACGAAAGTCTTTAAACACTTAGATCATTCGATATATTTAAAAAGTGCGAGAAAGGTCATAATGTTATAACTTAAAAGACTTCCAATAACTCATACAATCTTGTCCAAGAGGATCTTTAAGTATTTATATCATATCCTTTGTCCTACTTGCAACTGGATTAGAAAAACCTTTAAGTTTTCCCCTGCTTTCTGCAAGTAGAAAAAAAAGAAGAATCACGTGAAATTGCTTACATAAAATATTCAAAATAGCATTGAGAAGAAATGGTATTTTTTTAAGCTAACAGTATTAGAGCGCTACAATATAGGTATGCAAATCTATGCAATAACAGAACCTGAAACAAATTATGAATGGAAAAGTCAGCAATAGCCAGTGGGCATTCATTTTCAACAAAAGCATCCTATAAACCTATAGGATTATCAAATTTGCAGGGTGAAAAGTCTGCAATCTCCAAATAGAATACACAAATCAGTGGTTACCAAACCTGGCTATGCACCAGAATTACCAGGCAAGTCTTTTAAAAATAGATTCCTAGGTCACAGTCCAAACTATAACGACTGAAGCAGTCGCTGGGGCCCCTTTAAAAAAACCACCAGGGAATTACATTTGGACCAAGACTTCAGGACCTGTCTGCAGCCAGCTTTGTACCATTGATCCCTGTGAGCATTTGGAAACCCATATCTTTGTTCACCAATTAATGATAAAACTTGGCTTCTTCCCACTAAGACCATTCTAAACCAGTCAATCCTCTTAGGGGGAAAGCTTTTCAGGATTTTCTTAACCAGTCCAAAGGTGAATCTATTATGAAACAAAGCCAATTATATCTCACCTAAGCGATTTATTCACTTGGTTGACTGCTTTCTCCGCTTATTTTTTTTTTAAAGGGGCGTGTGTGTGAGTGGGAGGCTATGTCCATTTATTTTATATGAGATCTTTTTAAGTTAAAAATGTAAAAACTAATGTTATTTTAAAATAACCCATCACAATTCAGGATAAAACTAGATGCAAATAGGTTCACTGAATCGTTGGGAGAATTTGTTTTAAATGTATTCCTTGCTTTGCATGAATAAATAACTCACAAATCATCACTGTCCACCTTCTCAAAATACCCAACCCTTAGCATGGTGGTTTCATGGAGGAGTCTCCAGAAGTCTGTTTCAGGCTTGTTTGTTTTTAAGAGCGTTTAAAAAACATGAAAGTAAAATTCTTTTGGATGATTCTTCCTTTGCTCCTGCACATCTCAGCAATGGACAATCACAATTTATGAATTCAGGAGAGGTGGGGGCAGCCTGCTGCCTCACTAGAAAGGACACATGACATGAAGTACGCAAAACAGGCCGTGGAGTAGCTGGGCTTCATTGTCAAAATATTCAAATGATCACCAAAAGAAAGCTATTCCTTTCTGATTTCAACAATACTCCTTGGCCTCCAGGGCTCACAGGAGCTTATTCTTAAGCTGTTCAATGTAAGCAGCACTCGTGAAAGAGGAGAACTCTGGCAGGGAGGAGATCAAATCCCTCCGCCTTCCCCACCTGCCATCTCAGCACCAGTGTAACATTTAAATAGTTAACAATGCGGCGCAGAGCCTAACAGCGGGCCTGGCCCCGGAGGAGAAAATCATGTGCACTGTACAACAATTTAATAAAGCAGAGGAGAGACGGGCAGAACAGCACATCTAAGTTGGACAGGGTACTACTCGTAGACTGCTTTCCACGTCAGAATTTAGATTTCAGAATCAGAGAACAACGTTTTAATATGTCAATTATTTTGGGGAAAAGGGGGCCTCATAAAAAAAATGACCCCATAACAATAAACATTCCTAAACACAGATGTTTCATAGATCCAGAGTAACAAGAAAACAAGAAATATCTTTTTTTTGGTGGGGGGGAGAGGAACAACAGATTGGCTTTAGTTAATTGTTTTAAATAAACAGGAAATGCTTTGGGGGAAATGATCTCTTTTTCGTGGATGACAAAAAGTAAAGTTTCGTGGGTCCACAGCATACAATTTCTAGGATGCATTTCTGCTGTCACCGTATGTTTTTTTCTGGGTATTTGCTTCTGAGAGCAGCATTTCAGAACCGTCCTTTTCTCTGTTAATGAACTGGTTTAGCTGCCTGCTGAGCATTCACTGAAACCTCAGCTGAACAAAGGCCATTTCCCTCCAGTTGCAGCTCATTCACTTCTAGTTACTCCTGATTTTGTGTAAGCAAAGTCTTTAAACTGACTTTTGCTGAGGATCTGAGTGGGAAGGAAGGGGCCGGGCACTGCACTACACTGCGCCTCGGTTTGAGCAAAAGGCTTCTCCACATGGAACATGTACAAGCCTCGCAAATAAAGTTTTTCTTTAATTTCCTAAGGGCTGTAATTCCAGTGGAAAGGCGCCCACCAATTTGGTAGATTACAGGCCAACTAAAGCTCACTGCAGTGAGGTGGATCACAGCGTACAGTGAGATTATACCCCTGAAGTGGGGACTCTAACTGGGGTGTCCAGATTGGTCTCAAAACTGCATTGTTTTAAAGATGACGTTGAGGGTGGGTCACAAAAGGGTTGCTTGAAGCTTGCACATTGGTCTGACAGCTGACTCTCTACCTTCTCAAACGACCCCTGGGGAAATCATTTACAACCTAAGGTTTCAATGCCCTCTGGATGTTAGCAATGGCCCTAATCTCTGCCTTCAAACCTGAATTTTCATTCAAACTCCAGATGAGTCCATTTCTTAGGTCTTCTCAGCTTGGGTATCTCACAGTGCCCCCAAAGGTCAGCTAATGGTGGGGCCCCACGCAGCTGCCCCTGACTTACTTCCCCAACAGCCCCACTGTGATGACAGCACGGTGGGGATAAGTCCTCTACCTGAGGAGGTGGTGTGAGGACCTGGAGATTTCCATGCAGCCTGGTAGGGGAGGGGCTGACCTGAGGATGGCCACTGTTTTAATCACTTTAAAGCCCTCAAAAAAACCACTGAGTAGGAAGCACTAACCCTATTTTCCTTACAGGGAGCCTAAGGCTGCGGAGTGAGTCTAATTTGCTGGTGTTCACACAACCAGCCAGCAGCAGAGCTGGAATTTGCATTCAGAGTGTGTGATTTGAAAGTCCGCGTTATTAATAGGTCAGTCTCTTCACCATGTCACTTCCCAGCTTCCCCCAAGTCAGAAACTCTGGAGTCATACTAGATTTTTCTCACTGACTAAGCTATACAGATTCTGCAAGCTTATTGTCTTTCAAATGTTTCCTTCTCTTTGTTTCCATAGTTACCAATGTTTGGGTGATGTTTTGCCTGCAGGATCAGTACAGCCTCCAAATCAGCCAGGACAATTCTGGGATTTTGTTTTGTCCTCCCAATCGTTTTCCTTCCTAACTCACTTAAAACAGGTGGCAGGCTTTGTAATTCTGTGTTTTAGCCCAGAGGATGGCAGAAGCACTCTGCCATTGTTAATATCCACACCAAATGAGATTTTGCCCAACTTCTGGAACTGAAGGAGAGGGTGGATCAGAAAGGCACACCTCCCCCATCCTGATCTGCAAAGGAAAAAGAGCTGTTGACCCTCAGCTCAGCAAGAGGGCACTCCTTCAGCTCTGGCTCTCCAGCAGCCTGTGCACCAGCCAGGGCCACTGCCCTGAGGATCTGCTCAGGGAGGGGCCCAGCAGCAAGAAGTTTGCAGGTGCAATGTGTCGCCCTGGGGCAGTGAGATGCAGAAATCAATCAAGAAATCACTACTGTGACCAGAGGCCTGAGGCCAGACCCTCACCTACCAGGTACCAGGGAAATCTCCAGATTCTAGGTGCACCCCCTGGGTGAGACACAATGCGAGCTGAAATCTGAAATCTCCCACAATGTGGAAGGCAGAGTCTGTGGTGTGAGATTCAGACTTGTGAGATGCCTCCGAGAGATGTAGGGACCCCAGGCTGCATCTAGGGTACCGACTGCATTCCAAGCTAGAATGAACTCATTACTTTTCAAAAAGGGCCACCCCCTTTTGCAGAGAGAACACTCGATTCTAAAGGCACTGGTGACATGGAGGCAGTCCTGTGCTTTTAGAACTCCAGGGCAGATACAGAAGGAAGGAAGGAAACAGACACAGATGTTAAAAGTTTACTCACAAGATTAATGCCTCTGATTCCTATGCAAATACCTAGAAAGGGAGAGGCAGAGAAAGTTATCTTTAAGACCTTTATCTTAAACTCTGAATTGCTTGAAGCCAAAAGAAAAAAATGGAAGCCTACTAGACAAGGGGGCCAGAGCTGATAATCCCAAGGCACTGGGCATCCTAGCTGCCCCAGCCTGGACAGGCCTCCTGGACCAGCTTGCTGGATAGGGACTGGGGCTGTAGGTTCCACAAGATGGAAACGACAGTGCAAAAACAGAGGTACCTGTGGAAGAGGTGACTCCACCTCAGGAGATAGGAAATAAATCCTCAACATGATGACTCTGTTGGCTCAAAGATAGGGCAGTAACCACTCTGGCCCCAACTGAAATGTCTAAGGCAGCCCTGACTAGGTCAGTCGTGTCTTCCAAGCAAGTTTCATTTTGGTTCTGTGGTATTTAAACAGCTGAGACCTTCCCTCCATGAGGCTCATGAAGGCCCTGCTGAAATCCAGAGCCATAGCGATAGCCACGGAACCTGAGAGCCATGCACAGGAGGATCCATTTTGATCCACAGTGGTCCTGAACTTGGGGCGGTGGGGTGGGGTTGGGGAGGAGGCAGCGTAGTGGAGAGTGGAAGAGTAGGCCACTCTATTGGCCCAAAAAACAGTTTTCATGGGGCTTCCTCAAAACCTGCCACCACCGGTCCTCCCTGGTGGCGCAACAGGTTAGGATGAAGCTCTGCAAGCTGGCCGCAACCACTTCAGTGCAAGTTCGATCCCCGGCCCCAAGGGTGATCCACATGGTGTGGCAGACCTCTCCTGACCCGCCTGCTGCTCCCCTCAGCAGTGTACTTCGTTGATCTGCCTGCTCTGCTCCCCACTTGTCTCTGGTGAAGCCTCTCACCACCCCTGAACCTCTCTCTGGCTTGTACCCAGTTTTGTATGCGTAAATAAATAAATCTTTAAAAAAAAAAATCCCGCCACCACCCATGAGCACGTCAAGGCAGGTCTGTGTAAAGCGACATTTCTACAGACTGGAGATAGAAGTCCAGCCTGACTCCTCCATCTGTTTTTGGAGTGACTTTCCTTTATTCTAATTACAATGCTGCTGTTAGTTGATTCCTCTAACATTCAAATGTGTTCCTGTCACTTGGCTGTAGGAAATTCATCAATGGTCTCATGAGTTTCTGTCAATTGCAACCAAGAGTCCTGATTCATCAGAACCATAGAAGGTTTTAATCATGAGAGCAATGCGCTCAGGTTCGTGTTACAGAAATCATCCTTAGATGTCCAGCCTATGCTTCCAGCTTTATCCATTATACACATTAAAAATCAGTAAAGCAGGAGTTCCCTTGTTGGTGGAAAGACCACAAAAACCAAAAAACACAAAATGCTACACAGAAAGAATACATGTAACTTCACAGAAAAGTTCTTTGTCCTTCCAGAATCAGAACAAACAACCCTTAACAGACTGAGTTACTATGCAGGGTAGATGCTAAGCACTATAGGGAAGCAACAGAAAGCAATCATCATCTTAGTGTGGCTATGATTTACATGCTGATTGTATATGTCTGTTGTTATGTCTGTCAACAAAAAAAAAGGGAAAAAATTACCTTGGTAAATGCCACGTCATGGATCAATTAAGTTATTCCCCCAATAAAGTCCCCTTTGTTACAGTATAAATATGCATAGAACTTCTAGTGTTATGTTAAACATACTGATAAGGAAACGTGATGGACTAATTTTAACAACATTTAACACTCTTCTGGATTATGACATCCAAGTCCCTTCATCACCCAACTACATTCATTTTAACTGCTGGTTTGTCCAGGAGTCAGGAAGTAAAGGAAGTTCAATAACATTTCTTTGGTGAGAACTTTTCTTACCTAAAAGTGGTGAAGAATGTGTTTTGCTCTTCCTCAGTCTGGGATGTGAGGCGTATGCTCTCCTTGTGCCAGGCTGTGTCCCAAAGCTAGTTAAAACCATTAGCCAAACAACAAAAGCTCTACTAGATGCAACCCAAGGAAGCTGGGGCGGTACAGAAGGGGCCTGGGGTCAGATGGGGCTGGGACCATCCACTGGTTCTGCCACTTGCTGAGTCTATAATCTTAGGTGAGTTCCCCAATTTCTCTATCATTCAGAGCTGTGATGAGAGTGTGTATTGTACATGCAGATGTATCAAGTAGACACAGTCTGTTGAAGTACCAAGAATGATTTCACATACTAGGTAAGTTCAAAATTAAGAAATAGTAATAACTTGTTTCAGAATACAATATATAGGTGTAAATATATCTATGTAACAGAAAATATAAATTGATTCACTTCAGTAATCTTTCTTTAATTTGGATCATCATGATACAATTCCATTTCCTAACATGTGCTTGTAAAGGAAATTTCTACCATTTCCTGCATCCTTCAAAGCTTTGTATGTCATGTATTTGAAAGATACATACATTCTTAAGCAGTGTAATAGAATTTGTTGTGCTTTTATAATGTGTCACATTTAAACAGAGAAAACTATTACAAATGGGCCTGGCGTGAATGGCGCTTACAGGGATCACACATGATATACAGAGGTGAATATGATACTAGATTTTTCCTTTTGACTGTGTTGGGGGGGAGGGAAGTGAACTACTTTAGCTAGAACCATTTTGAAAATTTGAATTTAAACATGCACATATAGTGTACTCTTCACTTTGGCCTTTACCAGGGGCAACTATGAGTAGCCTAATGAGTAAAATAAATTAGGAAGTGGTTTATCTGAGAAGTTTAGGGGGAAAATTCAAGTGTTCGATGGAATATAAAAAAAAAAACTTACAAAGGAAACTGGAATTTTAAAAAGTACGGCATATTACAGTTAAGGACATTTTACAGAAGAATGCAGAGGCCAAGGGTTATGGTTGAACAACACCATTAGCATGAGGGAAGGGAGGTTCTCTGTGCGAAGGGAGGGTCAGGAGGGTCGCTCTGAGGTGAAGACAATGGACTTGATTAAGTGGGGATTACATACACATTATGGAGAAAACAACCCAAATATTGGCTATAGAATTTAAGGCTGGAGTTAAGAATCGCCATTTTGTAACAGGCAGTTTAAACAAATCATCTCCACATGTCATTGGAGAAGGACGATAAAGCGTCTGATAAGTATGGGGGTTTCTCTGCTGATCACAAATTCCCTCAGACACTGACTTTAGGGGCACACCTATTTCATAACATTAGGAAGTTTGGACAGAACCCATAAAAACTGAGAATCATTTCAGAAGCTTGGTTTGGAGACTGAATTGCAATATATGTAATATTTAAATGAGATTCTAAATGGGGGTTCACATTCCAAATTGTCCCTTGGTATTTTTCTGTTGAGAAAAAAACTTGAAAAACATTTTTTTTTTTTATTTCAGGGGAGGGAAATCACAGGTTTTATGGAGCTAACCATGATAACAAAAGCTGAGTGTACAGTACACCCCTTTATTTCTGAATAGATATGAATCGATATCAATGGCAGTGCAGCATAGTCTCATGATTTTTCTAAAGGAAGAGCAAAGAATTGCCTTTTCCCTCAGGCTCTGAGGTTCTTCAAATGCAAAGTCCCCAACAGCAAGAGTTCTCCTCACATAAGCCTCTCTCCCAGGTAGAAGCCAGGGCTGTGGTACCTACTTTACCATGGAAGAGACAAGAACACAGACCCTACTGGCCACAGAAAGCAAACTGGGCAGAAGCCAGACGTTTCTGCAGAGACACACTTACCTTTCTAGGCTTGAGGAACAGAGGCTTTTTAGATGTGACATGAAACAGAGGCCACATCAGACATAAGAGCAATCCTAAGGGGGGGAAAAATCAAAAGTTTAAAAACAAGGCACTGAGAAAAACCACCATGGTACTATGTGAGCAGACCTTTATATATACACAACATGAGTTCAGGAATGCCCTCGCGGCACTCCACGGCATCGGCATCGTATCCCAGCATTCCAGAGGCACGCCTTCACGTTCTCACAGAGTGCAGTGTTGGAAAGAGCAGCGAGGGGGGTGGGGGTGCAGGAGCTGTGGTGCCAGGATGCCAACAATCAAATCCAGGTGGCTCCTGGAGCCACTTCGAAAGCCCACACGACTCGTGAATATCTCAGCTTTCTCGCCTGTGAAATGGAGACAATCCCCTCTGCCTGCAGACCTTCCGAGGACGCACTGAGATCCTCTGAGTACAGTGCCCAACCCTGAGCCCAGATTAGCAAGGAGCACTCAGGTATAGGCAGTTATTTCCCAGTGACCCCTCCAACTCAAAAAAGCCTCACGGCCTCAGGCAGAAACTAGAATCTCTTAAATGTGTAAACTAAGCACACAGTCCTCTGGGAAAAGGAAATGCCTGAGTCCTCTGAGGGTAAAGCGGGGAGGATGGAGGATTGTAAGGAGCAAACAAAGGTCACCAAAAGTCAACAAAACACAACCACAAACTCAAAACAAAAAAACACCTTTACTTAACTCCAAGTGTGTTTTTTCAAAGACAAGGCTGTCATGAGAAGTTACAGCTTGGAGAGCAGAACATGTGGACAGCAGCTACCCAGTGAAGGTCATTTTAAATTATTCTGTATTTCAGAGCAGTCCTTACTGCAGTTCAGTCTAGTGCGTGAGATGCCTCCCACTCACTGACTAGATAAGCCTTTATTAGCGCTGCTGTATTTGGTCAGTTTGGGTGGACAGGAAACTGTTGAAGAGGGAGGTATCTGGTCTATTTCTACTAGGAAGTTTGCTTATGTAGATAAACACTCGCACACAATACAGAGATGTAATATATGTCGATCCCTGAAACTGTTTTTGAGGATTTGACTGTCAAATGATTTGAAATTATTCCTAGATATTCCAGCAGGCTACAGTCCAGAGAAAAGGCACTTTGGTTGGGATCATGTCAGCTAACTTATTTGATTCTATAAACAGAGCAAGAACACATTTTTAACAGTCACGTCCTGGGACAGTTGTAGTTCTTTCTAGCAATATGGACAAAGATATGTCTCATGGCTAAACGCTGAAATATCAAGTGGAAAACTGTGGTTTGATTTGTATTTTTCTCCCATCCCCTCCCCCTCCCTATTTTGGTATGATTTCACACGAAATTACTTCCAGAAACAAGGAGGACGGAGCAGCCAAGTTAGAGGGCCTAAGTGCTATGCTTACGGCTTTCTTATCTACAAGTTAGTACTTACGGGGGTGAGAGTCTATCAATGATCAAGGCCATGACAGCGTTCCTGTTTCACAAGAAATCTGCAAATCTCCGCAGAATCACAGCCTCTTCAATCTACCACATCTGCATGGCCCATGTGAACATTCATCCCTCTACAAGATTCCTGCTACAACTCAAATATGTAGACCTGTATTTTAACTTCATTGTTGCCTCTAATCAAGCCAGAAATATGAGCAGAGTTCTTTCAAAGTCATGCTGGTGATAGTGTGGAGAGTGAAATAAAGCCGGTTCCAGGACTTGGGTACTCGCTTACCTGCTCCCCATTTCCTAGAAATTTCCATTATGATATTTTAACATTTATTTTTACTGAGACAGCATTGGTCTATAATACCTGACATGATTCAGAGGAACAGAACCACATTGCTTTTTCAGACCTGTGTTACCACACCACACCCCCCAACATCGGGCACCCTAGCCCTCAAATGCAATCCACTGGGCCCCCTCCATAGTTCGATTCCCACCCACCCCCAACACCACCATCTTCCTCTGCTCTGGTAATCTCAATTCTACAAACAGATTTCAGGGTTGGTTATTGGTTTGGTTTTATCTGACTCTGTTTCTCCATATTTCACATATAAGTGAAATCATCTACATTTATCTTTCTTTTTCTGGTTGACTTCACTTAGCATAACCCCCCCCCATACCCATGGGTAGAAATTCATGTTGTTGCAATTCATAATCATTTAAAAATGTTATTTTTTCCAAAGAATGCTGACAACTATTTTTTACATAAAAATCTGGTTTAAAAAGAAGTAAATTTTAACTTGAGCATAGCTCAGAAATTAAACCTATCCTAGGTAAGTCCCTATGAAATGAGTATAAGTTTTTTAAGCATCAAAATTTCCCTTACATTTCTCACTTCTCAGCAGTAAAAGTTGCCATTTCCTTCAGTTGAGAAGGCATTTGAGACACAGTGGTGGTAAATCTGGTGAAAAAACGTTGTCAAAGGATATTCTGTTTAACATCAAAGACTTAACTGTAAAATGGAAGCTCTGTCCATCTCAATCAAAAAATCTAGTCAAGTGAATGTCTACAAATTTCAAATTACAAACACTTTCATTTTACTGAAACTATCCCGACAGTGTGTTGAGATTTTTAGGAAAAATTTAGAGAACGCTTATGTTTGAAGAGTAGAATGCCATATACCTTTTATGCTTAAGTTTTGAAGCACAAAACTTAGCAAATCCAATAAGAACTAACTATTTCTCCACTAAATAATTTTTTTTAAAAGCAGTAGTACCAATCAGGTAACAATAGATCAATCAGGTTTTTCGAAAATGTAGTATTTGCAGGAGAAGCCTGGATAAGTAATTACATTCCAAGTAATGTACAGGGAGCTATCAATCCCCATTCATTTAGCACCAGAGCCAAGAGCTTTGCTAGGCTTGGAGATATAAAAATGAATACGACACAGCTGCTTTGCTTCCAGCTACAAGAATACACCTAAACAAAGAGCTGCCAGGCAGTGTGTTAAGTGCTATAATAGAGGTGTGCACAAAGGACTGGAGGCCAGAGGAAGAAGCCATAAATTCTTCCTGGGAAATCAAGCAAGTGAAGAGACCTGTAAAAAAGGTATGCCGATGTTTCCCTGGGATAAGCTCAAGTCTTTCCTGTGGTGTTCTAAAAAGCCAGGCCAGTCATTTTAGGATTTATGAACTGTTCTAATGACAAAGGCTGTACTGGCCTACGAGGCGGTTTCGTCTATGTCTGACACACACTGCCAGCTATACTATCCCAAGATAAGTTTTAAAAAATAAACGTATTGTCATAATAGTCCCACAAGAAACACACAATCCCAAACAGCGGGAATAGCTATCCTAGTGAAATTCAGCTCCAAAATCCAAAGAGGTTTGGAAACAGGAATGGATGTTCTAGAAACTCAGTTATATTAGTGATGTTTATTTTATCACAATTTTTCTGCTAAAAAAATATATATAGAAGAATCCCCTGATTATCTCAGGGTTAATATTTGTCTTTCTCTACTTCTGTTTAAAAAAGAAGGGTGTTGAATCAACTTCTACTTAACATCATTTATTATGCATACCCTATCCCTACTTATAACATAGTTGTGACAGAACCTCCATTGTTCATTACACACTAGCCCCAAACTCGAGTCATTCTAATGTAAGCATGAGAAACCACCGTCTCCTTTGGGGTGAATTTCCAAATTCCTCTGTGTTAAATTGAGGTCTAATTTTCCCTGTGCCTGGTTTTCACAAGAAGGCCCATTCCACCCCATGTGCTCCTTTTCAGCTGTCAATAAACAGAGGCAGTGAATTCCCCCACGGCTTCACAAAGCTAGTTAGGCAGAGCCATTCATTCCTTCAGGAAAACAGGGCATTGATTTCAGCAAGTTCCCAGGGAGCAGCTGCAACAAAGAGATCAAAGGCCCACCTCTCTCTCCCTCCACTGCTTTCATCAGGCCAGGCCCAGACAAACAGCGACAGGTCTCCTTGAGAGGAGGAGAGGGCCCAGCAGACCACCTCATGGTTCAATTCAAATTCATCCGTTTCCTACATTCCAGTGACAGTCCAGAATGCTAACCATGACAAACCAGCACAATCCCCCAGCATAATATACTGCTCGCTAGTTCATCCAAGGTCAGAGGGAGAAAGCAGGCATAGAGTGTAGTCCTGCGCTTCGAGGGCCTGTGGAGCATCATGGCCCCTGACATTCCATAAATAAACTCCGGCTCACTCTCCCTTTTTCCATCCTGCAACCCCACAAGGGATGGTCTCAGTCAGCCTGCAATTCTTTTTATGTCACTGTACCCAAACCACTCAGACACGTTATTCTTGATGCAATACTTGCAGTGATGAGAGGAGTGACGCTGAGCGGGCACCCTCGGGGTTCACCCCCATCTGAGGACCCCAGAGAATCTGCCTTTCTCAGGGCTTCCCACAGGGCTGATCTCCAGTGAAGGCCAAAGGACTAAAGAGTGTCAGTTTGTATAAATTCTGTTTGCAAAACAAAAATGTGAACAGAGACAGGACAGTTGGCTTTTTGGTTTGAGCTAGGTAATCAGGGAAACTGGCAATTCAAGCTGCTCAGTGACAAGCTGTGTGAATGGGGTGTGTGTGTGTGTGTGTGTGTGTGTGTGTGTGTGTGTGCGTGCGTGCGTGCGTGCGCGTGTGTGCGTGTGTAAGTGACTACCGGGGCCCTGAGGGATTTAGGAAAGAAAATGGATTATCCTGATTGGCTACCTACACTGAACAGATGTAATTAAAAGGCCTCCAAATTCTCCTCTGAATTCTGAGCTACTTCTTGACACCACCTTCGGAAAAGCCTGTAACAAAACGGGTTCATTTTATTGTGCTCCCTTCCATTTCTGTCACTAATCCTGAGTAAACACGGGAATAGATGGGTTAAGTTTCAAAATTCCTAAACCCAAAAGAAAATAAACAATATTGGAATGAAAGCAATGGAGAACTCATTCCTTGACACAGAACACAACCTTCCCATGTGCCCATCTCAGGGCTTCAGTGTCGACCTAGGGGATCACCGAAACCCCAGAGCTATCCTCACTGGTATTCATTTCACTGCCAAAGATGCCATTTGTACAGCCTACTGAGCTGTACAAGGAGAAGACTTTCACTTATGTTTTAAGTCGGGACAGAAATAAACTTGGAAAATACAGAATTCCACCCTGCACAGGAACAGCTATGTCAGCAGGCAAAGTATGGCAGTTACATTAGGGACCCCAGAGCTGACATGGGCACTGATTCACTTCAGGGCTCTGTCTTCTTACTCTTTCAGAACAAAGACAGAGATGCCACTCAAGAACTCGTTTGTAAGATGTTGTGAAATAACCATTCTTCAAAAAAGATGTATCTCATCAAATAAATAAAGCTGGTCGCATGACTAAAATCACCTCCTATAATAGATCACCCTGTAATTCAACAGAGCTGTTCTAAAGACTCACTAAGTTTCTATAAATCAAATCATTTTTTAAAAAGCACTCATAGTTTATTACTTACAGAAATGCTATGGCAAATGACGGAATACACTCATTAATTCATTTCTATATCTTTCAAAAGCATTTATAAAGCACTTAGAAACATCCATTTGATCTCCCCACAACTATCTGAGATAGATGGCTTTATTAAGATGGTTTCATTAATTTCTATTTTTGATTAAGGAAAATGGGCTCAAGGGTGGTAATAAATTGATTTGCTAAAGTCACAGAATTAATAAGCAGCAGAGTCATAACTTAAAGTATTTGCTTTCTAAATTCTAAGCTGTTTCTGTTGTACTTAGTTACCCTGCATGCAGATAATTACTTGCTGAAGTTCTCTCACCATAATTATTCTATATTAAGTCATCATCATCTATTTCTAAACCCAATGCACTGTGCCACTTGCATTCAATGAGGCAGTGTGCAAGAATGTAGAGTCTGGTGTGGACTCTGGGTGTCATCTGTTAAGTTTTGTAAATTAAGCCATTAGCACTATTTTCAGGACCTCGTCTACACCTCTTCATGAGGAATACCACCTTCTTTCAGAAGATTCATGAAGAATCAAATTAGAAAAATTGTATGAAGCACCTAGACCAACATTAACATGTAACAAACCAATCAAACCAATGCAAAACTTGTTAAAAGGAAAAATGCTTCCTCTTCAATAAAAAGACAAAATTTAACTTGTCTTCTGGTGCTAGCAATTTAGCACTCAATTCTAGAGGTCCCAGGGGGCCAACCTAGAACCAAGATTAAACTCTCATAAACAGATAAAAGTTAGTATACAAAATAGAGACACTAATTTACTTCTAAAAAGTTAACTGAGGCAAATCCCTGGTTTCTATAAAGTAATGATGTGATGTACCTTTACAATCAGCTTTGCTTCTGGCCATTAAACCAACTTAAGTAGAAATACATTGAAGAGAAAAGCACATACTAAGAATATGTCTTGCATGTTGCTAGTGCTTTAAGTTTTCAAAGAACATTCTTCATTGATTCACACTGCTCACGAGGAGAAAACAGATTAACTTTCCAACACAAGACAAGACCACCAGTAGAAAACCACAAAATTATTTTTAACTCCTTGTCTTGTTTTTTATAAACCCCATCAATAGATGGTGGTATGTAGATGTTACAGTACAGAGTGTACAGGATAATGTGGGAAGACAGAGACAGAGGCCACTATGTCTGGGAGAGTCTGAAAAGGCTTTGGAGAGGAGGTGGCATTTATGCAACCTTTACACGGTACTGAAGTACATCTAGAATATTCTTCATTGTCCTTGAGTGTGAAGAGATTTTTCTCTGAATTCTGAATATGTCATTCAGTACTCAGCTCTTTACTGTTTTTATTGACTTGCAAACTTAAACGAATCCTTTCCTTTTAATCTAAGATTCTGACAGTTAAAGAGGCAGGGAGTTGCAACCGCTGTGGTTTGGCCAGTACCTCTTAGTCTCTAGTTCTACAATTTCATGATTTTCAAAATTATGTTTCATTCTTATACTCCATGACCTACCATTTTTAATAACAAGTTAACTGATAGCCTGTTAACACTGACAAATTTTTTTTCAAAATTTATCATAGAAATTAGGAATGAGAAAGAAGATTTAAGAATGCCTAAAGCTCACTAAAGAACCTGTTTCAGTACTTATTATACTATTTTACATATAGTATAAAAACTGTGATAATTTCAATTTTCCCCTTCTGATTTTTTTGCAGTTAGTGTTATACATGTTAAAAACTGTACTGTGTTATTTTTAAGTAATTATCTTTAAAAAATTTAAGTTAGAAATCTTAACACATTTACCCAACTATTAATCATTTCCAGTGCTTTTTATTTCCATCTGGTATTATTTTCCTGCTTTCTCAAAGGCTTCTTTTAATATTCCTTGTAGTGTGGGTATAGTAAAGGTAAAAACTTCAACTTTTGCATTCTTAAAAGTCTTCATTTCACTTTCTCTGTTAAAATTCATTATTTTCATTAGCTATATATTTATAAGTTGACAGTGTTTTCTTTTAATTCTTTAAAGATGTTGCACCACTGTCTTCTGGCTTACTGCTTTTGATGAGAACTCTGCTGTCATTCTTTAATATACAGTATTTTCTTTTCTCCGTCTACCTTAAAATATTTCTCTTATTACTGGTCTTCAACTAATTGGTTCTGTGTGTAGCTGTGACTTTCCTCATCTTTTTGTATATATGCCTAATATTTAAGATTCTTAGATTTTTATTTATTCTTTTTATCAAATTTGGCAAATTTTCAGCCATTATTCCTTCAAGAATATGTTCTATTTCTGCCTTCTTTTAGAGACTCCAATTATACAAATTTTTGGCTGTCCGAAGCTGTCCTAAGGCTCACTGATTGACTGGGGTTTTAACCCAATGTTTTGTTTTCTAGCATTCCTACTGTTATGTCTTCAAGTTTGTTAATTTTTCTTTCCACAGTGTTTCAACTACTATTAATCCTATCCAGTTCAATTTTCATCTCAGATGTTTAGGTGTCTCTAAATCAATATGGGTCTTTTTATACCTTCTATGGCCCACAGAGTCTAAAATATTTCTATCTGGCTCTTACAAACAAATTTCATGATCTTTTATAGGTTTCTTTTAATATATTTTTAGGCAAGATCAGAGGAGCCTTTAGTTTTGGGCTGATTTTGCCGCACTACTGAGGGCCCTTCTAAACACTCTAATGGCACTCATACTTCCCAGCCCTCTCTGAGCTGCATTTTCCTTTTCAGTAGCTCTTCCCCAGTCTTCAGTAGTTCTTTTACATGGGGAAATAATTTGTTTACCTTCTTTCCATGCTCACTATTTTGTGCTACTCTCTGAAAACCTTTGTGCAATGTCTGAAAACCTTTGTTTCATGTATTTTTTGTGTGTGTGTCTTCTGTTTAAGGCAGAAGAATAAATCCAATTCCTCTGAACTAGATCATAGTTGAAAGTGAAGTTCCTTCAGTATGAAGCTCCATTTCCTTACATATGCAATAGTGTATGTAAGTACTGACAAATCTACATTATCTCATTTTATCTCTTCACATTACTGTGATATAAAAGATACCTCAAAGCTCAAAAAAAAATATGCCCCCCAAAAGTTTTCTGTAGTTCATTATAGAGCAGCCTCTGTCTTCTGGTCATTTTATTGTCCACAAAAATATGTGGTTTTTCAAAATGTACTGTGTAGAATGAAATAAAATTTTCTTCTCTATAAAGTACATTGTGAAGCAACTTAGTAGTACTTTAAGCTTATAATAATGAACAATATAGGATTAAGGGAGTAATATTTATTGAATGTTGCCAATGACCAAGTTTATATACCTCTTTTAATGGTGAACTTAACACAGTATTCATATAAAATTTTCTGATTCTCTGTGTATCTGCTCTAATACTGTTTTTGTATTAATTTTTTGTCACCTAGTATATGGGCAATTCCAAAGGAAATAACAACTTGATGAATTATCTATTTTGGAACTGGGGATCCAAATATTGTTAGTCTTATCCCATATGTTATTAGTATATGCCTATATTATGCTCTTTCCTTGTGTCATTATAGTAACATTATAAGCTGTACTTATTGTTTACCTATTTGTCTGTTGATAGTTAAGAGGTTCCATGGCAAGATATTTCCCTAGTTGCAAACCTCTGGTCAAAGAAAATCAAACTCCCAGAAAAAAAAAATCATTTGGCCTACCTAGGGTTACATGCCCCGACCAGGACTAGAAAGCAAAGAACAGTCCAGCTTGAGCCACTTATCCATCTCCACAGTGAGGTGGCAAAAAAAAAATCAGTGAAGTCAGTAACAAAGAGTTCTCCCCACACCCCCTATTTTGCTCCCCCCATCTTTATGAACAGAACATGTAAAAATTCCTGTTCTTATGGAACTTATCACGACATGAAGAGGAGACACACAGGTAAAATATCTATCAGACAGTGACTAAAAAATTAATGCAAAGAGGCAATGCAGGGAAAACAGGGCAGAGGGAAACAATGGCAATTTGAAATAAGGTGGCCTGGGAAGGTCTGGGTGAGGAGATGACACTTAGCAACAGTCTTGAGGTAAGGAAGCAGTGTGTCATGTGGCTATTGCTGGGAACAGCCACAGCAAAACCTCAATGTAGGAGCAAGAATATTGGTATGACTGATGCAGTAAGGGGGAGCATTAAAAAATTAGGTCAGAGGTAACAGGGCCCATATCATGGAGGAGCTGGTAAAGAGGCAAAGGAGCCACTGCAGAAAGTAACCTGATCAGACTTAAGAGTTTTAAATAACCTATCTGGCTGCTACTTGAAGAATGGATTATAGCGGAGTAAGTATAGAAGCAGGGAGACCAGTTAGGTTATTTAAATTAAAAAAAAATAATAATGAAGATTTGGACCAGTGTGGTAGAGAAGAGTTGGAAATACATACACCAGCCCCGCAGATAACATTTTGCTCCTTCTATACATAACTCTGAAAGGAAGTGACACCAAAGAAAATAGATGTACTTAGCCAAGATGTGTAATTCAAACTTCCTCAAAGTATCTATGTGGTATCAGACAAGTGAACCATCTCAAAACAATACAGAACCCAAGTAACATACAAGTTTCACTCCAATTTTTTTTGCACCACATTATACAGAAAAGTACAGTCATGTAATTAGTAAATACAATCTGTTGTGCATGAAGGATAAAAAAGTTAAAAGATCAACTTACAAAATCAGTGGTGATGCTGTCAGGTGGGAACAACCTAAAAACAAAAATAACAGTTATTAGTTTCATAAATTAGTTATACATGCATTTTTTAACTATAATCTTACTGAGATGACTGCAGATTCACATTTAGTTTGGAAGGAGATGATGATTACCCTTTACACAGTTCTCACAATATAACATTTCACAAAACTAAAGCATCACAGTCAGCATATTTTAGTACCACAATCCACTAGTCTTTTGAGATTGTACTTTTTGGGTATATTTCGTTCTATGGGACTGTATTGCCTCGAAGCTTACACACCCACCACCAAAATCAAGATACTGAACTGTTCCACCAGCCCCTTGATAAGCACACCGACCTCCTTCCCTTCCCGACATCTCCCTTCTGTCCCTATCTGCCCACATACCCATTTTAATGCTAAAATAACAACATTCCCTTGTGAACGTTTTTTACAAAACTTATTTTACTCCTGGGCAGAAGCGACATACCTAGTTATATGTCAAATCATCATTAAAGAATTCTACTTTTCTGTAGTAAAGAACGAGTTAAGTTTTCTCTCATTGTTTCCATCAGACTCAATTCAAAAAGCAAAAGGTAAAAGATAACCTAAAAGTTTCAACTAAATTCACAGATTCTATAGTTTTAATATGCATTAACAGACTTAACTTTTTTATTCATAGCAAAATTGAAGAAAGATGTTTTTAGTTTCACATTCCACATATTCACTGCTGGTATAAAGGGAAAAAACTGAGTTTCCTTTGTTGACTTCACACCCCAAACCTTTGCAGTAAAAACACATTTTGGTGGGGTTTTTCTGCTGATTCTTTTGGATTTTCTACATAATCATGTCATCTGAACAAAAATTTATTCCTCCCTACCCAACCTGTATACCTTTTATTTCCTTTTCTTGTCTTACTGCATTAGTTAGGATTTCAGTTGAAAAGGAACGATCAATGGGACATCATTACCTTGTTTCCAATTTTAGCAGCAAAGCTTCATCTTTGCCACCATTATATACAATAGTTGTATTCTTTTTGAAGATACCCCTTGTTTACAGAGAGTTTTAATTATGAATGAGTATTAGATTTTGTCAGATGTTTTTCTGCAACTCTTGATATGATCACATAACTTTTTAAGCCTATTGATGTGATGGATTACATTAACTTGTATTTGAATATTGAACTAGCGTAGCAGTCCTGTGAAAAACCCCTTTTAGTAATGGAATATAATTTTTCATATATGTAATACTGTGTTGGAGAGTTTTGAATGACTGTTCCTGAGAGATATTTATCTGTGTATAGTTTGCTTTCAATGGCTGACTGGCTTTGGTCATAGGGCAACACTGGCCCCACAAAATGAGCTAGGAAGTATTTACTCTGCCTCTATTCTCTGCAAGATTATTATAGGAAATTGGAATAGCTTCTTTCTTAATTGTTTGGCCAAATTCATGGATCTGAGCCCAGTGCTTTCTGTTTCGGAAGGTAGTTATTTTCTTTAATAGTTTTTTTTTTTCCAGATCATCTATTCCTTCTTTTGTGTTTTGGCAGATTATGCCTTTGAGGGAGTTGGCTCATTAAACAGGTTACCAAATTTGTGAGCACGTGAGTTGTTAGTAGTATTTCTTTGTTATCCTTCTAATGTTCAAGGGAACTAAAATAATGCCCTTCTTTGATTTCTGATATCAGTAATCTTTTCTTTGTTTGGTAAGAGGTTTATCAATTTATTTATCTTTTCAAAGGACTAGCTTTTGATTTCATCACTCTATTATTATCTTTTATCTCATTGATTCCTATTCTATTATTATTTCTTTCTTTCCTCTTATATAAAATTTAGTTTGCTTTTCTTTTTCAAGTTTCCTGATGTGGAAACATAGATGAGTAAATATTTTATGTTCTTTTCTACAACTTTTGATAAGTTGTATTTTTATTTAAATATGGCTTTTAAAATTTCCTGAGGCTTAACCTATATATTATTTATAAGTGTGTTGTTTAATATACATGTATTTTGAGATTTTACAGCTGTTTTTCTGTTACTGATTTCTAGTTTAATTGCCTGTGGTCTGAGAGCAGCCACTGTATAATTTCTATTCTTTTAAATTTGCTAAGGTACATTTTATGGTCTAGAATGTGGCCTGTTTTGATGACAATTTTTTGTGAGCTTGAGAAGAATATATATTCCACTGCTTTTGGAAAAAGTAGTTTATAAATGTCAGTTATATCTAGTTGATTGATGGGTGGTGGTGTATTCAACTTTGTTCTTATTGATTTTCTGCCTGCTGAATCTGTCCATTTCTTATGAAGGTATGTATACTCCACATTTGTTTAACGATGAAATTTTGAGTACCTATGGCATAATCTGGGTATTTTATATATTTTTTATCTGGTATAATCCTCAAAACAACTCTATTCTGGCAACAAAACAAGCTTATGTTGACAAAAAGACAGCTCTTTTTGAACCACGAGGAAATGCAGGTACTAAAAGATAAAAACTTTCCAAGATTGTACAACTTAAAAATGGTAGCTCCTGACAACCTGGTTCTAGGCACTTAACAACTGAGGCTATACTATTCTTCAAGGAAATGTATGATAACATCAGGCCAATCTGTGTAAACATTTGTTCCTATGAGAAACAATGAAGCCTTGGTAAGTAGTAGTCACTGCTCATAAGTACTAAAGTTCCTCTCTCGCTCTCCGCTAAATACATGCACCTTGGTGTATATAGTAGAAGCACAACAAGCGTATGGGTCTACTTTCTAAAACATCCACAAAATCAATTGAACTTTTCACCCTTGATTTGTTCACATATTCCACAGCTACATCTATGCTGCTTTTTTTCTTAAATTGTTAAATTCTAAGAAGATAGGCACTATATTATCTATATAAGTAAGTATAGAAGGAATGATTAAAACCCATTCATTCCTGAAAGGCCTCACACTTCCAAATTGCATACCAAAAATAACAAGAGCTAGGAGGAAAGTTGGTTTAGACTATTATTCAAAGCCTGTGCAATTTTGCAAACACATAGCCAACCAAATGGACAGCTTAACTATGACTTGGTAAGCCCAGCTAGACAGCTCAGTGTGACTGAAAAGTACCTAAGAGGATATTAAAAACACAGAGAAACAATACAGTAGAAAGGCTAGTTGCAGTAGAAATAGAGAAGGAGGATTCAGAAATAGTTTCAGTCAGCAGAGACTTCACTGCCAACTAGGTCTCAGGTGGGTTCTAGAACCTGCCCAGAAAAGCCAGCAAATTTCTAACCTTCCCTCCTGTATCCCAACTGGCCTCCTCACTTCCAACACTTGAACATACAACCATTGGCAAACAACTACAAGGGAAAATAAAATAAAAGCTATTGGACAGAGTATCTCATCCTTCTAAAGCTAAACCTACAACCCTCCCTTCCTAGAAGCAAAATTCAACCCAGCTCTCCCTTTCTATGAGAACTCACCCCCCCCCCGTACAGCCAAGCTACAGTATTTCCCACCTTTTCAAAAACAAATCTCTCACTACCCTAATATTGTCCTCCAACTTTCACTATATTCCCAGACCAACTTTTGAAAAACATTGATAATTCTGATAATCACCATTTCCTCACCTATTATTCCCTTTCTAACCAACACGCTTGGCTCTTATCTTCACCACTCTATCAAAGGATCATTTATCAAAGTCATCAAAAGCAATTCCTATTATCCTCATTTAAGAAATCAGGACAATGAAGCTCAAGACCTATTACTAGGTTGAGATAGTAAAGACACACCTTCATCCTGAAGATAAGCAGGAGCTAGGGCTGCCCCAAAGCACCCTTCAGGACATCAGACTAAAAACTTCATTTGCAAGGACCCCCCTGCCTTCCTCCTTTTGTCATTCTCCTTGAGAAAGTCTCAAACCTGCTTCTTGGGATATTTTACTTTCCTCATTTTTAATTGAGAAAAATGATGGCTTGACCTATGAACATTTCATGTGTAAACCAGTTGTGTTATTTTAGCTGTCACAATGACCTGAGAATAGATGTTTTCCCCCTTTATACAAATAAAAACATTTAACCAAGAAAAATTAAAATTTTTCTCATTATCAAACAATTTATTAATAGAGATAGCATGGGACACCTCTATACTGGGTAGCATTTTGCACCCCAGGCTAGATCTCCTAGCTTCTTAGTTGTTCTTACTGCCTGGTAACAAGGTTAGGGCATCACCCATTTAGGTAGTCCTAATCCTCCCCAAAAGTTATGGTTTGTGAAAATTTGCTATGAGTAAACCTAATTTATATTTCTTAATGGGACATAAAATTAAGAATTGTAATTGTTAAGACATGATATGCAACTTGGAAATCAGGACATTTTCCATCACTAGGGATCTAAACTGGTAAATATTAAGTGCAGTACAGATGTATTTGCTCACCCACAGTCTATTCTTGTTTTCTAATACAGTATTACATCTAGGCCAGAGGGATTCATAGTAAACACTTCCTCTAGAGAGAGAAGTCCACGAGTCTAAAGATACACACACACACACCAAGTTCCAGAAGCCCCTCTTGGATTATGCACCAAGCTCCTGTAACCATGGTTTCTTTTCCAAAATGCTTGAAGCCTGCTACCAGGGATGGAACAGTCCTCTTTCTCAGACCTGTGTTTCTATGAACAGACCGTATCATAGTGTAAGTAGCCCTAGAACTAAGACCAAGGATGTAATTCTGTATTTATATGTTTTATACAAGTATGTGGGCACAGCTCAAACATTTGCCCTTCGGGGTACGGCAGAGTCCAATATAGGAACAGAAGGAGAAATGGGCCAGCACCTGTGGGTCAGCTCTCCCTATAATTCCATGCATTAGAGATGCAGAAATCTCTAGACACCACACTCAAACCTGGTTTTCTAAGTCATATGAGATACTTTTATCAAGGAATGATAAAGCATGTTTTTAGTTCCTGGCTTACCTTACAACTTTTAACTCTTTCAGCATATAGTACACATTCTTCTATCTACATTTTTGCTTGAACTTTTCCCTCCCCTTATAGTTACAGAGGGCCATGTGATTGGTTCTTGGCTATTAATAAAGTTAACTACTGGCCTTAAAACCACTTAAAATTCTCTTGACTTACCACGGCAATCAAGAAACACAAGTGTTCCAGAAAACACAGTGGCAAGATAGTGGTGTATCCACAGACCCGAGTCTCTGATAGTATGTAGAGTTTCCCACAAAGCCACAACTCAAATTCAGTAAGCACAAAAAGAAACCTACTTCTCAGTGAAGCTGCTGAGGTTTGGGGCTAGCGTGGTGGCACAACATAACTGTCCTATTCTGATAACATAGAGGCTGGTACCAGAACCAGATGCTACTCTAAAAAAATTCCTCAAGTATATGACCTTGGCTTAATGATAAGGAAGCAGTGAGGAAATAGATCTTATATGCTGGGAAGACAGTGATGTATTTTATGCATTGTTAAAACATTTGATAAAGCATTTACCTCTGTTACCTTACAAGACAGATCACCTACCTAATGAACTTGCAGTCCTATACCACAGTAATAGAGATACTGGAGGACCTGGCAGCTTTCTCTGCTCAGTTTATGTCTTTCTTAAGACATTTTTAAAATGCCACCATGTTGTTGTGGACCAAAACCATCAAGTTTATATACTCTTTGTAATTATTGTTTTTATTAGTGTGGCTGTTAAATCCTATTCTTCCTTTCTTATCTAAAAGAGACTATGTCATTAAAAATAAGACTTCTATTATCAAATTTATTCAAATATAACTTCTATTGCATGCAATGCATATTTATATTAAATATATATTTTACTATAAGTTGATTTTTTTTTACTAGTTCTAGGCATATATCACTATTGCCATTATATACTGCCCATAGTTGGGTTTTCACTGAAGTGACCTGCTTTTCACTGACATAGGAGCTGCTTTTCTGTTTATTTAACTTCACTTTCCCCTTATCAGTGGGGACCTGAGTGACAGGTCAGGAAGAACTGTTATATATCATCAGTCTGTGCTCTAAAAAGTGAGGTGAGTGCTGCCTTTACCACAATTAGTTCTGCATTAGCTGTTTCTGCATTAGTTCTGCAATGCTTTTATGTAGTCACAGGTGCTGAATATCAGAAGCCTGATAGTTCCCAACTTAAAACAGTATGTTAAGGTAATTCAGACAAAAAATCCAGGTAAAAGGTAGAAAAGGCTATGCCATCTCTTCCATCTATCAAAATAATTTTCCAGAATAGGAAACATCTGAGAGCTTCTAAGAGAAAAGCTATGAAATAAATATGGTCTTCAAAATTCAGAATATACTACCTATGAACAACCTTCTTCAAAATATCTCCATCTCATGAAAGAACCAGTTCTCTGCCCCCTCTTTCCTCGAACCTATTTAAACTCAAGCAAATTACAAGAAGGGGCAGGGAAATTGAATGAATTTAGATAACTACGGTATTTCTAATTGTTGATAGAAGAGAATCTTACTACACACAAATATATACTATTCCTGTTTAATACACACAAGTATATACTTGTGTATATATTTCAATTTTTAAAACTCTGGGTAATATATTTGCCTTTGAGGGCAGAATATTTTCTATCCCCTCTCCCTATAACTTTGGTGGTGGAGGAGACCTGGGATTAATAATCCCAGAAAGTGGTCTTATAAAACATAGATTTTAGGCTTCACAGGTATGTTCTACACTACATCCTCTTAGACTATGAACATCTTTCCCCAGCTATTTAAAAGCAATTTTCTAGACTGCAGTTATCAAGGCCAAGACTTACGCTTAAAACATAACATTGACTTTGTGTTTCACAGAAATTAAGACAGATTGATTAAGGTAACAAGATTTAACATACTTCACACAATCTCTCCAATCCCTAGCAGGAGCTACACTAAGCTCACTGCATTAACAATATTACTAATATTATGCCTAAAAAGTTATGGCAGAGAACTAAAGTAGTGTGTGCTACAGCATTTTCCTGGTGAATCAAGAAAACCAACTGTTAAGGTCTGATTTATCTCCCAAAATTAGATTTTGAAGCTCTATCTCTACTATGACTCATTTGAAGATGGGGCCACCCGGGAGGTATTTAATGTTAAACTAGCTATATGGTGGAACCCTAACCCAGTAAGACTGGTGTCCTTGTAAGAGAATGAAGAGATGCCAGAGACCACTCTCTCCACACACACATGCACACACAGAGGCGGCCAGAGGCAAGCCAAATGCGCTAGCATCTTGGGCTTGGATGTCTTGCCTGAAGTGTGAGGAAACATTTCTGTTGCTTAAGCCACAGAGTCTGTAGTGTTCTTTCAGGGCACGGTGAGCAGCTAGACAGACCATGTCCTGTGAAGTGTGTGGCTACCACAAGCACCTAGAAACATAGGAGAGGCTCTGGAATGGGGTAATGAACAGGCTGTGGGAAAGTTCTGAGGTTCATGCTACAGAGCAAGACTGATTATCTTGATGGGAATGTTGGTGGAACTCTAGATGATTCTGGAAAGGAGTCAGGAGGCAGTGAAGGCTATGCTATTGGAAACGAGGTTGAACGACATTCTGATGTTTTGGGGGAAAGTACACTTAATGTGATCAGGAGATTTCTAATCAAAGTATTGAAGGAGTGTCTTGGCTGCTCCTTACTGCTTACAGTAAAGAAAGGGGAGAGAAAAAAAAGATGAAAGAATCAAGCAAAAAGGAATGAGAACTTGAACTTTTGGAAAAATTCTCAGCCTATGTTGCAAAAACTGTGAAATTAAGTCCTGGAGAGAACACCGAGGGTGTGGCTGTCCAATTACTGCACCGAGAGGCTACTCTTCGAGCTTTAAACCAGTCAAGTCAGCAGAAGCCAGGAATGAAGAAGAGATTACACCAGCAGAGCCATGGGCCAGTTGGAACCAAAGGGAACACATGGGTGGAATGAGATAGAGGAAGACTTTTAGACTTCTGAGAGTCTCTGGATGAAACCAGAGAGCTATTTGGCTGCAAACACTGTTCAGGAAAAGAAGAATGACCCCAAGGGCAATTAAGAGATCATCTATTCTTCACTCTCACTACAGGTCCAAGCCACAAGGCTGTTTCCTCCTCAGTTTCAGAGGGAAGGGGCCCCTACCCTTGTTTCACGGACTAGGCAGCCCCTTGGGGGTATGGCCACTGCCTAGGTTCAAGGAGCCAGAGGCAGGTTATAAGCACAAGATGGTTATTCATGAGGTTTAAAATCTAAAGTCTGACCCCATGCCTCTGAATTATATATAGTATTGCAAACCAATGTTACCTTGATAGAAGTAAAACATAAAACTATATATGAGGGGAAAAAAAAAGGAAATGTCTAATGGAATTTGCCTGCTAGATTTTAGCCTCAGTATCAACCCCTTTTTTCTTTCCTATTTCTCCATTTTGGAAAGAAATGTCTACTCTACTCTCTACCTGTCCCATCACTGTTTTCTGGAACCACCTAACTTGTTTGGCTTTACTGGGTCATGGTCAAGAAAGATTTTGCCTCAAGGTAAATCATCCCTCAAGTCTCATCCATACCTGACCCTGATGATACTAAGACTTTATATTCTGGAATTCTGAATTGATGCCAGACTGGTTAATATTCTTGGATGTGTTGGAATGGAATAAGTGTATTTTGTATACCAGAGAGACATGAATCCAGGGAACAAGAACAAAATGTTATAGACTGAGTGATGTCCTGCTGAAATTCATATGTTGAAGAACAAATGGCCAATATGATTGCATTTGGTCATAGGATCTTTACAGAGGTAACTGAGATCATAAGCATGGAACTTGTGTTCTTCTAAGAGGAAGAGACCTCAGAAACCACACTCTATACAGGCAGAGAGGAAAGGCATGTGCCGATATAGTGAGCAGACAGCTGTTGAGCAAGCTGAGGGAAAAGGCCTTACTAGAAAACAGATTTGCTGGCACCTTGATCTTGAACTGCTAGACTCCAGAACTGAGAGGGACTACATTTTGGTGTTGTAAGCTGCCCAGTCTGTTTTGTTAAGATAGCCTGAGCTGACTAATACAGCCACCCTTCCAGAGTAGAAGATACTCTTCACCAGGAATAAATGAGTAAAAGCAGTTTAACATTCAGGGGATCCAAACCTTAACTGTATCAAACACAGACTTAAAAGTCTAGTAATCAAAATATGTCTCAAGGTCTAGTAATCAAAATATGTCCAATGAAATGAAAACTCTATAGCCACTGACTGTACTAACAGTGGCCAACAGTAAAATTAAAACAAAGAGCAGTCTCTTTTTTCAACACAAAACATAAGGGATGTCTAAGAGCTAACACCAAAAGATGTTCTGGTTGCTCACACACTCCCAGAATAATATTGACTCAGTACAATGCTAATGACAAAAAATATGTATGAAAATACTGACATATGCATCAACATCGATGAATTTCCAAAAATTATGCTTATGAATGAAGGCTGACAAAAAAAAAAAAACAAAAAAAACCCCATACTCTTTGTTTACACTTTAAAGTTTAGACATAGTGAATGTAAAGTGATATGAGTAAGTAGAATGTTGCCTCTAAAGGGATGCATTGACGAGGTGGTGCCTGAGCGAATTTTCTCTTCTGTATGTATATGATATTGTCTATCTTGGCCAAGTGGTGACATAGGTATACACATATATAAAAATCAAATGCTATATTAAACACTGCACAGTGCATATGCTTTGCCCTGCGCATTTTATTCTTTAATGGCACCAAAGTACTTTATAAGAGATAAGCAGTCTATTTTTACCTTATCAGTTACATAGTGAAGGTTATTAGGCAAATGTAAAATTTTCTACTTAAAATTAAAACCAAGACCAAACAAATTATGCCTGTGGTTCTAATCTGTGTCACTGACCCCAAAATAAGCCAAATTGACAATATTCAATTAGCGCATTAGAAACAATAAGAACTAAAAAAAAAAAAAAAAGAAAGAAAAGGAACAGTACGAACTAAGAACGAAAAGCCAAAGAACATAGAAGCACGCCAGTCGGTCCATAGCTCCTAAGTTTGGTCCCTGAAACAAAGACTCCAGGTAGCACATGGCAATGAAAATAAAATCACTGCAGAAGTGTGTTTTACCATAACTACATCTGTTTAATAATTTTATTCATTTAACTATTTTTAGCACCAAGGCAGTATGGAAGATACAGCTTTTGAATCAGACAAACCAGTTTTGCCACTTACTATATGTATTGAGCAAGTTTCTTAATCTCTTTGATACTGAGTTTCTTTACAATTTAAAACAGAGACAATAACCCTTACTTTGCAAAATTGTAGCACAATTATAAGTAGGTTCTTAAGAGTGGTAGCTATTTAGCAACAGTTCTTTGTATGCAAAGTATCATGCTATGTACTGGAAACTTATCTCTAAGAACCTGACCAACTAGAAGTGACATTTAGATATAAAGATTGGTGATGAAAGCTAAGAAGTTAACATGGGCTATAGATTAGGGTTCCTACACAGCTAGTATGATGATGAAGGGAGTCAGCTCTGACAGTGTTGGCAAGTTTTTGGAAAATTCACAGAAGTCCAAAGCAGAGCAGACTTGAGATTCTGATGAGAAGCTAAAACCAACAAAGCCACTGGACTGGTTCTGAAGAGCAAGACAAGGCCAGCAGGGTCTACATAGAGAAGAATCACCTTTTTCAAGGACTGGGGTATCACTGAGGACTGCTGGCCCCACTGGTCAGTATATGACAGGAAAAGGTGGAAACCTCATTACAAGGAGAAATAGCATAGGATGTCAAGGGCTTGAATTCAAGATGCTGACAGAGTTAGATGTCAGCGTTCAGTCTTTATTAATTCTCAAATTTATATGTATGATATTACAGTAATATTATATATATATATCAGATAATTGAGTATCCCTAAATGACTGAAAAAGTCCTTCATTCAAGCTTTGAAATGATCCTCATCAGTCCCTAAGTTTCTCAAGAGCAAAACACATTGCCTGGCACAGAAAATGCTCAATACTTATTAATATCTGAATCTTTTAAAATATTACAAGTATTGAAAACTCCACCAACAATAAAACATTTGAAGTGAAATGTGTATAAAAGGTAAACTCATTTCTCCTTACTGCTGAGTGGCCATTTCTCACAATATATGCCAAGTTCTGAATTTGCTCAATTCAATATTTAAAAAAGATTTCATTTGCAAAAGCTATCTCTATCTCTACCAAAAGACTCAGATATAAATTGCCCTAGAAAGCTGGGAATGTTGCCACACAGTTGCTAAGCTCTTGCGAAATATTTTTTTTTTAGGAATCTCTCACTCATCATTATGTCTTTTGCTACGGCAAAAGAACAGCCACTGTATGACTCGAGAATATTACATGAAAAAATTTAACTCAAATCCAGACTGCATAAAAATGTGAGGTACCCAAGAGTAAAAGATAATTTTACAAATGAATTTATACCATTATTTAAAAGTTAAAATAAAAAAAATAAAAAAATAAAAAATAAATAAAAGTTAAAATAACCTACCACATTAATAAAAAAATGAATACTTCCTAGGCGCTAGGCACATTTCTTAGCTTTTTCTATATTAACTCATTTAATCCTCTCAATAACATTCTATGGTAACTCATTACCTACATTTTACATTAAATGGTTGTTGAAAAAGTCATGACATACATTTTCTTTGAAAGACAAATGTGTCATGACATTTCTGCAACCCAATAGGTGAAAACACCAAAATATACAGAAAAGCTGGTCGCTGTTAGAGACTACTGTACCAGGAAGGAAGAGGTAGAACTAGGAATTGAACCCCGACAGCCAGTTCCACAATCAGAATTCCAGTTGATAAATCAATGTAGAAAAGAATAAAGGAAATGGAAAAAAAAATATCCTCAATCTGGTGAAAGACCTCTTTTCAAAAACTTTAAAAAATTTTTGAATATACAAAAATGAATTGTATTTCTATACACTACAAGATATTTGGAAAATAAAATTGAATAAAAGATATTTTCAATAGTGCTCAAAAAATAAAATGCCTAGAAATAAGTGTAATAATGTGAGTTCTTTAATATATCAAAACACAAAACAAGACAGAATAACTGAAGAAAGTATTCAGTGAAGGGATACATCATGTTTACAGATGGGAAGATTGTCCAGTCTCCAAACGTCGTTCTGGAGAATCATACCACAGATAAGCTTATTCTAAAATTTATATGGAAATGTAAAGTACTTAAATAGTCCAAACTATTCTTCATAAGTGAAGGGTTCACTCCACTGTATGTCATGTACTTACAATACAGTAAATACTGTATTAATAGAGAAACTGATAAACAGTTCAAGTGGAAAAGGACAGAGTCCAGAAAGAGATCCAAATATATGATCATTTTCAATAGAGGCCACTGAAATTCCATAGCAAAAGAAAAGTCTTTTCAATAAATGTGTAGTGTAGTGCAATTGGCTGCCCACATGGAAAATAAATCTAGATCCTTCACTTCAAACCACACAAAAATCAACTGAAGATAAATCAAAGACCCAACTGTGAAGACTAAAACTATAAAATATCTGGGGGAAACCATAGGCAAATGTTTGTAGTCTTTGAGAGTGGACAAAAATGACGGTGAGGGAAAATTCTGTGGGCACGGTACAAAAAAGCACTTATTTGACCCCACCAGTTTCCACCTCCTCTCAAAAACAAACAAAAAAACTGGCTGTACTGGACTTCGTGAAAATAAATCTGCTCATCTAAAGGCACCGTTAAAGAAAATAGGCAAATTTCAGACAAGTAAAAAATAATTGCATACGCATACTTTAGACATTCTATGTGGAATATATAAGAAACTAAATGCCACTAAAAAAAAGGGTACAAAAATTTTAAAAAGTGGGCACAAAAATTTGAAGAGACTTGTCAAAAAGAAACCTGAATGCCCAATAATAGAAAAATATGTTCACCATTAACATTCATTGAAATAACCAACTTACCCCAAACCATTAATTCATTTCCTTGGTATTATAACCAAGAAGATATGAGGCTATATCCACCAACGGCAGCTTTAAGAACATTTCCAGTGATTTTATTTCTAATAGCTAAAAACTGAAAACAGTTTCAAAGTCATAAATAAGAAAATGGGAAAAAAAATGTAGTATACCCATATAATGCAATACTTTAGGAGACATCACTTAACATTTTCTGTAAAGGACCAATTAGTAAATAGTTCACGCTTTGCACATCATATGATGTCTGTTACCACAATACATTTTGCAGAATGGACACAGCTAGATTCAGTGATATTTTATATATGCAATGCGCTGTGGGATGGAATTAATCCACAGGTCATAGTTTTCCATCCCTTGCTCTAAGTCAAAAATATCCAAATAAAGCCTGCTTATACATGGAACATAAACAAGTTTCAAAAATATCCTATAGACAAAAGAAAAATAAAGTAATAAAGTACAAAAAAGAATTAAACAAACACACTTATTTGAAGTTCAGTAACACTTGAAAATGATCTTTGCTGATAGAAATCAGGAGAGTAGTTGATGGGGACACAGGATAGGCTTCACTGAGAGGGCTGACTAGGAGGATATTTTTGCGGGGTAAAAATATCAAATATTTCTGGTGATCACTCACACACGTACACATGTATAAATTTTATCAAGCTATATATGTTTTTTATTTTATGTAACTTATAGCTCAATTTGGAGAAAAAAAGTAGACAAAGATTAGAAAACAGTCTTAAGAAATCATATAGAATTCAACATGGACAAAAACCAAGTAAAACAAAAGATTAAAAGTCATACTTAATAAAGGAGCAGGTCTAAAAGAATTCTAGCCAGAGTTCTTAAAAACTGAACACATGAAGAAAAAAAAAAAAAACACCGAAAGAGATACAGGATGAAACTTTCAAGAATTGATAAATGACAAACCTTTTAGACAGGAAACACTAAATCCAGGATAAAGGAAATGTCCACTGTTGTAAAGCTGTAGAACACAAGAGAAAAAAAGAAGATCTTAAAAGTGGGCCAAAAAAAATATATTACCAACAAATAAGTTATTTGAAGTAATTATAAAAGTAAAAGCCAATGGAATAACTCTGAGCAAAAAAGCTGTCAACCTGGAATTACATATTAAAACAAAAACATTATTTAAGAATGAAATAGACATTTTTAGATATAGTATGACACTAATGATCCCTTAATTAAGAAACTTATATTTTTATCTGAGGAAGAAAAAAAAGACCTGAGATGCAAGAAGAAATGATCAGGAAAGGATGCATTAAAAGGAAAAATTACAATGCCATATTAATAAGAGGAAAAAAATTAATTAAATGGACCTCATTTCTGTATAACAAGCATGTAAGCCAGGAGGATAATGGTATGAACGTAACCTTGAATTATTTCAGAAAAAAATAGAAGAAACTTTTTATTAAGTTTGTACATTAAAAATTTTAAGAAAACATATAATGTTCTCACTAGTCATGAGGAAAAAAAATTGGGGAAAACAAAAAACCAAGAGGTGGCAAACAAAAAAAATCAAGGTTAAGAACAAATAAAAAAAAAGCTAACTTTGATCCTAAATTAAATCTGCAAGTATATTAAACTTAATTGGGCTGGGCTCCAGCTAAAGGGCAAAGATTGACAGTATGGATTAGAAAAAAAAATTAGCATTTGCTTAGAATATCTCTTTCAAATAGGCAAAACCTAACTACTAAAAGAGTATAGTATAATAAAAATGGACTTTAAGTTAAGAGGCATTTGCAGGAGAGGCAAAGCATATCACTATAACATGACAAAGGGGCCAATTCACAGAAATTTCATATATACTTTAAACTTTTAAAACAAAGTTGACACAATTATAAGAAATTGAGAAAAATTCATTTTACTATATGTTATTACACCTACCTCAGTAATTGATAGGTGCTACAAAGCTTAGGCTTAATCTGATACATCTACATATAGATACACTTACACATACACATAACCACACACACACACACCTACACACACACACACACACACCTACACACACACACACACACACCTACATTGCCCCCAAATCTGTGAATACATATTCTTCTCAGTCATTCAAGGAATAGCTGAAAAACCATGAGGCTACAAAGCAATTCTCAGATTTCAAAGAATCGGTGACATAAAGCCCTCATTTGCTGACTACAGTGTGAGTTAGAAATCAATAACAAAAGGATAACTCACAAAACCTATCTTTGGATGGGGGGGCAGTGGGGGTGAGGGGGGGAATTCTAAAAAATCTCATAGGGAAGGAAAAAATATCATGGAAAAGTTTTAGTTCTTTTAGAACTGAAAACTACACTACATACAAAGCAACAGTAAACAAAAAATCTGTAGTACTACAGAGAGAGAGAAATGATCTGAGCAAAGATCCCAGAAATGAGCCCAAGCACATCTGAGAATACATGTGACAGACGTGGCACCGGGATAATGACCTCTCCACATGGGAAAAGGAAAATGCATTAGCATAGACATGTATGCATTTACATACATATGTCATAAATAAAATATATATACATGCATGTCCGTTAAAAAAGCCACATGCATAAACAATAACTTCAAGGGGAAAAATTTCAAAAACATATTTCCTTAAGGATAGAGAGGATCATCTCCAGACACAAAAACACTGAGGAAAGATCATCTATAGTTTATATAAGCAACAAAGGATTTGTATCTTGAACACTGTTTATCCAATAGAAAAAATACCCACAATGATGAGAATGTTCTGCTATATAACATAGTGTCACATAAAACAACATAACATCATTGAATACAATAGCCACTAGTCACACGTGGCCACCGAGCACATAAAATGTTGACCAAGAGTGATGAAGGAACTGAAATTGTAATAATGACAATATGTTAGCATTTTAAAACCCTTGATAAAGAGGCAGGAGATCACTCTATTTTTATATGCATTTCTTCATTTTTTCATAAAAGAATTTGATTTTAGTTTAAATCACTACATAAAATTTAATCACAAGTTTGTAAAAAAAAAAAAAAGTGTAGAAGTCACTTTTAGAAACCAAACTCCAAAGTGCTCCTAGTATTATCTGTGAGTTTTAATCTTTTAATGTGTTTAAAAAACAGATTATCTGAGATACCAAAGTATAGAAAGAGTTTAATGAACACTGGTGTATCCATCCTAGAATTTATAAAACATTCTGATATTGTTTAAATTCCCGGGGGGACCTCTCTTGATCAGGACTTTTTCCTAAAGAGCAGCTGGAAAATATGAATAATAGACTAGAGCTTTGGCTTAGGGTTTCATTATTTTTCAATACCCATATCTCACTACATATTTGGGGAACATGTAACCTACAAATCTATGTATCATTTTGCAAGAGTAATCAAACAAACTTCCTTAGCCCACATCTGGAGATAAAGCATTTACAGCATCTCAAAAATCATCAGCAAGCCCCTTCACAGCCCCACCTTCCTCCCCTAGGAGGTGACCACTAGCTTGACTTTTATGGCATTTTTTCTTTACTACTTTTAATGATTGTATGCATCCCTAGAGAAAAGCTTTATTTCACCAGGTCCTGAATTTCACACAGATGATATCATAGAACTCTTCGGCAACTTGCCTTTTTGGGGCACGGGGGTGGGGAGGGGCTCAATATTATTAAGACCTATTTGTGTTAAAACAGAACTACTTTCTCCAACGCTCTACAGGGTGGGTTGTATTTTATGACTAGATAATAATTTACCTTTCTCCTTCAGATGGACACCCGAAGGCTGCCTCCAGCTTAGGGAATTACAAATAACACTGCTGTAAAGCTTGTATACGTCTGCTTGTGTGTGTGTGTGTGTGTGTATATATATATATATATATGTGTGAAAATATATCTAGGGCAGTGGCTTTCAAACTTTTTTGACTATGACTCATACTAAAAAGAATGACGTTTTCCATCATGACACACATCTCTGTGTGTATAAAACAGAAAAAAAAAGTTTCATGAAGCAAATACCTTATGATCTGATACACACTCTGCTATTTTCTATTCGGTTGCTTCATGATTTACAAGTTCTGATCATTAGCTACCCTAGGTGGTGTCACAACCCAGTAAAATGGACTTCAAACTTTGAAAAACAGCTCTAGAGACTAAAATATCTAGGAATGGAACACAGACATCAAATAGCATTTTTTCTAGATAATTATCTGTTAAATAAGCGTTTTACCTACGTGCATATAATTTGCCACTCTATATATACTTCTAGAGCTAAAACTGAAACATCAGATCATTTTATCTTTTCCTTCCTTCACTAAGCAGTATTAATCACATACCAAGCGTTAAGTAAGTATCCACTGGACCCCCAGCGAGACTGATGGGTTAATACGAGGTTGGGGGTAGCATAAGGGATCACGACCTCCATGAGGCCCCTGAAAACTCACGGGGCTCGATGGGGCTCCGATCCTGCCCGGGGAGAGACGGTTAGGAAAGGATTCCTGGAAGAAGAAGCTATGCTGAGTATTTCTATTTTTAATTTTCATTGGTTTCCTAAAACATAAAAGTCACATCTGTTAAAAAAAAATAGTAATAAAAGTCTATATTACAGGAGCATATACACGAAGCAGCAAAAATTCCCAGCACCGATCTTCAAGTTTGATGCTGAGACTAAATAACCGGAGTTGCACTATCAATTATCCTAATCTAGGAAATTTCAGCAGCCAACATCATAAAAGAGTTTTCCGAGTCTATCCGACAGAGCCCATAAAGTGTAAAACCAATCCCGTTTTCTGTAACGATGCAAATGCAAACATTTCGTGGTTAGTCATAATACGACTTTTAAGACTTTGTGTGTGTGTGTGGCCTTTGGAGTGCCCGCTTTCAGAAATCGAGTCCTTTTACTGCATATCAAATACACGCGAACGCTCCCGAAAGGAGCATCCAAACCCGCCAGCCGAGAGGAATCCGGTGCAAGCCGCCGGGCTTGCCGGGTGACAATTTGCCGGAGTTTCACACTTGGTCCCGGAGCCCGAGCCGGAGCCGTCACGTACTCGGCGCGTCGGTCGGCACCGGCACACCCTCCGCAGCGCGGCACGGAGCCCGGGACGGTC
>NW_004567102.1:75920563-75968795 GCF_000260355.1 Condylura cristata
CGGCCCCCCGAGCCGGGTCGCCAGTACCCCGCTACCTACCCTGTGGGGTCACGAGCCCCCCGGAACTCAGGCGCGGCTGCTCGGGCGTGCCGCCTCCGCGGCCATGACGGCAACCGGGGAAGCGCCCCGCGCGCCCAGGCCCGCGGTCCGCTGGGCTGGGAGGAGAGCCGCCCCGTCCGTTCGTCCGTCAGTCCGCCAGGCGAGTGAGGCCAGAAGACGCCCCAGACGGGTCTAAATCAGGGCTCGGGGCGGTCCCGACAGGCTGAGTGACAAATGGCAGATGCCGTGGGCTTTGCCGCCCTCGGCAGCCGTGAGGATGGCTGCGCCGAGGAGGCCGCGCACAGGCGGAGCCCGGGAGCCGGAACGGCGCGTCCGCGAGGAGGGCGCTGGGGCCCCTGGCGGGGGCGTCACGTGGCAGGAGGAGGCCCCGCTGGGGAGCCAGGGGGTCGGCGGCCTGGGCGGAGGAAGAGGACAGGCGCCCAGACGCCGGGCCGATTGAGTCATCCGTGTGGGCTCAGCCAAGGTCGCCCAGGTGCAGCGCTGGCACAGGTAGCCCCGAAGCGGTCCGAAGCCCCGGAACGGAGCGGGGACTGTTCGCTGAAGTCACCAGCAGGATGAACCGCCCTGAGCCAAATCATAAATGAGAAACACGACAGATGCTAGAAGAACGCTGCAATAGGCCAAACTGCCTTACCTCCTATTCGTGCCGTGTTGAAATAATGGCAGCCTAAATGCGACCACTCATGGTGAGCCAGGCACCGTGCTAAGCACTTTACAGGTACACGTAATCCTCGAGACCACCCTGGGACCTTGGGTGCCACTCCGTCGTGGCAATCAACAGACTAAAGCACCGAAAAGACTAGAGGGAGACAGTTTTAAAGGTGTGGGTCACTGTGGATGCTTAAAATGTTTTAATGTTATCAGGATTTGAGAAAAAGAAACTGAAGTGAATCTCTCCCCTACAAGACACATTTCTAAAGGAGGTCTAGCCACACCAAGTAAAAAGACTAATGCAGGTAGAAGGAGTTTACTACATTATTTCTGACGGTCTCATAGCTCTGAAAGATGAAGTTGTTAGCTTTTTACACTTCCACCCACTTCCACTGCAACCTCCCAATTTCCATTGCTTATGTTACTCTTGGCTTACTAGCACTCAGAACACTTACAATTGCGCCTCAATCTCACTCATCCAGATGTTCACTCCTAAGTCCATATTTAAATAAATTCTATGTTCACCATAAGGTAGCTTTCCTAAATTTTTTATTTTTATCTATTTCTTGAACCACTCCTTTTTACGATTTTTTTTAAAGGACTACTTACAGTTTTTAATCTGCATTTTCTCTCTATATATAAATGAAAACTGAATGGGGTAGATATGTTGGATTCACACCCTCCTCCAAAAACTAACGAGAAGCAATTGTCTTACTGCGTTTTGACGTCATAGAGTTCTGTGGAGAGATATTAATTCTATGTGATTTTTGCCCTGGAAGGGGATTTTTCTGCTTGGATGACTGATTATCATTAAAGAGTAGGACAGAAATTTTACCCTTCCTATGTATTTGGGCTACATCTCCTGTCAATACTGTATCAGGCTTTTTTTTTTTTTTCAAATTTTTTTAGCCCATGAGGTTTCATTTATAGTCTATTCTTTTCTTAGTATAAGAGCTCATTCCTATTCAATATTTGAATAAGTTTGGCTTTCGTTGGTTGAATTTTCTACTCCAAAGTCACCAGCTATCCTTATATTTGATCTTTGTCTTCATATCCCCCTTCTTTTGATTTACATTCAAAAATTGTGTGTTCACTATTTTATATAGTTTACTGAATTTTTAAAATCATGTTTTGACTTGATTTCCTTAACTCTGTAATTTTCCTCTCCATCGCCTTCTCATTTTTTACTGTCCTTGAGTTGCTGTGAAGAATCTGCATTCTTAATATTTTTCTGTAGACTGAAACACATACACATAACAAATTCCCGTTTCTTGGTCATACTTTCTTCCAGACTTGGTTCTTCATCATCTTTTACAAGACATTTCCTTGCTTCTCACTCCCACCTCCCATGTTATATTTACGTAATGGCTACGTCCTATCTTTTATCTTACCCTTAAAAGTTGACCGAACTTATCTTTGCACTAATATACTGAGGGTGAATTCCTGGTGCATGTTCCTCTTCATTTGAGACCTCTCTTCACTGTACTGAGCTTTAGTCTTAAGCTGGAATATTGTTTTTATCTATGTTTTCTGTGATCTGAGGGTTTTAGGATAAGAGGAGGGAAATGGGAGGATTCAGTTTGAGACCGGGTAGACAGCTTATTGAGAAAACTCAGCCATCACTTCTGATACTCCTTTAAGTCCTCTCCAGTCCACCTTCAGGCCAGCCAAGAGAGTTTTCCATGCCTATGAATTGAATCATTTGCCCGATTCAGCACAGTACTCTAGAAGGTGGCCAACTTTCCTTCTCCTGGCAAGATCCAACAGTGGTGTGTAAAGGCTCCTTGACATTTCACAAGGCTGTCACTAACCACCTCCCCAGTTGGAGGACATTTGTGAGAATTCTCAGGATCTGCCTGAGAATTCCTCAGCATGTCTTCCAGGGGATGAGATGGTTGGAGCCACAGTGTGCACCATCAAAATCTTTGGTGCCTGTCTGCTCTTTTCACAATTTACATTATGAAGCTTGTTCTTTCTTGGCTGCAGCAAATTTCTTTTCCCTCTTGTTTTCTTTTCTTCACATGAGTTATGGTACTTTTATTTTGTGTGTGTGTGTGTGTGTGTGTTTTTGATATGCCATCTTTACCCAGAAGTCAGCTGATTATTCACTGGGGATGAGTTACATGAAAATCCTCAGTGTCTTTAAGTTGTTTCCATATAGTTCTTTTTGAAAAAGATTATGTTGACTTGGGACATGACAACATCCTCTACCCTAAGCCTCCCTACCAGTGACTGGCATTACAATGGGCCGCAACATAGATTCTAAAGCAGAGGTACAAACCCAAATCTCTAGGAAATTTAAAACAAAGAGGAATTGGATTATGGGAAGTGAAAAGAGCACTCTTTATGCAAAGCACACATGCTCAGTAGCTCAAGCAATTACTCCCATGCTGGAATTCAGGACAGCATTGCCAAACCTGTAAAAGTGTCAAGATAGGTATGGTATTTAGTGTTTCAATATAAAATTTCCTAATTTTGGAAACAATGATGGATGCCAAATGAAGTATATCTTAAGGTCAGCCTGGATCCAAAGATTATCAGTGCGGTCACCTGTTATAAAGAATCACACAAGAGAAATCTTTGATCATTTTTTAAAAATGTTTTGAGACACTGTTTTGTTCTGTAGACTTCAATGACTTCTCAGAATTCCCTAAGCAATATAAAGCAAAAAAGATTCATGCTGATTATTTACAACTTATATATATGTGAGGATCCAACAATTTTACGATCAAGCATTTTAGGGGAAACAGTGATGACAGATGTAAATCTAATACAAGGTAAGCAGCTTACATACATTGTGGTCACATCAACAAAACAGCAAGGAAAACATTTTCAATTGATATATATAGAAAAGTTACTTGATAAGACCTGACACCCATTCTTGAAAAACAAAACCACAAACTTGGAAAAGAATGGGATTCCCTGGACTTGATAATGGGTATATTTGTTTCCTATGGCTGCTGGCAATAAATGCCCACAAATTTGTAGCTAAAATAAGAATGTCTTCTCTCACAGTCCTTGAGGCCAAAAGTCCGAAATAACGTGTCAGCAAGGGCTTCACTCCCTCTAGTGGCCCTTGAGGAGAATCTGTTCTTACCTTCTTTTTAGCTCTCAGGAGATGTTGGCATTCTTTGGCTTCCTTGGCTTCTGGCCACATCATTCTGAGCCTGCCACCATTTTTCACATTGCCGTCTCCTCTGTCATGTGTTCCCCTCTATGTATCTACCTAGACACATAGATTAGATTAGGATGCACCTGACCAACTTGGTGTAATCTCATCTCAAGTATGGTAATTACACCTGCAAAGAATTTTTTTCCCAAATAAGGTAATAGTCACAATTTCCGAGATGAGCATATTCACATATTGTTGGGGGAAGGGACTCTTTCAAATTTCTATATTGGTTGAAATCATTGTGGAAAATGATAGGCTAATTCTAGGACTCCAAACTTTATATGGAAATGAAAAAAGCCTACAAAAACAAAACTGAAAAAGATGAATGAAACTAAGACTTAACTACTGATTTGAAGGTTATAATGATCACAACAGGATGGTACTGGCTCAAGTTAAAATGGGACAGTTCACTGAGTTGAGCAATAGACCCACACATACAATATATTGATTTTTCATAAGAAATACAACACAATGGGGGAACTCAGTGTGAGAACTACCTGTATGGAGAAAAAAATAGCTTATACTTGTATTTAATACCATAGGAAAAAGTAAAATCAAATGAGTTGACAAATATCAATAAAATTTTAAAATGAGAACAATTCTGAAACTGTACTGTCTAATATGTTAACAACTCACTATGCTATAGAGCACTTGAAATGTAGCCAGCCCAAACTGAAATGCTCTGTAAATAGAAAATGTATTCCAGTTTCCAAAGACTAGGATTAAAGAATAATGTAAGATATATCATTAATTGTTATATTGATTACACGTTGAAATAATATTTTGGATATACTGGTTTAAGTTGAGTATATAATCTAAATAAACTTCACTTGTTTATTCCTAGAAAAAAATAAAGTTACATAATGGCTCCTATAATATTTGTTTGAAAACACGATGGTGGAAGAAAACCTAGGAATCAGCAAAAACTGATGGGATTGGACACAAAAAGCAATGGCTATAAAAGAATAAATTGGAAATTAGATTTTACCAAAAACAACATCTTCAAAAGAAACTATTCCTGTATTGAAAAGTCAAGTCATATTAAAATAGTCACTGTGCATATATATAGCTAACGTAGAACTTGCTTAAAGTGTTCATATAACGCACTATATGATAAAGCAGTCAATAAAAATGGGCAGGCTTGGAAAGATACAGCACCAAAGACAGGTGTAACCAACAAGCTCATGAATGAAGTCCAATGTCAGTATTCCAATGACTAATACAAATTAAATTCTCAATAAAATACCATCAATACTCCCTAGAATGGTTAAAATTGAAAAGGCTGACAATATCAAGTGTTGCCAACAATGTGGAAAAACTGGACTTCTCCTAAATTATTGGTGGGGATATAAAATACCGCATCCTCGTTGGAGAGTGTTTTGAAAATTTTCTTTTTTTAAAAAAAAGATTTATTTTATTCATACAGAACTGGGGTATCGGCCAGAGATGTGGAGGGTGAGAAGATTCACCAGGGACAGAGTGGGGAGCAGAACAGACAGATCTACGAAGTACACTGCTGAGGGGAGCAGCGGGCGGGTCAGGAGAGGTCTGCCGCGCCATGTGGATCTCCTCCCGGACAGGTGGGGATCGAACTCTTGAGGAAGTGGCTTAAGCTTCTTAGTGCAGGGCTTTAACCCGCTGCGCCACCAGGGAGGGCCCCGAAAAGTTTCTTATAATGTTAAGCATATTTGTCTATTATATGACCCAGAAAATTCAGTTAATTTTCCAAAAAAAAAAAAAAATACTATGTTTTTACAAAGAATTACAGAAATATTCATAGCAGCCCTAAATTGAAAAGAATTCAAACATATATAATAATATGAGCAAACTGCCTATCATCTCACAGCTGAATCTAAAAATTATGAATAGAAGCCACATATAAAAGATATAGCATATGATTCCATTCATGAGAAATTTTAGGAAGACAAATCTAAGATAGAATGACAAAAAGATCAGTGGCTTCTGTGGTAGAAAGAGGAACACAGGGAAATTGGGGGGTAGTGGAAATGTATATCTTGACATATAGTAAGACATTATGTAGACCTCTGTATTTGTCTTACCTCACTGAATGCTATACTTAAAGTAGGTACATTTGTTTATATGTAAATTAAACCTCAGTGAAGCTCATTACAACTGTTCTTATTATTACTTGAATAAATGGGGAAGAAGCTGATTTTTTCCTCATCTTCATAATAGCTTGAATTAAACTTCACCCTAACCTTTTTCATTACTGGTCTTTTCATTAGCACTGCCATGTCTGTTATCAGTTCACTCTCTCTCTTGTGATGGTTTAGGTGGCAGAGATGAAACTCAAACCCAAGTCTTTCTCCTGACTCCTAATCCACTGTTCTTTCACAATAGCCAGTAGCCGCAGGAACAATCACATTGCACAGTTTACATTTCACTTAACCGATTAAACCATAACAACTTGAAAAAGTCTCCATCAATTCAACGCAGCAAATACTCAATAAGTGCCTAGATTTAATTTTCTCTAACCAAAATATAAGTAACACTCCTTAGAACTACATAAACATATAGTTCTGTTGAGACCTGTGGCTCCTGGCCAAACCACCACTCACTGGCCTAATGCTGGTCTCTCTCAATCTTGAAGTCCCTTCTCCTTTTTAGAAGCTGTAATTCTTGGCTCACTCGATTCCTCCCTGTTCCTATGCACTTGTCATTCTTAGCAACAACTTCTCCATCCAGGTATCACTTCCTCATTCAGATCTCCCATGAGAATATTTTTCACCAAAGCAAAACTGACATCCATATCCACTGCAATCGTTAATTGACTGACATTTGATGAGAACAGTAAGCATGCAAGGCCGTGTCTGGTGTGCATACTTCCTCCACTGAAATGTTTTACGTTATGTGGCAAAGCCTTCTGTTACATGCATGGTGGAAAATGCAACATCGAAATGATGGTGTTGCTCAGTCATGTAAAATGAGACAGGAACTGGTGACTCCTCAGAAAGACCATGAAGATATGCCACTGACTGAATCAGCTGTGTTTTCCATTTTTATAATGGCATGTCTGGTTGTGATTCAAATTATACAAAGTTTGGGTGTGAATTTTCAAGTTTTGAGAAAAGTCAGTGTCAAACTTGAAATGTCACATTAAAAATGGGGGTTGGGGCCCTCCCTGTTGGGACAATAGGTTAAAGTACAACACCACAAGCAAGCCCCAGTCACTTTAGTATGAGTTCGATCCCCACCCCAGAGGTGACCACATGGCGCGGCAGACCTCTGATGGGCTCACTGCTCCCCTCAGCAGTGTACTTTGTCAATCTGCCAGTTCTGCTCCCCACTCTGTCTTTGCTGAAGCCTCTCACTTCCCCTGCACCTCTGGCCTGTACCCCAGTTCTGTATGAATAAATAAATAAATCTTGAAAAAATGAGGGTTGGGGCTTTTCATAAAAAACAACCAGAACCAGTGAGAAGTGATTTAACATAGAATCAATGACATCAATTTTCATTCCTGTTTCATGTGGACTGAATAAAACCAACTTGACAATGATTGACCAAATGCTGGCCTTTGGAACAGAGAAATGAAAGCTGCATACAAATGCCAAATATTGATATTTATTCTGTTTTTCTATCTACCATAATTAAAATTTCATCACAACATTCAAAAACAATAGGCAAAAGATGCAAGAAGAGGGAAGGTGGTGCAGGTTTTTCATAATTTAGGAGAACCAACCACTCATGTAAAGTAGAAGAACATGGCAGGCTGACCAAATCTATTTATCTTCTCTCCTTTCCAAACCTCTGCCAGAACAAAGACATCAGAGGAGAGGCTTGAGTAGCAGTTGAGAAAGTTCAGTGGATTTTGAAAAGTGAGAAGCAAAGGCAGGAGTGATGACTGACTACAAAGTGGAGACATGTCCTGTGGGAAGGGACACTTAACAGCACCAGAGAGCCAGAAGTCTTGGTCAAGGGCTGCTCATGCATCAGTTGAAAGTCTTTATTTTGCATACAGGTGATCAGATCCCTTTGGTGAGCCAGGTAGTCAGAGGATCATGCTACTATCCCTTAGAGGGAACCAGTTATAGGGATACACTGAACTCTGAGAAAGGCACAGACTCAGAGACCCATAAAGTCAGAGTTTAAAACAAGAATCAATGAACATATAAAAATCTAACTAGCGGAACCACATATTATTTGGCTTTAAATCTATGATATACCTTTCATTAAAATTTGTTTAAAATATTTTAAAAAACTGAATCCTTTTGCATTAACTGCATTATACTTGTTTATCTTATTTACAATTTTTCTTTTATTGAATTGGCAGTGTTGTTCCATGAACTTTACCAGTAATTACTCATGATTATCAGAAAATATATAGTTTACTTCCCCTTCCAAAATGTCCCAAGTGTCTTCACCCTCCCCCACCACCAGTGTCTCTTAAACACATTTATCGTAGCACAAGGGTGAGCAAGCTCTGTCCCAGGGCGTCAAACTACCCCATGCAGAATTTTTTTTTTTGCACTTCTTGCAGTTTAAAAGTGGGTTTCAGTTTTCAGGTGATTGGGAGATGGGGGAAGTTAAAACAAAAATATTTGGTGACCTGTGAAAGCTGAAATTAAATTTCAGTTGCTAATAAAGTTTTATTGGAACACAGCTACTCACTGAAAGAAAATATTTGAAATCCAAGAAAAAAATTATTCAGCACTATTTTTAGGCTACAACATCAGGGACAATATAGCACACATGATGAAAATATTTATTATCCAGCCCTTTACAGAAAAGGCCTGACATATGCCCCAGAGATAAAGGCACAATTCTGACATCGGCTCATGTTTCTTATTGGTCGTTGCCCTTCTTAATAATTCTCCAGGCTGTTCTCATTCCAGGACTAAGTTGACTTTCCCCTCTTTGCTGAGGCAGCCTGTCCTACTGCTTCTGAGTCCCTGGTCTTCTCCAGGGTAGGAAGACCATGCTTCTGTCTCTAGCTGGTCACCTTTGCTCAAAAAGCTGACTCCCCTCATAAGATGCCCCATACCTGAGAGCAATTGCCAGTACCCAAGCAAGGTTGGGAGAAGACACAAAGAGCAATATTCTTTTCTCCTACCCCCCTCAATGCTCTTTCACATATATGTTAAAACATTCCATTTGGGGGTCCATATAACCGTCTTCTCCACTTTCTCTTCACTCCTATCCTTCTCCACTTTTCTCTTCACTGCTATCCATAGACTTGTATCCATAGATCTTGCACAACAGAGGGCTTTGGCACTTGGCTTGCAAAATTTCTCCTCTAGTCCTGGGCCAATTTGTCATCTATGGGGGTGATTTTTTTTTCCAGTGCCATGGTCTTAGAATTTCCTCATATCCATCTAATTGAAAAATCTTCCCTCCATTTAAGCAATCCTCTGGATCTATGGCAACCCTCTAGAACAATGCCTAGGATAACTCTACCCGAGAAATCTTAAATTCCGGAATCCTCATCTCCCATGGTAACTTACTGCACTTTCAGGTCTCTCTCTCTGGGTGTTTACTTAGCAGGGACACCCAAGTCTTCTCCAGTTTCAGTTTCTTCGTTGCTTGTCTAGACTACATGATTCATTATCTTATGACACTTGTCTTTACACTGAAACAAAGTCCAAAGCTCCAATCTAAGAAGCTTAGAAGGAGAAGTTCAGAAAATGTGGATTTTGTAACTCATATAGTAATTGATACATGCAAGAAATACCAATGGAAGAAGATTAAGATACTTAGTTTATATAGTTCCCAAGTCTCAATCTTCCCTACAAATTACTTAATTAGGAAGGTGAAAAGAGTAACTTTACAGTAAGGAAACAAGATACTTCCTAAACCAAGTGATCAAAGTCAGTATCACATAAAATGGGACAAATTGACATCTGCCTCTTGGTTCAAAGCACTGGTAAGAACATAACATCATGTGTGCATATTCCAGCTACAAACACGAAACTCAAAGCTAATGAGGAAATCAAAATTAATTGCCAAGAAACAACTCAACTATATGCTTCCAAAACAATGTTATGAAAGACTAAAAATTGTTTCCAGATTAATGAGATTAAAAACACTACACCGAATTCAATGTCGGCTCCCCAAACTTCTGGCTTTTAAAAGCTGTAAAGCCACGGAGACAATTGGAGAAACTTGAAAACGGACCAACATTCAAAATAGTATTGTGTCAATGTTAAAGTTCTTGAGTGTAATTGTTGTACTGTGGCTATGCAGAACAATGTCATTGTTCCTGGGAAATAAATGCTGAAGAATTTAAGATGAAAGAGTCATGAAGTTTAACTTACTGTCAACTGGTTCAACAACATGTGTAATTAATGACAAATATGGTGAAATGTTCACAACTGATGAATCTACATGATGGGCAAAGGAGAATTTCTTTTTTCAACTTTTTTATTTGAAGTTACAAAACCACAAGAAACTGTTGTTTATTCAGATTCAACCATGTGATTATGATGCTCCCACGTTTGGGCTGTCGATCATTCCCACAAAAGACCAAACTGTGGCCCACAGAGCCCCCTTTTGTGGGGGGAACTTTTTGAAACCTTCATCCCTTTCCTCAAGCTCTCCAACATCCTCGCCAACATTCTATTTCCTGAAAGAACAAGCTCTTAACTTCCTCTCATTCCCACTACCTGTGAGATTATCTAGGTCACCCATCCTGCCTTTTCTATTGTACACACTTCCCAGTTCTTGAAACGTCCTCCATAAATCAATACTCTCAAGCTCCCATCTCAATCTTCCATCTTTCTCTTTCTTTGAAAAAAATAAATACTATTTCTCCCAACTCAAAGATCTCCTGGAACTACGTTTTGTAGTCCTGCTTCTCCACAAGCTTCTTGAGCTCTCTCTCCACTTGGTACCTCTACATATTCAGCACTTTTCACCCTTCAGTGTTGGGCCCCACGACTGAGATAGTTCTGTCAGGGGAAGCCTGCTGTCTGGGGTCTCTCTGCTGCTCTCCATTCTTCCTGCTTGGAATCAACCCTCCCCCATTTTCTAGTGATTCCCTTCTCTCTGCACTTTCCTTTTCTTAGTCTAACAGTTCTTTCTGAGTCTCCTGGGAAGGCAAAGAGTCTCTGCAAGGATTGTTTTGCCAGGGGATTTCAACACCACCCTCTTTCACAGGTTCCTGAAATGTTCTTGGCCTTCTGGTCTTCTCACTGGAAACCTAACACCTAAGTGACCTCACCTAAAACAGCAGTCAAGTAGTAGCAGCAACAAATATATATTAAACACTGCACTAAGTGCCATTATGGTTTATTAGTTTATTAGCAATCCAAGTAGGTAGTATCATCATCTGCAGGGTACACATGAGGAAATAAGAGTTTAGGGAGTTCAGAGAACTTGCTGAATGTCTCTCAGCTAGTAGGTAATGAAGTTTAAAGCTCTCTTTCAGATTCCAGAGTCTGTGCTATGCTACTCCCACAAAATCATTAAGATAAGACAACATGGGCATAATTACAGAGAACAGAAACAAACTTTGAGCCTTCCTGTTCTGTCATTCAGAGGACATCTTTAAAGGAAAAACAACTTTTATGGGACCTGCTTTTTAAATGATGGAGTAACTACTAAGAGGAAGGATATAGAGAAATCCTAAACTGTCAAATTGTTACCTTGTCTTCCTACAGATGTGTAGAATGTGTGATACTGGAGGTCACTTCTGTGAGCAGTGTTGCTAAGACATGGTCCAATAGATTTTTGCCCTAATGTCATTTTAAAGTGACTGACATTTACTTTACTCTGGCATGTCATTGAATAGTTGAGCCTTAGGCAGTGGGAGTAATAAAATTCCACCAAGAAATTAAGTAGGCTCATTGTCTGGATCATGCAGTTCTTGTCCTCTGTGAAAGTAATTAGAAAGGTAAAGAGATCTAACTGTGTTGGTAGCACTCCGGGGTGGGGGGGGGGGGGGGGCTTCAAAAGGTCAGTTGGTTATAGAATCATGGAACTAAAAATGAAAAGATAACTACTTTTGGAAAGCCAACTTAATATCCCACATGTCACAAAAAAGGTCAACACCCACAAAGGCTGGCTAGTGAGAAATGGGAAGGACAGAAGAAGGCAGCACAGTGGTTATCCAACACTCTTCTGTCAACAAGAGGTTCAAAATCAAAGAACTTTGAAAAACCCACATCCAACAAAATGCTACAGTGGGAGAACATGTTTGCAAATCTGATATGTCCTCTCTGATAGGTGACATATTCAAGAAAAAAAAAAAAGGATTTATATCCAAACATAGAATACTTTAAACAAGGCAACAACCCAAACAGAAAATGGTCAATAGATCTTGGTAACTCATTAAAGAAGATATTTAGATGCCATCTATGCACATGAAAAGATATTACACATTTTGTTATTAGGGAAATATAAGTTAATCCAGGATACTATTATATACTTATAAGAATAACTAAAATGCAAAACTCTTGCAAAGCACATTCTGGCAAGGGTAAAGATCACAGTCCATCATTGCTGGTGGGAATGCAAAATGATCCCACCATTTTGGAAGACTGTTTGGAATTTTATTATGAAATTAAACAAACATATCATACAATCCAGCAATCATACTGCTTTGTATTTAGCCTGTTGAAAAAACTTACCAAAAAATCTGCATATGACTATTTACATCAGTTTTACATGTAAACTCACCAAACTGACGGCAACCAAGATGAATGGACAAACCACCATACTATATCCATATTGTGGAATATTATTCAGCCATCAAAAGTAATGGGTTATTTTTTCATGAACAACTTGTAAGAATTTTAAGTAAAAAATCAAATTCTATGATTCCACTCATAACATTCTGAAAAGGCAACTCTAGAAAGACAAAATAACAGTGTAAACTCACTGGGAGTTTTGGGAAATAAGTACTTACTCAGTTGAAGTTTAGGGGATTTTGTATAATGGTGAAGCTACTCTGTAATGCTAATACAGCAGTGTTAGAGGAACTGCCTGGGGAAGAAGCCTGGAGAAGATGACGGGGTTGGCAACACCTCCCAGAACCCCTGCCTTAGCAAGGTGACAGGAGACTAGTCACCGAGTTGAGAGAGAAGAGGGTACAAGCTCCCAGCCAGTGAACGGATGCTCCTGACTCCACTCCCTAGCGTCCTACTGGACGTCATGTGCACAGCTCTGCTCCTTGCCCTCTTTAGGCTGGCTCCCAGTTCTGCTTCTCCTTGGCAGGCCAAGCTCTTCTCCATGCCCCTGGCTCCCACTTGCCCTTTGGCTACAGTGGACAGCTTCCCTCTTCCTCCATTTGCTCCCCACAGGTGCTGCCAACTCCTGCTTCCTCTGTTTGGTGGGCCAGCCACCATTTTGCCTTCTGCAGATGAGGAACCATCAGCTAGGTCATCCCCTACACCCCTTTGCCCCGTTTCAGCTTGGCATTTACAGTGGCCAATGAAAGACCAAGACCCTTGGGCTGGCCAGCCATGGGTTTCTAGCTCTCTATTGAGTGCTAAGCTTATGAATGCAGGGCACATGCACATGCACACAGAATAATAGGGTACACTTTTATAGCAACTGAGAAGAGAGACCAGAGGGAGAGAGTGTGAACAATTTCTGGCCAGCATATAGTCAGATGCAGTCTGTCCTACCCCCAAGAGTATCTGTGGCACAGAGATTGGCATCCCAGCCAAAGCAGCATGTGGCAAAATGGTGGCTAGCCCTCTCAGCAAAGCAAGCAAAATAGAGGCTGACTGGTTGGGCAGAGGAAGCAGGAGCCAGCTGCTCACACAGAAGGCAAAGGGAGGAAGCAAGTGACTGTCTACTGCAGCCAACAGGCAAGTGGGAGCTGGCCACAGCAACATGGAAGAAAGTCGGGCCCACTGAGGACAGAATGAGGGAGCAATACCAGAAGTCCCCAACGTGGTAAAGAGTGAACGGCAAAGGGGTGATGTGCTCTGTCTTTTAAAGTCTTCAAGCCAGGTGAGCTCCCTCCAGTTGCAGTGCTCTGCTCAGGATCAGGACGCCAGAACCAGAGAATACAAGCTCACCTGCTGGCTCGGAGGCTGCTCTACCTTCCTTCACCCACCCCAGCACCTTTGCCTCATCGCAGGGGGCCTGGCAATCCTGGGGGAGGCACTGCTCACTCTCCTCAGGCACACTGGGCTGCTCCTGTAATAATAGTGGCCACATAAGGCTACATATTTGACAAAAGCCATAGAACTGTAAGTATGGAAAGTAAACCTGGACAAAAAATCATCTAGGAGGTCCCAGGGTCCCAGGATGGAAAAAGAAAAAAGAAAAATTAGAACTGTATTACTCGTGTACAATATTTACACCAAAATTTACACAATCGTTTGCACATGAATATTTGTAGTAGCTTAATATACAAACACCCCAAACTGGGGGTAACTAGGATAACACAAGCATACTGAAGGGGGTCAGAGAACAAAAGGTGTTGACCTGAGTAATTTTGGAAAAGACTAAAAGACAAAAAGGCTTGTACATAAGGAATGAGCTCGAGTCAAGTTGATTCCCCTAGGGGTATAAGTTAACAGTTCTGAAACCACTGTACAGTGCATACTGGGGATGAAAAATTAGTGAACAGATGGTGGATAGGGAGAGCCAGCTCTCTCTCACTTTGGAGAGGATGTTACAGATAAGCAAGGGAGGAATGCTGGAATAAGTCATGTTGTACGGGATTAGTCTCACAGATCTCATTATGAACTCATGGTTAGATTAATAAAGGTACCGCTGGAGATAGAAATTGTTAAAGGTACGTGGGATACATGTCTTTATGTATGGGGGTTCATGTCTCTCGGGTTTTTCTGTTGAGAAGACTTCAACATAATGTCACCATATAGCAAATACTACAAACACTCGGATCTCTGTTTCTAACACCATTCTCCAAGAAAAGAGGTCAGCCCCCTCAGAGAAACTGCTGATTCTAGAGCGGGGCAGGGAATACACAAGATGAATCTGAGGGATATTGTAGGACCAGAAAGTACGGATGTGCTCAAAGCAGTGTGATAATGGTGATGTGTCAAAAGGACAAAGGACGGACCTGAAATACTTGCCAAGGACAAAATCTTGAAACAATTTGATCAATGATTCATATAGCATTGAACTGCAATCCAAAGCACACAGTTTGAGTCCATAATATACAAGTAGGGTAGATGGATGAATGAATGAATGAGAAGAGAGAAATCCCGTGCAGGAGAAAACCAAGCAATTTTTCAGATGCTCTGCCTTTAAGACTTAAGCCTATCTCCCCCCTCCTGAGGTAGGGGGTGCACCGGGTGACCTAAGACAGTATGGAAAGCAGAAAAGGCACTTTGCAGTGGAGAAATCTGGCAAACACTACCTCAGCCAGATGGTAAAGGTCAACCTCATAACTGATAAGTCCTATTCATAACTGCTATCTTTTTCATTTACCTCTTGATTTCCTTACTCCAAATCCCAAGTAATTGTAAAAAGAAAAAAGAAAGAAAAAAAAAAACCAAACACATATTGAAGGACTTTTCACAGAACACCAGACCAGAGCTTCTGAAAAAGATGTCAAGGGAAAAAGACGTGAGACACTGTTTCTCCACGAGGTGCCTATGGAAACACGGCGATTATAGGTCATGTGTTCCCCGAGTGGGATCTTGGAACAGACGAAATGAAAGAAAATGAATGTATGGAATTCAGTAGTAATTATGTCACTATTGTTTGATTGTGACAAATATGCCACAAACATGTCAGGTATTAACCATGAGGAAACTGGAATTTTTGTTACTATCTTTGCAAAATTTTTAAAATCTAAAACTACTCTTTAAAAGAATATTTTTTAAAAAAAATTTTGCCTGAGCTGGTCCACTTGAAGAAATCTACATTTCTTTCTGGGAACACTGACTGCAATACTATAATACAGCAAAAATCGAAGCTAACTTAGAGTACTAAGTAATATATGACAAGACACTTAAAAAATCTGTCTCGAAGTTCTCCAAGTTCTCTAGGTCCTTATTAACCAACTCAGTCATTCATATGTTTGAAAAACATTTACAGAAGGCCTATTCTATATCAGGAGCTCTGCAATTTACTTTGAATCAAACTAAGTAGAGTTAGTTTTCCACATAGGATTTCAACCCCCTTTAGGGGATTATGAAATCAACCTAGTGTGTCACAAGTAGTTTTCTCCCATAAAGACATGAAAAGATAAATATATGTATATATTATCAGGATATAATTTTTCATTATGGAGTTTTGCTTCAGGAAGAGATTTTAAGGACATGCATGTTTGTTTTGGAAGATAATGTAAAAAGTACTTCTTATATCGAGGTTGACATCAAAAGAACTTTAAAGCTACTGCAGTAAATGATATCCTGGCCTCCAGGAGTTTTAATTTAGTAGAGGAAAAGAAACAAGTTGTAGAAAAACATTTTTCTACAGTGGCATAATGAAACTATTTTCTGGGATTCATATCAAAATTACAGTACTGCTACACAGTCCACACACACCTGGCTTTAGTGTCACTGCACATTTATAATCAATTCACTTATACTTCATTCTGTTCCAGACTGAAATCATACCCATCACCACCAAATTCATATGTTAATGCCCCCAAAGGTGCCTGTATTCAGAAAGTGGACCTTGAGGAAGGCAGTTAAGGCTAATTCCCTTAGGGATGAAATCCACAGAGAAGACCAAATGGGGAAACTGGAAGAAGGCAGATTGAAGAAGGCAGATCATCCACGAGCAGAGAGGAGAGGCCTCACTTCACCAGACACCAACCCTGACAGCACCTTGACCTTAGACTTCTGGTGTCCAGAACTGTGAGAAATTAACTTTCTGCTATTTAAGTCACCCAGTCTGTGGTATGTTACTAGGCAGCCCTAGCAGACCCATAAATACACTAATATACCTCCAAAAGGCACTTAAGGAAGCTAATTAACGACAATGTTTTTCCAAGCTATGAAATATAGAGATTGGCACTCAGTTGCCACATGAATTTTCTGTACAAATAGCCTAACAAATTTCAGATGGTCTAGCTTTATAGAAATCCATGCATCCTTGGTTTTCAATAATTCAATTATACCTAAAGCCCCTGATTTGTTTGCTAGTTATCTTGCTGTTATTTTGAATTAGAATGAACACATATTTCTAATTTGTAGATTGCTTCCACATGCACACAGTGATGCTTAAGATCAATTAGTACTTAATCCTTTGGATACCCTGCAAACCATTGTAATTACTGGCAAGCAGATGGAAAATTTTCTATCTAAAGACAGAAAAAAAAAATTTCAATTTAAGATTTCCAGGTTGGATCAATTCACATCAGGCTTCTCAAATGCAAATTAAGCATAGCCATTAAACTTAGTATGAACACTATTTTATCAGAAACAAAATTTTTAAAAAGTTAAAGCTAAGCAGATAAAATAAAAAGCCAAATTGCAAGTGAGAACCTTTTTTATTGTTTCTGCAATTCCCAGAAAAGAAGCCAAGGGGAAAAGGAAAACTGGACAAACTAGTAGGAAAGAATGGGGGAGAAGTAGTTCATGTGTGGAACAGACAGGCAGTGAACACCTGTCAAGCTGGGGGGACTAAAATGAAAATAGCCCAAATGACGGCACTCATCTCCACTTCCGTCCAACGACAGCATCAGCTGTCGTGAGCCGCAAAGAATCTACAGAAGTAGCACATTTAGACCCGCTGGTTGTACAGGGTTTGATTTACACAAACATCACCTCTTGGCCCAACAAAGAAAGCTTCCTTAAGTGCCCCCCCCCTTGCAATGAGGTTAGATATTTAAAACAGCGTCTTTACCGGGCAATGATCATGTTCACTCAATTTACTAATAATGAGTCTTTCCCCTGCTTCAACTCCTCTGGCCTCACTGATACGTACTCTTGGAATTAATGAGACCCTAAGGAAAGGGTTTTACCGATAGTCTCCAGTTGTCCTGAGTTATCATTCGTTTGGACATGACAAGAAATAGATGCTTTGCAGACCAGGAAATGTAAAGAAATCAACACTCCAAAAATGCACAGGGCTGGCTCTTTGCAGCCTCAGAACCTCCAAGAATTCGACTAGTGGTTTATGTGACTCTTTATCATGTTTACTTATTACGATTTTATGCTATAACCAAAGCTGGAATCCTCAGTGAAGTTAATTATTTAACTATATACAGTTACTGTATAAGCCATTAACTTTTCAAAGACTTATACCTCTTTTGAATACTATCTAAAATTAACTGTTACTCTTGTTTAAGGGTTTCAAAACATACTAGTATAAAACAAATCATAGGTTTTAAGTTATGTTTTTAAAAAGTCTCTCTAGTCTAGATGCAAATGCTGTCTTTAAATTGTGGTGCAAGTACAAGGCAGCTCAGAGAGTAAATACATTTCTCAAACCTCAAACTGTACGCTGAGATTAGTTACATTTTATTGTTTTGCAAATTACAGCCAATAGGATAGGACCCACTTAACCTCTTAAGAGTTGTGAGGCTGTAGAGAGGAACAGACACATAAAATTGAATTTTAAAAGGCCAGACCAGTATTAAGAGGAAGACTTTAAAAGGGAGAAATAAGAATTCACTATTACGTGTTAATTTTAGGGTACCACTGTCATTTGAGCTGTGTCTTCTCTATAAGGAAATATATAAAACAACATTCCCCGAGATTCTGATATCCTACAATAGGCCAAAAAGAAAAAAGAAGAAAATCTGGATAAACTAGCTCTATTCTGGACAAACAACCACTGGGTTTCTCTGCTCCACTTCTGGGCTGGTGAGGGTGTGGAGAATGTCAAGTAGCCCAAGTCAGTGAGTTGTACTGTGTCTAATAGGCAACGCATGTAGAGCTTCAGTACCAGCCTTGCTGGATTTTTGCTTTATTATAAAAAGCCACTTGAGGCCCTCCCTGGTGGCACAACGGCTTAGAGCACAGCACTGTGAAGCTCTCTGCGGCCACTGCAGCATGAGTTCGGCCAGGGAGCTGATCCACAGGGCACAGCAGACCTCTCCTGACCTGCCCACTGCTCTGCTCAGTGGTGTATTTCAATCAGTCTGCCTGTTCTGCTCCCCACTCTGTCTCTGGTGAATCCTCTCACCCTCCACACCTCTGCCCTGTACCCCAGTTCTTGTATGCATAAATAAATCTTAAAAAAAAAAAAGCCACCAAGTAGATCTTTTTAAAAAAGTCACTTCAACAATAGTAACTGCATAGTGAGACTAATTATTCATCTACTTCCCATTTTTTCTCTCTATTTTGTAAATAATTGAGAAGAGCTGGGATCAATATGATCTTCAATCTGGTCTCAACTTTAACACAGACATCTAACTTGTTAACTCAAATGAATACCCTCTGACATTTATTTGTAAATATAAGATAGACTTCCTGTAAATATTTATACAGGTTATATAATAATCCATTATATAGGTATAGCACATTTAAAGCAATCATTTTCCAAGTATTGAACTTCATTACTGTTATCAAATCTTTTCATGTACAAAGAACACAAACTGTTTTACACATAAAGCTTTCACATAACAAATGTTTCTGCATGACAAAACATACAATTAAGCACTGTTAAAAGATGACAAGCTGGGGGAGGGGGACTCGTGACAAAGGTCTAATTGCCTTAATATAGAGGAGCGTCCTCAGATCTGTAAGGAATAAAACAACAACAATAGAAAAATGAGCAAAGGATATGAGCAGACACAGTTCATTTAGTGAACAGATAGCTCTTAAATCTATTAAGGGATGCTACTCATCATAACAGAAATGTAAATTAAAACTATGCTGAGACTTTTCACTTAGATGGCAAAGATTTCAAGATTTTTAACACATGCAGTGCTGCAAGGATTTGGAAAAGGTCCGCTCTTCCATACTGGTTGCTAAGGGAGGAGGCATGGCCCAGTCCTAAGAAAAGTGAATTGGGCAAGATCTATCCAAAGCACAAAAGTAGGAACTCATTGATCTCACAATTTCACTTTGAAGAATTCATCCTGCTGCTAAAAGAATATGCTATTTGCCATACAATGGAATAGGAGGCAGATGGTTACCCAGCAAAGTGGGGGTGGGGGTGGGGTGGGGCAAGCTCTTCAGATACAGATGTACCAATCTCCAAGTTATTGGAAAGTGTAAAAGCAACAGGCCGATTACTTTAGATAGCAGGTTACCACTTGTATATAATGAGAGATGCAGAGGGGAATAGCATACACACACACAGAGAAATTTGGATGAATAATAAAAATCCCTCTGAAAATAAGGATTTTTCAGAAAATGTAGTGTTTGAGGTTTCCAGTACTATCAAAATGTTTTCTCTCCACTTGGAATGTCTTTTGAATTCAGAAACGTTTAAATGCATTCTTATTAGAAAAATAAAATTAGAATAAAAAAGAAAGTTTAGATTAGTTCTTTAAGATAGCCATCTAAAAGCAGAGACATCCAGACAAAGATAAAATAGAAGGGCACTTGACTGGGTTGCTCTTCCGGCAGGCTCACCAGATTCTATTCCTGGTAGCAGTGTCTGTGACAGGCATGACAGGTAACACAAGCTCTTTACACAGTCATGTGTTGTTGGGGGCATGTTCTCAGAAATCTGCCATTAGGCAATTTCACCTTTGTCTGAACATTACACAGTGTATTTACACAGACCTCGACAGCACAGCTGCACACCTGGGCTGTGGGCCACAGTGGGTGGCCCTCAACGCAGCCTGTCACTGGCCAGTGGCATCAAGTAGCAGGATTGTATTTTATAAAGTGATTAGGAATAAAAATGCCGCCTTTTCTCTCATGTAGAGTTTGAGCATTTTGTGTCTATATGTGTTCTTTTGTGACTTTAACCTGTCACCACCTTGTCCCCTGTATCTACTGGGGACACTGCTTTTCCTAAAAAACAACATACTGTATGCCAACCTGCTCCCTGACACTTATTTTAACTTTTTTTAAAATAGTTTTTATCTGTTAATTTTTAGATGTTTGAGAGATATTTAGCATCATGTGAGGTCAAGGATAGTCATTATTTTCTCTGTAGCTGTCAATTCTAAGTTGCTACTATATAACAAACAACTACGAAGCCCTGAGAATAGCGAGAGGCAAGAGACATAGCTGACCAGGATAAGTCACCTAGATAAAGGTTCTGACACAAGTGACAATGAAAACCCACATATATTACAGGTGCACAGAGGTAGACAATTTAGCAGTTGCAAGTTTCTGGAAGCTTTTTCTATTAAATAGACATGGAAAATAAGGACTGCAGTCAATAAGTAAAGTGAAAGAGCATGTCACCTGTTATAGACCAAGTACTTGTGTTTCCCCAAAATTCCTATGTTGGAAACCTAAACACCAGTGTAATGGTGTTTGGAAGTGAGACTTTGGAAGGTAATGAAATAATTAGGCCTCTAAGTTAGTATTAGTCCTTGTGAGGGGCTGGCAAGTCCACTGTACATTCTGTGTTCCAAGGAAAGGCTGTGTGAGGAGAAAACCAACCCCAGCTGAGCTCACATGTCCATCTTCAGACTTGTGAGAAATCACTATCTGCTGTTGAAGCCGACAATCTGGATTATGTGGTTATAGCAGCTTAATCTACCACAGAAACTGGTACTAAGAAGTGAGGTGCTTCTGATTCAAATACCTAAAAATATGGAATGGACTATTGGGTAGAAGCTGAAAGAGTTTTGTGGAATATGCAAGAAAAAGTCAATATTGCTGGAAAGGGAATTTTAAGCTCTAGTGAGAGCTTAGTGAGAGAGGAGGAGAGTTGTAAAAAAGGCTTCCAGCTACTTAAAAAATGCCTAAGTAACCATGCACAAAATGTCGGTAGAAATATGGACAGTAAAGAAATTATGATAAGGTCACAGAGATGAGGTAAGCGCAATTAAGCCACCGAGAAAGGCAATCCTTATTCTAAAGTGGCAAATCATGTTTCAGTTATGTTCATGTGCTAGTGTTTTCTAGAAGGTAAAACTTGCAAGTGGTGAAATTAGAAATTTAGTTAAGATTTCTAAACAGTTCTGAAGCAGCCACTTGGTTGCAATGATTTGTAGTAGAATATAAAAAGAGATGAATTAAAGAAGGCATCATTATGGAAAAAGGAATCGAAACGTTCAGATTTGGAAAATTCTCAGCTTATCCATATTGCAAACTACAAGAAAGCATATTGAGGAGAGAATAGCAAGGGCAGAGCTGACTAGCCATTTGCTAAGGAGATTAGTCTGAGTGAACCAGGGACATGAGCAGGAACAATGCCAGGTTTTTTTCTGCCCCCCCCCCACTAGAGTGCGGGAGATGGGGAGAAACAAAGGCAAGCTAACAGACTTCTCCCATTCTACCCGCCTCACCACAGTTATTTTCTAGTAAGCATGCACTATTTTCAACGATGAGGAAAGCACACTGAAGGAGTTCCAGGGATTATCAGGGCTGCCGGTTCCCACCAAAGGCCAGAGTACATGGGCCCAAGGGCAAAGCTACCCCCACCTCAGTTTCATAAATGCTACTGCCCAGCTGAGGTGTGTTGCCAGGTGTTGGCAATGACCCTCCCACCTGGCAGGGCCACAGAAAGAGGACCTCTGCCGCAAGGCTTCCAGAAGTAGACCATTCGGTCAAAGAGGATTTTTCCAGAACCTTAAGGTTCAGTGGCTATGCCTCACTAGGTTTTAGACTTACTTGAGGCCCTATCCTTTCCTCCTTCTTTCCTGTTTTTCCCTCTTGAAAGGCAACGGCTTTCTTACGCCTGTCCAACCGTATCATTTGGAGACACATAACTTGTCTGTTTTCATAGATTCACAGCTGGAGAGGAATTTTTCCTCAGGATGAAATCATACCATAAGGCTTATCCATAGCTGCTTTACATGGTATTCAGATGAGACTTTGGATGTTAGAGTTGATGCTGGAATGAGGTAAGGTATTTGCAGCTGTTGGGTTGGAATGAATGTAATTTGCATGTGAAAAGACATAAATTTTGGGGGGTCCTGGGGCAAAATGCTAGGACTGAAAGTTCCTGTATTCCCAAAATTGAAGCCCTAATCTCCAATGTGATGATATTGGAGGTGGGTCTTTGGGAGACAATTAAATTCACCCTTATAAATTCAGGGGGTCTGTTGCCCAAAAAGGGGTACAAGAACCAAGGAAAAGCTATGTGAGGACAAAACTAGGAAGAGGGCTCTCATCAAGAATCCAATCCTGCCAGCCCCCCAATCTTGGATTTCCAGTCTTCTGAACTCAAAGAAATACTTATTGTTTAACTCCCCCGGGGTGTGGTTTTCTGTAATAACAGCACAAACTATGACACTATGAAGACAGGAAGGGCACAAATTGTACACATATAAGAAGGGATTAGCTACAGGAGTTGCCAGCTGCTTGTCATTACTATAGTCTATAAGAATGGTGAGAATAATGCCAAGGAGTTCCAGGAAAGGCAGCTCAGACTTGTGAACTCTAGAACTGTGAGATAATTAGTATTTTAAAGCCACTGAATTTGTTAATTTGTTATGGCATCAACAGAATACTAATATTGACTTTGGGGTCTGGAAGTGGTATGCTTTATTAACAAATACCTAAAGATGTGGACAAGCCATGGAATCAGGCAGTAGGTGGTAGCTGGAAGAATTTTGAGGATGATGAGAAAAAAAGCAAAATTGCTTTAAATAGACCTAGTACAAGTATGGACACTGAGGTACTGCCAGTGAGGACTCAGAAGGAAATTACTAGAAATAGTCACACCTAAAAAAAAAATCTATAGGTATAACAGTCACTATCAAAATTCCAGCTAACAACTTTGCAGAAGCTGAGAAGTGGGTCTTTGCTGGTGGTGCAGTGAGTTAAAGCACAGCACTGAGAAGCTAGCCACAACCACTTCAGAATGAGTTCGATCCCCGGCCAGGGAGGTGACACACCTGGCTCAGCAGACCTTGCCTGTCTCACCTGCTCCTCCCCTCAACAGTGTGTTTCAGTACATCTGCCTATTCTGCTCCCCACTCTGTCCCTGGTGAATCCTCCCACCACCCCTGCACCTCTGGTCTGTACCCCAGTTCTGTATGCATAAATAAATAAATCTTAAAAAAAAAAAGAAAACTGATAAGCTACTCCTAGAATTCATATGGAAATTCAAGGAAGCCAGAAAAACTGAAGTAATGTTGAAGAGCAACATCAAAATCAGAGGGCTCACCTTTCCAGTTGAAAAGTTTGTTGTAAGCTGATGAACAAAAGAATGTGCTACTGGCCTAAGATTAGATATAAATCAACAGAATATAATTGGAAGTCCTGGAGAAAAACCCAAGTATCTCCAACCAGCTCATCCTTTTTACAGGAATGCTCAAACAATTCAATGCAGGAAAGTTCTTTTCAACAAATAATTATATATCCATACAACAAAATAATATTGGTGGTGAAAAGTACTAATCCATACTATGACATGAATGATCTTTGAAAACATGCCGAATGAAAACAGTCAGTTACAAGAAGGACCACATATTGGATGATTCCATTTAAATGACTTTCCCAGAAGAGACAAATAGAGACAGAAAGCAAATTAGTGGTTGCCTAGGGCTGGGGAAATGGAAGGGCTGAAGGTGATGACTAAGGCACATGAGGTTTCTCTTTTAGGCAATGAAAATGTTCTAGAATTGATAACAGTGACAGATACACAACTCTATGAAAATTCTAAATGACATAGAACTGTATGCTTTCAGTGTGATTTACATGGTGTATGAGTTATATCTCAGTATGTTTTTTGGCTTGTTTTTAAGGAAAAAAAATCACATCAGGGCTCACAGTCAAATTGCTGAAACCAGTGACAACACGTGGCAGAGAAGATAGAACAGAGCTAAAAGAAACCACAAACTTGGATACAAGCTTAGTATCCCAGAGTTACACAGAACTACTATAATTTAATGAGAAGGATAAGGAACCCAAATAAAAATATGAGCAAGATATGTAAGTGGGGACTTCACTGAAGAATTAAAATGATCAGAAAACAAAACAATGAGAGTTCTTTAGTAACCAGAGATTATTTATAATATCATATACCATTTCAAACCCTGAAATTTAAGTCTAATCAGTGACATAAAAGTATTAAAAAGCCTGTCCACTTTTATTAGTTCACAATATATAACAGTTTATATTCTATAAACTATGAACTACATTTATTATCCAGAACTTACAGTACTTGATGCATACATAGGGGTATATACTATATGCTTCAGAAATGCCATGCCTATGTCTAGATCTTAGATAAATCTGTTATGTGTATGCACTCCAGAAGATACAGTTACAAGAATGTCATTTAAACATAGCAAGTATGTTTAAATAACAAGAGATCCAATTGTTCATCAATGGGAATATAAATTGATGGTATTTTTTCTGACAATAAAAATGGGTGAGCTTATAGTTCAGTTAAAAAAATAGAGCACCTGATAACTTATTTCATAATTCCACTTAAAAAGTTCAATGACATGCAAACTTAAATATACACAAATATTAGGTAGGTTTATGATGAAAGGGAATAATAAAATTTGTATGCTGATAAGATTGAAAGGCAAATGAGGAGGAAAAGACTTAAGGCCTTGACAGGAACATCCAAGTTGATGGGAAGTAGCAGGTACACTGGGTTTCAGAATATTCAAAATCTTCTGAATACTCAATAGAAAACCTTCGAATTTTTATGCCTAGTCAATATCTCATTTTTTTTTAAATTCTAAAAAGAGATTAAAAGTTAATAGGAGATGGCCCTCCCTGGTGGCGCAGCGGGTTAAAGCACTGCACTAAGAAACTTAAGCCACTTACGCATGAGTTCGATTCCCGCCTGCCCCGGAGGTGACCACATGGCGTGGCAGACCTCTCCTGACCCGCCCACTGTTCCCCTCAGCGGTGTACTTCGTCGATCTGCCTGTTCTGCTCCCCACTCTGTTTCTGGTGAATCCTCTTACCCTCCGCATCTCTGGCTTGTACCCCAGTTCTGTGTGAATAAATAAATAAATCTTAAAAAAAAAAAGTTAATAGGAGACAAAGTACAGACAGCTAACCTTGATTTTTTTTTTAGATTCTTGGGTAAGAAACGGAAAAATATAGTATTTAAGAGGGAAATGGGGGAGCCCTCCCTGGTAGTGCAGCGGTTAAAGCACAGCACTGAGACGCTAAAGCCACTTCAGCATGAGCTGGATCCCCAGCCCAGAGGTGATCCACAGTCACGGCAGACCTCTCCTGATGCCCGCTGCTCCCCCCAGCAGTGTGCTTTGTTAATCTGCCTGTTTTGCTCCCCACTCTGCCTCTGGCGAATCCTCTCACTGCCCCTGCACCTCTGGCCTGTCCCCCAGTTCTGTATGCATAAATAATATTTTAAAAAAGGGAAATGGGTACAAAAGGAGGTCTAACTTTATTCTTTTCCAGAATACAAAATGGTCCTGCAAACAGGGGTTAACAGATGAACACCGTGAAGAGTCAGAAGTTAGGTTAACAGCAGGGGAGGCAGGGATACTCTTCCATCCCCACTCTCTGCCTCACCTCTGGCAGCGCACATAACTCCACTCTCGAGTCTACCATTTTGTCAGCTGGAAAACTGCAGTTCAAGAGGTTAAGTAACTAACCTTGACTACACATTAGGAAAATATAAAACCATATTCTGGCCCTCCCTGGTGGCTTATACAGATTAGGACGCAGCATGCAAGCGAGCCATATCTGCTTCAGTGCGACTTGGATCCCCAGCCTCAGAGGTGACTGACCCACATGGCACAGCAGACCTCTCCTGATGAACCCACTACTCCCCTCAACAGAGCACTTGGTCCATCTGCCTGTTCTGTTCTCCACTCTGTCTTGGGTGAAGCATCTCACCTCTAGCCACTGTACCTCTGGCTTGCACCCCAGTTCTGTATGCATAAATAAATAAATCTTAAAAAAAACAAAACGTATTCTAAGTTGGCAGGTGTGAGCTCAAGAGTCAGGATTGTACACTTCTGTGAGAAAAGGGCATTGTAGAACTGAGGGAACCAAATCTGGGCAGGATTGGTCATGAGTAGAGAAGTGAGGGTAAGTGGTCAGGGGTGTCAGAAGATCAACTGGAGGGAAGCCATTCATAATGGTTAAAGGCTGGATTGAGCTAAAAATACTTATGGCTCTAATGAAAGTTGAGTGCAATTGAGACCTAATAAATAAGTTAAATGCATCTCTCTCCTCAGCCCCTCAACAACTGAGTTCTACACACCTCTGAAAGAAATAAATAATGTCTAGGTCTTTAATCTGGATTACAACCGAGATGGAAAAAGGCACAAAAAGAATGATGTAAAAATCAATTTAAAAAATAAAAAATATTTAAAAAGAACAAAATTACAATATAGGAAAATCGAACTTTTCCATAAGGTCTCTCCCCCAAAATTTTTACATTGATTTACAATTCAGAAGCCCTTTGTACAGTTCACTTTTGTGAGCCAGCTCTTATCTTTCCCAATCCCTGTCCTGGAACAGATTTGCTGCCCTGTAACAGTATCAGAATCACAATCCCCATTACACACTATTCCAGAACATACACCTGTTGCATGAGATGCTATGTAGAACCTCTTGCTCTGATTACTAGTTTCTTTTGACCTTGATTAGTTGAACTAGAGTAAGTTAAACATACCCTTATTGCAATTCCACTGTAACTCCTTTTGAAACCAGCAACCAGAGCTCACTCAGCTTTCCTACCCAAAATCTTTCAAGGGAATTTTCTCTTGTGTTTTTCTTTTCAGGGGACAGGAGAGCACCACCCACACTTTTAGGTTAATGTTTCTTTTACATTTCTGTCTCCACAATTACATTATGAACATTCTAGGGAATAAATTCATGACTTGCAAAGAGCATATGTTTAAACGCATCTCTGTCCTCATCCTCTCAACAATTGAGTTCCACACATCTTTGAAAGAAATAAATATAGAAATAGAATTTTTTCCCTAAGTGCTTCCCAAAATACATTTTTACATCGATTTACAATTTAGAATCCCTTTACATAGTTCACTTTTGTTAGCAACTAGCTCTTATCTTTCCAAATATCTATACGGTATCCAGTGCCCTCCCAAATTATTACAAATTCCAAATTAATGATCTTTTCCTACACCCTATTAAAAATACCAGTTTAGAAAACTGTTACTCTTTTATTACAAATAATATCTTCAGGCAAAATTCAGTGACTAACATTTAGAAATTAAATGAAAAAAATCTTAAATCAGTTTTCAAATAAGGTAGTATATAATATTTAACAACTTATATTAAACTCTTTCAGCTTTATCATAATCAGATAATGTATAAAACATAGTTTCAATTAGCTGCTTTATTCCCCCCAGCTTTCTCTATATACCATGCAATTTAATTACAAAATAAGTTATGTTTCAAAAGATAATAAAGGTACTCAGGGTAAGAAAGTGCAATAAGCAGACGGTGTAGAACTTCAGGGAAGCCAGTAACGCATGCATGATAAATGAAGAGAAATCTGCCCAGAAGTTTATTCAGATGCCAAATAACTTCTACTAGTGCTTTCACCACACAAATTCTAATTTATTGCTAAAAACCCTTTTAGCTAAACAAGGCACACACTCAAATACCAGCTAAGGATAATTAGATACCTCTATTTTTGTCATGAAAAATATCTTACTCATTGCCCTTTTAACCAGTTGGTTTCCATTCTTTTAATCACAAAAACAGTAAGTAGTTTTCTAATAATTTTTTTTATCTTACTAGTGCTGAGGTACTACTACTACTAATAATAATAATGCTAGCTTTATTCTACCAAAGAATAACTGAAAAGTTGGAAAAATACTGCTTTGATTGCTTTATTTCACTCACTCATTCGTTCAATGATATGTTCACAGGTTGCCATTCAGAAAACGAATATAGTTTCCCTGGGGCCAGAATGGGAAGACAGGATGTCTCTTTGTATCCATAACATTTTCATTTAGTATGGAAAAAGGGTGAAAGAGGAGCAAAGGAGTACACAGACCCTGATGGCCCACCAGGGTCCCCTAAAATTAGACAATGTGGTGTAGAGACTAGACTACTGAATACAGAATCAGATTCTCATCCGAACTATTTGAGCAAGATGCTAGAGAGTTCATGTTCTCATCTCTAATGAGTAACCCAGAGTCAGGGTGCAGTTCCACATCATCATTAGGTTCCCCAGAGTTTGTTGTGGATGATCAACAGAGGATGTTAAGTGAAAGATGAATAAATACATGATTGGAAGTAAGAGGTCATTCAAATGTTTGATTTTGCTTTTGAATTCAGTCAAATAACTGGAGACAATATGATGGCAGTTTCGTACTGCCTTGGAATTGGCTGAGTGTTTTCCTCTTTCTCTCCTCCCCCCAACAAAAAAGGTGGGGGACTTTACTTTTCCTTTTTTATCAGCTAGACTTTATGTAAAATATGTCCCTTTCTCTACATATCCAGCATAGACGCAACATGGGTACCCTGTGAATGTGACCTACAAATGTAAAAATTGAGCTATTCCTTCTTGTGTTTAAACCATTTAACTTCCTCGGCATCATAAGTAGATGATTGAGGGTCACAGAAACAAATGTCATTAACAGTACTCATTTCTTCCGCTTACCATCAATACTGGTAAGAGTTTTGATAAACAAGGATGAAGTCAGATTAACTGAAATTCAATCATGTTAGATTATCCTTATTACCTCTAACTTTATATAGCTTAAATAAAGGCATTAGTCATTTATTCCATTAGTCATTAATTCTTGAGCTGTTCCCCGTCAGGTATAGTCTCATGCCAGCTTCAATGAGGAATAGTTTCCAATCTTTATAGTCCTAACATGATTCTCAACACATCCTTCTAGGTAGCCACAATAAATATGATGTAACTATAGCTGTCATCTCTAGATTCAAGCCTCTAGAGTGTTTGGAGAAGAAAAAAATCTTTGCTGACATTATCACATGAAGCCTGTCCAAGTACACACCAAACTAACTTTCCTTTCTAATTCCATAAGGGAAGAGTTTTCCATTTCTCTGTGTAGTCTAACAAAATGCTACTATTTACCTGTGAGACTTAAATTACTTATGACAAATGGCAATTGTCTCTACAAATCCAAAAAGACTTTACCATTCTAAGGTTTATTGTGTAACATATCACTCACATAGAACTATAAATATTAATCTATGTTCAACATAACAAATAGTACAGTCCCTTTGATAATCCACTCTCCAGGGATAGCTAGGATTAAGCTGGTATATTTCCCTCCAAAATGTGCATATGTATGTGCATATACGTGAAATATACTGGAGCTATTTTCTTTACATAAATATTTCTAGAAATTTTGAAGTTTAGAAAAGAAATGAGATATTTAAATAATAGAGAGTTGACAACGCAAAATATCATGCCATTTTATTTTGTATCTAACATGGCTCAGTGTTCAAAATAAACCATAGGGGAATGTATTACCCCAACACTTTCTCACCATGAATTGCTAGGATGAAAGATACCACCCAAGTCTTGCTGAAGCTCCCAAAAAGGAGTGTTCTGTTGAAAATACCTCCTTTACATAAATGTGGTACCACAAAAGCTGAAAGACTCCTAACTTTTTATATGAGAAAAATGCAATGAAAAGTGAGCACAAAGGCACATTCATAGAAATTCATACTCGTGGATTCACAAAAACACACTTGCTCTGAACAGAGTGCTCAGCAGAGAAGGAAGCCCGCCCAGTGCTGGTTTGACTTTCATTTTACATATAAGGAAGCAGACTCAAAGGTCACAAAGCCAAGAACAGAGGCAGTACCAGAACCACAACCCACCTCTCTTGCTGTGCTTGTTCTACAAAACCACACTGCCTCGGCATTCTTTCACATGAGGCATCATATTATATAGATGAGGTTTTCTATGGTTTAAACACACTTGCCTTTGTCCCCAAATCTCTCTTCTTGGTGCCCTAGATCACTCTCCCAGGAGCCCTGCAAACTCCAGCCTGTGATTCTTTCTCCTCAGGCTGGATTCTACATTCCCCTCCAGCAACTACCTGCCTACTGGCCTGTCTTCTTTCTGCCCAGAACCGTGCCCTTACATTCATCCTTAGCAAAGTCCTGGAGCCCCCAAAATGGAAAGTTGCACATGTGTTCATCTCCAATGCAGATTTATGGTTGTCAGAGTTAAGTACAAGTGCTTTTAGGTAAGGCAGATTCATACACATTATTATTGATAACATGACCTGGGAGAAAGAATCAGATGCCTACTATATGATCACATTCTCAAGGTCTTGTTTTGGGTTCACTGCATTCAGAGATACATACATTCATGTTCCAAACACAGTTACCCTTAATTTGAGCTAAAACGTCAGCTTGCAAAGGTGACATTTGCAAGCTTATATAAGTGGCACCCTCACAACAGATGTTAAGGTAGCAAGTGAAAGATTTAGTTTACTCTTCTCTCATCCCTTCTCCCATCTCATTTGAATTTTTGGGTATCTCAAGGAACCCTCGAGTTCCACTGAGCCAGTTTGAGAACCATTATTTTATCTATTTTGACACATTCACCTTTATGAAGCAATGTCAACACCTATATAAAGACAGGCTAAACGACAAGTAAAATACTGGAAACTGAAAATAGTGAATAATATTCCACATGTCACTGCTAAAAACTTCATGCACCTACTTTTCCAAAAGTTTATAAACTATTCCTAAATATGTTGCTCTGTACTGGATAATATGAGTATTGAACAGGACTCTCCCTCAATCATGATGACACCCACCTATGTTCCCGGCACGGGCCAGTCCATTAGTGTGAGGAACACAGCGCCCAACACCAGCCCCACCAGGCACTCTGGCCAAGGGGCTCAGGACACTGTCCTCTTACCAGTCCTGGGTGCTTCCTGAAATGTACCCCTAAACTCCAAACCTACATGTGGCTAAACGACACTATTCCCTTCTGCCAAATTAACACAAAAATTGCTTCAACAGCTCATGCCTCTAGCCTCTCTCCCTACAATGCCAGTTTAGACAACAGGGCCTGTAGGGTTAGGGTTGTTGGGGATTAAGTGGCACTTTTACAGACACTCATGTATGAAGAAGTGTCATTTTCCTCATTCGCTCACATGCAGCTGTCTGCAGAAAGGTTCCAGCAGCCTGAGCCTCAGCCAGACTGCCTGAGGGGGAGCAGCCAGGTGAAACTGTGCTATGCAGGTGGGTTCTTGGGCTCTTGCTTCTCTGGCTTGACCTGCACCCAAAAAAGTGGAGGAAATTGGAAGGAGACTTTCAGGACAGACACATAAATGTCCTTGAGAGAACATGTACAGGACACGCGGGAAGGCTGGCCTCAACAGAGACAATGCAAGCTGTTAGCTTGATTTGTACTTTAATTTTGCTCTTTTGTTTGGTCCCTTTCACCCCTTTCCTGTGACTCCCTGCTAGAAGATACCTTGACTTGTGGCAAGCTTTTTGACCAACAGTTTGGCTGGACATTTGCTCACCAGAGGATGGACAATTTGGGTGTTTTAGTGGGAAACTTTCTTGAGGGATAGCCTTTTCCTCTCCAGCCACACTAATTCTATTAAAGATCTAACACTGAGAGTCTGCTTCGTCTTTGTGTAGTGGATTGAAGAATGCCCCTCAGAGTGTGCACCCCTTTGGAGTCTGGGCCCCCTGGATATCCATCAGGCATGTGTTAACAGTGTCAAATGCCATCTGACCCCTTCCACCTCATTCCACCTCTAAATGCTGCTTCTTTCTTCCTTCAGCTTAACGTCCTCAACATTGATGTATGATATGCCAAGGAAACCTCTGATTACTATGGCAGCTGTAGCATCAATCAGATCTCAATCAGATTGATCTGAGCCAATATTTGATTATCTGCAGTCAGAAAGAGTAGCTCCAAATTCACATACTTCCTCTGAAGCTAAAGTTTATTTCGAGGGCAAAACAGTGCTCAAAAGTACCTCCAATTTGGGAGAGATTATCATAATTTAATAAATCAAGTCATAAAGTTCTGACATGCGATTGACCAACATAAGCAAAGACTGGTGGTGATCTGGGAGTCAGGTAAAGGGAAACCCTCAGAAAAGCACATCATCTATCAATGCATCAGTTCTGTGCAAGGGGAATTCAGACACCTGCCAGCAAGGACGTCCCTGTTCATTGACAGGCCGAGGGGAAAACTGGGCCCTGGGCTTCCAACGCTATCACTGAAACTCAGTATTTTTGCTCTAATTCTTCTCAACAAGTAACCCTGCAGCCTTTAACTAGTTTCTCCTACCACAATGAAATGCCAAAACCTGTTACTGAAAAAATAAATGGCTCAGTAAGGCACTTTCACCTTTCAGATACAAATTAATCTGAAAATGGTATGTGTTTGACTTTGTTACCACTTTCCATCAACATCTATGCAGAACTTGAGGGTCTCAGTATCTGCTCACAAAGGTCTCAATCAAAGTTCTTTCCAGATCTGCCCCCTTCAGTTCCTTTCCCAGACCTCGAGCTTCCCAATGTCTAGCCCCTTTCCAATAATATGAAAAGCATTTATATTTTAATCAGTGTGATCATGGCATAACTCTAAATTTTCCAGATTAAAAAAAATCTATTTGATGGGTCCTCCCTGGTGGCCCAGTGGGTTAAAGCATAGCACTAAGGAGTTTGATCCCTGCCTGGAGGTGACCACATGGTGTGGCAGACCTCTGCTGACCCGCCCCCTGCTCCCCTCAGCAGTGTACTTCATCCATCTACCTGCTCTGCTCCCCACTCTATCTCTGGTGAATCCTCTCACTTCCCCTGCACCTCTGGCCTGTACCCCAGTTCTATATGCATAAATAAATCTTTTAAAAATATCTATTTGATGAATATATTCAACAAATAGACACCGCCTGTCCTCGCCACTGACTAAGGTTTCTATCATGCCTATTTCAGGGATCCTTATATTAAAGGAAGTTTTGTCCTGCCAATAACAGTCTTGCATTCTGGGTGGCCCAGGAAATAAGCCTTTCAGAGGCCTGGAGCAGTTCTGGGGGATGGGCCTGGAGGGGCCTGGTTATTTGTCCTTTTTTGTTCCTCATCTCACTGGTCCTCACGTCACCCACTGCTCCTGCCTCCCCTGGTGACCAGAGTGGGAAAGGCCATCCTCAGGCCTGTAGCCAGGGGTCTCCTCTCCTCCTGGAAGCTTTACGAGAGTCCTCTGATCTCTTCCTTTCTGGACACTACAACATGCCCAACTGGCACTTACATTCCTGTCATCCTTTGTTTCTCCCTATGCTAAATGTTGAGTGTCCTGGCAGTACGCATCATCCTGAGCTTGTAACATTTTTTGATTGCTTAATAGAAAGGTTAAAAACAGTGAAATGAAAGAGATGGAGTCAGGGGGGCCTTCTGTCCCTAATAGTAAAAAAAAAAAAAATGATTTATGATGATTAAGGACATCTCTTTCATAAGGAAAAAAAAAAAAAAGAGCCCACACTGTGCACTACCCTCAAAAACATTCTTCCTTTATACTTTTTTGGGTTTTACAATGAAGAAATTCTTGGTCATACTTTCCCATTGCAAATCCCCAATTAACATTCTAATTAAAATCTGATCCACATCCTGAGCTCTTTGTACAGAGCCATAGCTCCCTCCCATCTCTCTGGGGACCAGGCATATGTGAAAGGGGATATATACGAGGAAATATTTCTGCACCAGAACCACCAGCTGCAGATGAAAGCAGTTAAGTTGCTGAGCAATAAAGCGGACTCTTTTTCTAGTAATATTACAACACATTACTGGAAGTTGGAGAGAGGGGTTCCCCCTTTTAGTGCTCTTCCATATATGACTTCCTTATGGTTTTTGCACTGTCTCCCTCCTCCCGCAAGTCCCCTTCCCCAGGAGGAATTGACTCCCACCCAGAAACCACAGGGAGAAAAGCTTCATTTTCATAGAAGTCAGCAATGCGAAGTGGGGAGTCATGGAGAGATGGTTATGAGTGGAGAGTTGGAACAGACACCCCAGGGACAGCCTTTCCTGCTTTAGACTTTAGGAAGAGTCGGCCTCAGCAGTAACAGAATCAGCCACAGCTGGAAGCCAGAGAAACACACAGGCTAAATTCTCAAAGACAGAACTCTCACTTGAGTTCAACTCCCGTTAGCCGGAAGACTAGCAAGGCAGCCTCTCCCAACTTCAGTTTACTCAGCTGGGAAAGGTCAGCGCCACCTGACCCATCTGCAGCCCTTCCAGAAGGATCAAGTAAGGTGAGATAAGAACAAGGGCAGAGGCCATGCCTGAGTGAGGTCTTCTGGAGGCCAGTGCCTGAGCATCACAGCTCCTGGTCCTCAGAGTGTCTTGGAGGGCGCAGTATTAATTAGCTTCATTTCACAAATGTGCAGACACAAATGGTTACAGGCCCTGCCCAAGGTCTCTAGTCAGTTGTTCAGCCAATGCTGGTCCTACCCGATATCACTGTCCTCAAGGTTTTGAAACAACTTTGAGACCCAAGTCTATAGACATGTTTAATCAAGCTGTATGAGATAGGGCCCTCCCTGGTGGCACAACGGAGTAGGACACAGCACTGCAAGCTAGCCACAGCTGCTTCAATGCGAGTTAGATCCCCAGCCCAGGAGCTGACCCACATGGCGCAGCAGACCTCTCCTGTCTTGCCTGCTGCTCCCCTCAGCAGTATACTTTAATGATCTGCCTACTCCCCACTCTCTCTGGTGAGCCCTCTCACCACCCCTGTACCTCTGGTCTGTACAAATAAATAAATAAAAAGATGTGTGAGATAATCAGGCCTCCATTTGAACCACCCATTTCTTTTTATTCTTCCTCATAGCATTTGCTTCTTCCCCTTTCCACCATCAATGTTCTAAAGCTCCATTTCCTCCCAAATTCCCTCCTCTAGTTATTGCTGTTTTATTTTTACAGTTTTCCTTTTGTTCCCTCTCAGCTAAATAATTTTAAGCTTTCCTCATTAACACAAAAAACAATCCCTTCAACCTTTACAATTTGTAAAGGTTTACATAATAAAGCGATTTTTTTCTGAAAATTGTTTTTGAGCAGAACTAAATATGCAGTAAGAATGCAGGGTATTCTTTTTGCTTGCTTAGCCACCTCTTTCTTGGATTCACTAGTCACAGCAGAGACTTTTCACAAAGATAATGACAAAGTCGAGCACAGTTTTGAAAGTGATCCTGAAACCAAAAGTCACTTCAACTTGAGATAGTCAGCGTATGATTGCACTAGAATTTCATCAGATTGAAAAATAAGAGCACAGATCTGACTGTGCAGAGAATAGCAATTCTCAAGGCTTTTCACAGAAGAGCCCTGTTTTCCCAGCTCAACCTGTCACTTCTCATACCCCCGACTCCCCAGAACTGGGGTAGCTGTGCTTCCTCTGGGCCAGAGGTACTGTCTACCTTTATTATCATCACAACCAGGTTGTGTGCTCTGGTCTTCCAGACAGGGATGGTTAACACACAGAAAACAAACAAACAAAAACCCCCCTTTGTATTGGCTTCTTTGTATTTCACGAATGCCCAGGACAAGATCCCTCAACACAGACTTGTTGAATAACAGAACAAAAATTCACATTTTGCAGAAAAACATGCAGCGCTCAGACTGGCGTTACCAGTTGGGTTCTGGCTTTTGATGTGCCTAAATAGAAATAATCTAGAAGTCTCTGTTTTTTGAGAAGAGGAACCACAACCTGGGGCGCATTTCGACCCCTCATCCACAGGTGGGGCGGGCTGGAGCCTGCTGGCTTTTCATCCCGATGATGCCGATTTTCTGAGTTACAATTTCTATCAACACCGTGTCCGATCTAATCAAAAGAAAACCCCACTTTCCTTTTCCCTGACCAGGTAACTCTTCAACACCCCTCTTTATCCAAACACTTGCAGAACCAAAAAATCCCTCCTTTTGTTGTCTCTGCATGCACCAGAACTTTGTATCAAGATTTGGATTTTTAGGTTATTTTCACAACAAGTTCTTAGGGTCAATGTACAGATAAGAAAACACATTAAAATGTGTTCAACAGTCACACTGAGTAAAACCTCCTTGTTCTACCTCTTGATTCCTGAACTGGCACCCCCAGCAAAATTGTCTAGGAAGCTTCCACAAATGCACAAGCCAGGGCTCCCCACCCAAGGCTTCAGATGCTGGACTCTGATCTGGGCCCTGTAGGGGTATTGTGAAACACTCCAGGTGTTTCTGGGGGGCGGCTCAGGCAGCCAGACTCCGAACAACACAAGCCTTAGAAGGCCCCGAAATATTCCTTGAGCCCTTGAGAGTCAGTGTTTTATTCAAAGTGGCTAAACGGAAACTCAGTAACAAAGCATTGGTTTAACTGCCACTGTTGTCTTTTTTTCCTCAATGGAACAAACGCGGTCTCCTTCCCTGGGCAAGCTCTCCCTACACTGAAGTACCCGCGCGAAGGTTGAAGCCCAAACCACTGGGCTGCAAGCTTGCTTACAACAGCCCCCGCGACCACCGCGCGCCTCCCGACAGCCCCGAGGGAGGGGGTGACGGTGGAGGGGGGGGGCGGGTGGAGGGCTCTAGGCTCGGGGGACGCCACAGCCTCGGGTCCTTTTCTCCCGAAGGCTGTGGGGACTTCCCCGGCCGCCACGTGATCATTTTCTTCCCATCAACTGTCTCTCGGGGGCCGCGACACTTGAACTTGAGTCTCACGTTTGGGGTAGCTGAGAATTTGTGGCCCTGCTGTCAACGCAGACGCCACCGCACCCCACGCCCCCCCGACTCCCCGCCTCCGGCACTCAGCGCGGGGTGCAGCCGAGCACGCCCACCGACGCGGGAGCGCGGGGCGGCGCCCGGGTCCCCGTCCCCGCCCCGTCCCGCCCCGCGGGTGCTCAGAGCCGCGGGCTCCAGAGAAAGGGGAAGGAGCCTCGAGTCGCGCAAAGACTGCCCGCTCGCCCCGCTGCCGGCCCCGCAGCCTCGGTCTAGCGACCACCGGCTCCCTCGCGGCGTCTGCGGCCCGCTGGGCCGAGGGCACCTGCTGCCCGGCCCGCCCTGCCCGCGCCCCCGTGAGCGCCCCGCGCGGCCGGTGCAGCAATAGCCGGGCTCCCTGCGCGACTCACCTTTCGGTCCTGCCGACTCGTGCCAAGAGTCTCCTTCTTGGAAAGTTCTGGAGCGGGTCGCCGAGGCCCGGCCTGGGCAGCTGTGGGGCAGCGGGCTGCTCTAGGCGGTCGCAGGGCGAGCGACGCGGCCCGGACTTGGCGGCGCGAAAAAGGAGAAGGGGAAAGGGAGGAAGGGGCGGGGAGCCTCGGCGGGCGATCCCCTCCGACCCCAGCCTGCCCGCTAGACGCTCGGGGACTTCTGCGCCGGGTCACCTGCCTCGGCGATGGCCACTTCGTCTCTCTCCCCAGGACACCGTGGTCATCGCCTCCAGGGGCTAGGAGTTCGGGCCCTGGGGTCATGCTACCGAAGTTTAGATCTTGCTCCACAACTTTCATGGGTGTAACCCTAGCAGCTTATTTTGTCAGCTTCTAGAGAATGAGGACACTATAAGTACCCACTCACTCGGCCAGGCTTTGTGGCCCTGGAACTTAAATGAGGTGGGCGGGGAGCGGCCTTCTTCACGGGAAAAGACAAAATGATGGGGTTTCAGGAGTGACAGGGCTTGCAGCAGAAGCCTCAGTAGCTTCACCTGGCAAACTCAACTCTGTGAGGGTCTTTGTCAAACTGTTAGCGGAATTCAATGATGCAAAGCACCTAGAATAGGGTGTGGCCCACTCAACAGGTGTTGCTCCTTCCTGAGTGGTCAACTAGGTAGACCTGGGAGGGAGGAAATAATGCGGGTGTCAGTTATTTGCCAAGTGTTTTCATTTGTACTTCATTTGTGTACAAATGTTTTGATTTTGTTTTTTTAAGATTTATTTTATTTACATGTACAAGAGCTGGGGTGTAACAAGATTCACCAAAGGCAGTGGAGGAGCAGAACAGGCAGAATACAGAAGTACACTGCTGAGGGGGGAGTGGGAAAGGAGGAGAGGTCTGCTGCTCCGGGTGGTGAGCTCCCTGGAGGAGATGGAACTGGCCTGTAGTGCTGCTGATAGCTTCATAATGCTGAGACTCAACCCTCTGCGCCACCCCCGAAACCCATGCATAAATGTTAGGCCAAGCTTACAATTCAAAAACCCAAGGCCCAGAGGTGTCATAGAACTTGCACAGAAATTGGATGCATTGAAGTACCTGGGGTTTTTTTCTTCCCCACAATTGCACCTTACAACCATGAATATGTAAATATAGTGCTACAACTTGTTTCTTGAGCTAGAAAAGAACACAGAAGAAATTCCCCCTCAGACAACAAAGTGCTTCAGAAAGACTTATATTTCTGAATTTGGATAGCAAAATTTCCCCAGCTCACTACAGTAGCTGGTGGGTTGTCCTGAAACTCCACCCCCTTGCGGGAGAAGTGTCCTGCTGCCAATCACTAAGTGGCTTTACTCAGCATGTTCAGGTTACACAGTTGCTTGCTCAGCTCACACTCCATGTTTACTTTTTCTACTGATTATTAATACTACTGCAATTCAGATGAATGAGTTTATAATCCATCCGCACCGGGTTTGCAAAGTAAGACAAACAAGAACACAAGGAAAGGATCTCCCCTTGTGCGGGGGGCCTTTACACTCTTCTCATTGTATTTCCACATCGCTCTGCTGTTGTTATGGTTACCTTTCATTAACTGATGAGCTTTTGAAGGCTCAAAAGTATATGGTGGCTCAGTTCACACAGTGAGCCAGGATTTGAACCTTGCTTTCTTTGGCTCCTCTACATTAACATTTCCCCCCCCACATCTAGGGGAGAAGAGAAGAAACCACCAAAAATGCATGAAGTCATATCTTGCAAGGTGGGGGGTGGGGGAAGAATATATCTAATTCCAGTAGGTTTTTTCCCTCTAAAGTTTCTATAGCATAAGGATTAAACATAAAGCTTAAACCCTCAACTAGTTTTCTAGGGCATGGAAGGAAGATTGCTGGTATAGGGCCAGGAACATGACTGTGTTGATGAATGAATTAATGCATAAAAGTAAGACAGCGCTTTGTTTGGGATAAGAAACTTGCAATAGACCTGATTCTTATAAAATGACAACATGACAAAAGGGGATTCCCCTCCTTTTTCTCATTACATCCATTATTGCATCTCTTTAGGTCAATAAAAGGGACAAATTAAATTCTAGGAGAGAAAGGAAGGAGAAAAGAACAGAGGATGAAAGGGGCCCTGGAAAGGGAATAAGGAAGAAAGCGAGGGCTGGCCCATCCCTTGCCTATTCTTTAGAGGAAAAAGATTTTATATCTGAAAGAAAATGGAAAATACATTAATTTCTCTAGCCAAATTGTGAAACGGAAGCCACATTCTTGATGGACCTAACTGTGCAAACAGCATTATTTGGTTCAGACAGAAAAATCCAACCTACATGGAAGCAGTACCTGCCCATTTCCACCACATCGTGGTGGTATTTTTGGATAAAGCAGCCAAGTTCACTACCTCTCCTGCAGGCAGGGAAGCATTCATGCAGGAAGTGAACTTTCAACGACTTTCAAAAACAAATTCAATTAAGGAAGTGAGAGAGGGAGGCAAACATGCAACTTTCAAGGAAAAGGTGCTTTTTTCAGAAATTCTGAAGGAATGAAATGGGAGTTCTCATGAAGGGAATTTCAGCTAATGTTTTCATGTTTGTCAGGTGTGCCGACTCCAGAGCTCCTCAGCCCATGCTATAAGCACTTTGCAGTGGAACACGTGAGACGCTCTGACCTACATGTGGAGGGAGTTAAGTGAGAAAGCAAAGGAATTCTGGGTGCTTTCTTAAATGACCTGCAGAAGATGTGAAGCCTGAAATTTAAAGCAAATCCATGCCCCCTTCCCAGACTGAGAGTACAGCTCTGCTCATTTTCATAGTGAGACAACCCTCATATCCAAATGTCATTGGCACATCCCACAGTTCACAAATTGGCAATACAGTATCTTAATTGTGAACAGCTATTGTGCTCTACAATAATTCTCTTCTTCCCAACTCCCCCACTCCTTTCATACACCAAATCCCATTCTGGATGATCATCTGCTGAGAGCTGACATCAGCAATGGGGTGATGGGGGCGGAGGGGGTGGTGTTATTAGCTGTTTACCACAAGGTCAGGTTCCTAGGGAAGCCCATGTTATGCTGGGGGCAATATTCATGGCCCCATACCCAAGAATGGCATAGATGGCATCTTGAAGGAGGCCATGTGTCCTGTCCCTGTGCTTGAAAGCTGCTATACCCAGTAGGTAGTAGGGAAGTTCTTGGGGGTTCTGGAAGACAATTTAACCCCTAGCGACAGCTTCACCCCTTTCTCCTGTCCTGATTGCACAGCCTGGTACCACTCAGGAGCTAAGTTTCATCTTCTTGGGTGCCTGACATTGGTGTGGTGCCTGGCTCCACACCAGCAACAGCTCTCTCCTCTGAGACCCCAAGGTGAGGATAGGGGCTGTAACTCTCACTTGCCTCCCAGGTTGCTCAAGCCTGAAGGAGCCTGGGCTTACAGGAATCCTAATGAAGGGTTTTGTAACCACTTCTTTGTCCTAGTAATGAGAACCATTTATAACGTTTGTGCTTTTTCTTACACATTTGACTTCTGAACACATTTCCAGAAACTCATTAGTTACCAGTGTAAGAGACTGTCTTAGCAAATATATTACCTCAAGGATAGAGAATCCCCTTCTCATACCACAGCTTGCAGTTCTGTCTTGTCCTGTCTAGCTTCCTATTTTTATTTCTTTATGAACTTTAATACCACGACCCCTTCCTATTTTCTTAGTCCATTACCTCAATTTGACTTCCCTTTGTCCGTATCCAGTATGTCAGTTTTTTGGTTTTTTTTTTTTTTTTTGTAAATGCAAATATTCTTTTTGCCAGGGGACTCTTCCTTCCCTTGACCTCCCTCTGTTCCCTATCAGGACTCTCTTCCCATCTACTTTCACTGTTACTTTCCGTTACTTTCCCCAGCTTTCACCTGTTACTGAATCATCAGAGGAGTGTGTTGATTGGACCCACTGTGAATTTACATAATCTCAAAAGAGCACTGAAGACTTTTTAGCATCCTTTTACCCTATGTGTGCTCTACCTCTGCAATTCTGAATGTCTTCCACTCTAGACCATTACTGATGACATCTGCCTGGCCTCATCTCCAGGGGTGGGATTTCATTGTTTTGGGGGGTCCCCACACCAGTAATGGCTCTCCCTACTGGGACCCCAAGGTGGGTGTGGGGGCTGTAACTCTACTTCTACTTTAATAGTTCTCCATTGGAGCTTCCAAATCTCCCATTATTTATGATTGTTCTTCCTTCTCTCTGAGAAACCATTTTGCCCTGTAAAAGCTGCCACCTATGCTAAAACCCCAAACCCCCGACTTCTCCAGTTGAGCTCTAGCAATTATTACTTTTTACCTGCATTTTCGAAGTCCTCCACTTTGTCGGCTCTTGTGTCTCTGCCTTTAAGCTGACATCTCTGTAATCCTTTCAAAAATTCGAAGTGTTGCTATAGAAATTCTCTTTGCGCTGCTTTCACTCAAACGCTTGACATGTAGTCAATGTTCTCTTCCAACCAAATATGAGGAGCGAGTCCTGTTGTCCAAGATTGGGCCCTTGGTTTCTACAGAACCCCTTAGAATCTGCCTGTGAACTCTGGCTTCCCCACTATTCTACTTTGCCTCCTTCCTTAGCAATCAACAATCACATTCTAACTGCCAATCCTCGAGGCTCGCACTTAGCATGCTCCACTGGCTCATTCGCCTCCTGCCCCTCCAGCATCACACTCTCTTCCCAAGGACATTTGTAAAATATATTTGTTATTGAACTACCATTTTTTATATCTTTGCTCATTTTTTTTTTCACAGCAAAGAATTTCTCCTCTCAGGTGTGGTCACCATAGTTCTCTCACCACCAAATCACCCATAATTTACTTTTTTTTTTTTTTTGAAGAAAACTTAGAGGACTTTATATTGGTTAAATGTCATCTGTCTGATGTTTCTGGTCTTTAGAGGTCTTGGTTCCTTTGACAATTGATCAGCTTCAATATTTCAATCCAAATCAGACTCCTGTGCATCTCCTTTCACACACCAGTTATTCTAAAGTAGGTAGAGTTTATATATAATCTTTCAAGCTTTTCTATTTATACAATTTCTGGGGATAGGGAGGAAGGGTTACATACTGTCCCAAGAAAATATGTAGCATCTCTAAGCTGAGCCTTCATCAAGAAACTAAAGAGTCCCACATTGAAATGATCTGCCCATTCAAAGCTATTATCTATATCAAGGAAATAACATGCATTCTGGCAGAAAGCAATTCTTCTCTAGCCTTTGGAATTTTCTATCTTGTGATTCTCTTCCCCTTTTCCAATTGTGTGTGGTCTCAGCTCTAAGCCTTTCCTTCTTCTGCCTTCTCTCATTCTCCTTTCCACTTCTGTCCTTAATCAGCTCATTGGAAATCGCTTCTAGATACACAAATTCCATATCTCTAGGCTGGAAAGATACTGAGTCATCTTCTCCTGTTATTCCTACCAGCTTTTCTGAGTCCATATTCCAAACTTAACTCAGTGTTTTGTCATAGTAACTAGTTTCATATTTCAATTTTCATAATTCTACAGCCCTTCCTTTATCCCAGGTACCCAGATTTGAAACTTTTCCTTTCTCATTGTCCCTTCTCTTCCATGTTATTTCTCCCAGAATCTATCAAAAATATGTTAGAATAAACTTGACATATATATATATATTTAAAACACCTATCTTACTTTGTCTTGAATTATATGACAATTGCACATCAGTGACTGTTAAGATACATAGAAAAGCTGTAAAATATTTCAATAGTACTATTTAGTTGCTCAGGTAATATCAGTGATATTTATTCAGTCTGTAAAAAATTATTTATGGCGGCCCTCCCTGGTGGCGCAGCGGGTTAAAGCACTGCACTAAGAAGCTAACGCCACTTCTGCATGAGTTTGATTCCCGCCTGCCCCGGAGGTGACCACATGGCGCGGCAGACCTCTCCTGACCCGCCCGCTGCTCCCCTCAGCAGTGTACTTCGTCGATCTGCCTGTTCTGCTCCCCACTCTGTCTCTGGTGAAGCCTCTCACCCTCCGCATCTCTGGCCTGTACCCCAGTTCTGTATGAATAAATAAATAAATCTTTAAAAAAAATTATTTATGGCAAGTGCAAAATGTGAAACTCAGCTTCTATCTTGAAATGTTAATTTGATAAAAGTCCATGATGTTATATCTTTGGTTACTAGAAAATCAGCAAAAATTTAAGACTATATATCATTTTTAAAGTAATTTAATCCACTGTCCTAAACCCCACCCCACCCTAGAGGTCCCATGTTGTGGCTCTGACTTGTCATTTCAGAGTTTGTCCCCCAGGCTCAGGGTCACTGTTGTGAACTGTCATTGCATTACCAGGTACATGCCACCACTGCTCTAAACCCAGCTCACCAGGTCCCAACACATGACTTTCACAGACCACCCTCAAAGCACTACTGTTGCTACCCTGTGATGCTGTCTGGGACCAGCGTTGAGGCTTTGGCCCAACATTCTCAGACAGGGCCACTACTGCACTGTGTCACTGGACCCAAGCCAATGCTAAACCTTGTCACCCCAGGGCCTGTGCCACTGCAGCATCAGCTACCCACAAACTACCAGCCAGCCAGAGTCACCGTGGTGAGCGTCAAATTCCCAAATTTCATGGGATATCTGCACACATGCCAGAAGTGCACCTGTGCTTCAATACCCATGAACTCTGGTAGCTCTACATGCCTATGTAGTCCTAATCCTAGGACACTGACTCCATTTCTGCACAGAAAGTTCTGAAGCAGAGCCTACCAGACCAGCTGCCAAGAACGATTGCTTGGATAGAACATCCAATCTGAGGCAAAGACATAAATAAATAGAGAATAGGGAGACTACCCAACACCTTTGCCTCTGAAGACCCCAACAGGGCTACCTGCCACTGCCACTTGCTGATACTTTGCAGTCTCTGTCACAGAAGACCTTGCAGTCTGGCCAGGGTCAGCTTCAGCAATGGAGCAGCATTGAGACTATGCCACTGCGTCATCTCAGGAAGCGAAGAAGCTGCATGCCACCTAGCTAGTACCCTTATAGCCAACTCCCAGTGAAAGTCTTTTCCTACTGAAGTTGGTCCAAGAAAAACAAAAACTGGAAGAGGTGGCTGTGCCCCCAAATGTGCAAGCATCAAAACCAAGCTCTCAGGGACACAGTCACCAAAGGGAAAAATTACAATGTGGGTAATAGACTCCAAAGAAATGGAGATGTGTGAAAAAATTATCTGAGAGAAATTCAAAATAATTATTTTGAGGAAGTTTGGTGAGACTCAAGAGGACATAGATTGAAACCAATAAACTCAGGAAAGCAATACATGAAAAAAAAGGAAAAAGGAATAGTAATCATAAAAATGAACCAAGACACACAGTCAAACTCTCAAAATTCAAAGATGAAGACAGAACTTTGGAAAAACAAGAGAAAAAAATTTACCACATTCAAGAAAATTCTTCTAAGGCTATCAGCAGATGTCTCACCATAAATTTGGCTAAATTTGCAGAACAGGAGATAGTGAAATGATATATACAAAGTGCATAAAGGGAAAAAAAAAACTGTCAACTAAAACTACCCAGCAGAACTGACATTCAGAAATAAAGATAAACACTTTCATAAATTAAGAAAACTGTGGGGCTTTTCACATTTTTCCATATTAAAAAAATGCTAAATGCAGTTCTAGGTGAAATCAAAGAATGCTAGCTCGTAACTGAAAGCAAATGAAAGAATAAATTTTACCAATAAGGGTGATATAGTCAAATTAAAAATACTCTAGTCCACCCATACCAGCCCAGTAGGGTGACTTTTATCAAAAAAAAACAAGTGATAACAAATGTTGATGAGAATATGCAGGAGAGGGAACCCACATAAACTGTGGTAGGAATATAAATTGTCATAGTCTTCATGGAAAACCATATGCGTATTCTTTAAAAAGTTAAAGTTAAAAATTTAACCATCATATGCTATAGCGATCCCACTCCTGGGTGTATTTATGCAGGAATTGAATTCAGCATATTGAAGATATATCTATACACTGAAATTCATGACTTTATTCACAGTAGTCAAGGGCTAGAAACAATAGGTGTCTTGTTTTTTCAAAGCTCAGGAAATACCAGACTGGTAAACCAAGCTCGAATAGAAAATCAGCTAATCACTGCTTGACAAACTTTCCACCAATCATAACTGACTTGACTGAAAGTCTCATTTGCATAAAGGGAACAATCCCATCCACCCACCCCTCCTGCTCATGTAAGCATGTGCCCCTCAGTGCTTCTTGGGTACTTAGTTCCAGAGTTCTTTGAGTTTGCTGCCCTCCTTCTCTGGGATGGGCTGGGCTGGGATGGGCTGGGATGGAGTGGGATGGGGTGGTATGGGATGGGATGGGATAGTTCCAAATCCAAGTAGAAAAAAAGTTTACTGTAATATTCAACCTGTAAAGCAAGAGCTGAAATACTATAGCAGGAGAGCTATTAAGTCTTCTGCTGTGGTACATGTGCTGTAACACTCAAGCTGCAGTAGGGTTCCTACAATTGGCCTAGAAGTTGATATGACAGTTGGCATTGTGGATGCTGTTATTATATTAACAAAATTAACAATAATAACTTGTTACCATATAAAATGTAGTCCACAGTCAAGTTCTCAATTATGTCAAAACATGTGTTTATAATGTTATTAATACTGTGCTTTTTTTTTAAATCAAGAACCTCACAAGTTCTACCCCATCACATTTGCTTGTTATAGATCCCACATGTCTTTCTATCTTTTTATTTTTCACATCATTGACTTGTAGGAGAAACTGAATTCAAAATAGTCTGCATGTCCCAAACTATAGTTTCCTGTTTAGTTCTCCCCCCTCCTTTTTTTTTTTTTTTGCTTAACTACTTGCTCCTCTATTCCCATATTTTCTATTAACTTATTCCATTTGGCTACTTTTTCACATTTTGTATTTTTTCCCTAGCTTTTAGGTTTCTTAGAAAAACACAAGTCTTTCAGTGATGGTTTTTCCCCTCTGGATTCATCTCAATTGGTTCTTGATATTTCAATGGTACTAATTGTGATAAATTATATTCTAGTGGTGTCCTTAAGAGCAGACTGATAACTTAATGCAGGATCTGAAGACAACTTGAAATGGGTTAAATGAAAGAAAATTATTGTAGAAGAAATTCGGAAACTGATTATCATGTTACATAGTTATGTTCTTTGATTCAGCGTGCACTACTGTAAGAATTTTGTTCTTAAAATTTTAGCCACTTAAAAAGAAATAAAATACTCCCATGCATACATTACATTTTCTGGATTATGAGGATTGGGTTTTGAAGCTTTTAGATATATAGAAGCAATTATTTTTAAATAACTGCAGAGATTTAGCTTATTCATGTGCATTCATACAATTTTGATAAATTAAAAACCAGAGCTTAGTGAGGTAAAGTGTCTTTTCCACATAATATATATAAATACAGCATTTTTCACTCTCGCTCACTCTTTCTCTCTCTCCAGATACATTTAACAACTTCACATAAATCATTTTCATAAAGATAGTTCCTATATTTTCCGTAGACTTGATAATTTTTCAATTTTATGGAAATTTCATAAAGGATAGGTACAATTATTATAATTACTTACATCCATTGGGTTCCTACATCATAACAGCCCTATACAGCAGGTTCCAGGAGAGGATAAACTGATTAGGTTTCTTTTCCAAGGTTTTTTTTGGTTTGTTTGTTCTGCGACAGTCAGTAAGTGGCAGGGCTAGGATTTCAATCTAGGCAGCTTAACCTCTCTCCTGGAGGTCTGTGCTAAGCCTTAGATCCTTCACCTCCATGCTGTGCAGTCTGCACTGAAGGTTCGAGCCCATAGAGAAGTCACTCATTAATTTTCAGTCTGTACCAACCAGTGCCCTCTTCTCTTCTGCCTCCTGGGAACTTCTCCAGTTTCAGAGGGTCTTCAGGGATTCCCCATCCAAATAAAGCAGCTTGGGCTGGATCTGAAAATCTTGCTGAAGAGCAGTGGAAATCCCCCGCTACTGGGAGACTTGAGAGAGTTTAGCAACTGCCCTTCCTGCCTCTTCAAAGAGGATCAGGCAGGGGGATGCAGCCACTGTGGCCAAGGATAGCAATGCCTTGAGAGAGACCCACATTTAGCCTGCAAAGGACAGATATCTTCCAACAACACTGAACAGAATGGAGTTTGCATTCTGAAAATCAGGTACAAAGTTGCTTGTTACACACCCTTTTATCCTTCATGCTGAATACCTCACTTTAGATTTTCAAAAACATTTGTGAAGAAAGCCTTTCTAGGCCCTCCTTGGTGGAGCAGCGGGTTAAAGCACAGCACTGAGAATCTAAAAGCCGCTTCCACATGAGTTCGATTCCCGCCTGCCCCGGAGGTGACCACATGGGCGGCAGACCTCTCCTGACCCGCC
>NW_004567102.1:75968940-76017822 GCF_000260355.1 Condylura cristata
AGCCTTTCTAGAATAAAACAATATGATGTTAAAGATGCAGTTGGTTGGGTTGGTTTGGTTCTAGACATCCCTCTATGTATCTGAACACTTGACACCATCTATAGAAATGGCCTTTAGATTGTGTATATTAGTCCCCTAGAGCTGCCACTTGTGACCCTCCCTGCGTGATTTACATATTTAGAAGGTCCTGTCTTGTGGTTCTTGGCTAGAAGTCCAAGGTCAAGGTGTCCCGTGTTGGCAGAGTTGGTTCCTTCTCAGTAACAAAGGAGGCTCTCTCTCTCTCTGATGGTTTCTCTCTCTTTCTAGGCAATCTTTGCCCTTCCTTGACCTTTATCCAATTCTTTCACCCCAATTCTTTCACCCCAATTTTGCCCTTCTGTTCACATGGTAGTCTCTGTATCTGAATTTCCTCTTTTTGTAAAGTTACCACTCATATTGGATTAGAGCCCACTGTAATGACCTCATTTCAATTTGATTAACTCTGTAAGGACCACTTTCCAAATAAGATGACATCCTCGAGTACTTTAGGTTAGGACTTACACCTAGTTATTATGAGGGATTCAAATCCAATGTATTTTTGGGTAACATTTGACATTCTGCTTTTTAGGTTTTTTCTATTATTTTATTTCTATTTCTTAGATTATTTCTATTTCTTAGATTATTTATTTCTATTCTTAGATTATTCCTGTCCAGTGACAGATGGCAGGACTTTCTTCTTCTCCTTCTGTCCCTGCCTCTCCACCTCTTTCACCCTTTCCTCTATAATCAATCTTTCCTGCACATTATTTCCAGGTTAACCTTCTAACAACATAACTTTGAGCATGTAAGCCTCTGCTCAGAATTCCCCTTGACTTTGGTGCGCATATGTTGAGGCCAGACTCCATGGAGCATCCGCTAGCTGGCTCTGGCACACAGCTTTCCTCAAAAGTATTATGCTCTTGGCTTTTCCTGAGCCACTTATCCTCTTATAGTCCATTTTTTACCTCTAATTTTTTTCCCTTGCCATCTATTTGTTTTTTTCTAAATGCCTCTTTTTTTTTTCTTTCCTTTTGTTTTCCATTTCCACATCTGAAATGCCTGGTTTAAGGCCCACCTCTTTCAGAAGAGGACCCTGACTATATGGTGCATTCTGATTTCAGGGGTGGAAAAGCATGTTTAAAAATAAACATGAGTCTCTGCACTATGAAGCCATCTGCAGCCCCTGCAGCAGGAGTTCAATCCCTAACCAGATAGCTGATCCACATAGTACAGCAGAACTTCCTGTCTCCCCTGCTTCTCCCCTCAGCAGTGTATTCCAGTCAATCCACCTGTTCTGCTCCCAACTCTATCTCTGGTGTATCCTCATACCCCCACACCTCTGACCTGTACCCAGGTCTTGTATACATAAATAAATCTTTCACAAAATAAATTAAATACTCGGTCACATGTATTTGACTGATTGAATATTTACCAGACAGTATTAATATCTTGAAGGAGCCAGTCCCCCATTTTCTTTCAATAGACTTAGTCCCTTACCTTTTGTGGATATAGCCAGCTCGGGTCACATGATTCACAGGTGAATCATCAATCTGTGGATACTTCTGACCTGAATGGTGACTACAGCGAAAGTCTGGGATTTGAAGCTGAATGCATACCATCCATGGAGTTATTGACAGCCTTTAGGAAGAAGGAGAAAAAAGTTCTGGTCACCTATATGAGAACTGGATTGTGAAACACTGGAACACAGACACACTTGGATTGGGAGTGACATGCGCTCCTAAGCTCCCATCAGTGTTGCTGACATCATCTTTCTTTTGTAGTTGAAATAATCCTGACTCAGAATGGAGAAGAAGAATCCCTAAGCATAGAACCTTATGGCATGCCGACTATATACCAGCACTGTGCCAAAGATGAGTAAAATACCACCACCACCACCCCCCCCGGCCCCATTTAAGCTTCCTATTAGGGAGGAAAGAAAATCTCCACCAGCCTTTACCAGACCAGACTAGCAGTTTCCACACACTCTTGCACGCAAGGTGCAAGGTAAACACCAATTCCATGTGACCTTGTCAGGAGTCTCTGTGAGTACACTGTATTATAGATTCAGTCTGGACGTTTACTAACCCTATGTTCGTAGGAAACCATCTTTTTGAAATATCTCTCATTTCAAAAATTGATACATGCCACCAATTTAACATGTAGATTTAACATTATCTCTTAAAACCAGCGGTACTATTTCAAGGAAATGATTACTAATGATACCTACATAAAAATTCAAGGAGGGTTTGAATTTAATGTCTAGGGACAGAAAACACTTAGCAGTTTTTTTCAGTTCAGGTTGAAGAACAAAGAAAAGATATGCCATTCTGGGGAAGGACATTTTCTAGAAGAATAAATGCCATACTTACTTTAGAGCTTAACACGGCAAAAATAAAGCAACTGATGTTGATTGTTAACATGCTGTGCATATAAAATTGCATTTCAGCATTCCAATAGCCTGACAATGAAAGATTTCAGTAATTTAGAACTAGTCAGAAGAAAATAAAATACTTAAAGCTCGCAAAAACCAGTATTATTACATGCATACTTGAAAAATGAGCTAGTTATGATAAATACTAATTGGAATTTTAAAAATCAAAGGCTATATATAATGTTATAAACCAACATTACCTCAATAAATTTTATAAATAAAAATCAAACACAGAGTTTCAGTAAAAACCTACATGTGTGTTATATTATTTGAAACTTAAAATGGAAATCTGTGCACAGAGCCAATTTTTACCTCGGTTAGGTATTTTTTTTTTGAAACCTTGCCTAAGACTTTGTAAATGAGGCAAAAGCAGGCTTTTCTATAAATTAGAAGCAATACATTGTACTGGAAAGGGAGCAGAAAGACTTCAAAAATACCTAGTTGTTTGTAGGAAGAACTTCATTTATAGAGGAAGGGTAAATTGAATGCATAAAAACACAACTTTCAAGAAAGCAGGAGACAATTTTACAGCTTCAAGTAACACAGAAACTTTCTGTAAGATGAGCACTATCTATCTCTATCCAGGCAAACGTATATTTAGAAACATATATATATATATACACACACTTTCTAAAAACTAAAAAATTCCTTCGGAAAATACTAAAGCTGTAATGATTAGCTCCAAACTTTGATTTTATAGAGTGCTTATTACATGACAACTGTGACCTTTCCCAGCATGCATGATGCCACCGTAAAGACATGCCCTTTGTTTGACTCTCCAGGAACAAAAGCCAGGCTTCCTCTGCCTTCCCATTAGAAACATTTTTAGGAGTCCTGGCCTGGGCTGGGTTGTACTTTGTATCTCATTATAGAATTTGTAATGAACAAAGTTTCAGGTTTAAATAATCCCACATCTAAGGTCTCATTAAAAAAATACTTCCATTAAATAAATTTATCACCCTTAAATTTTCTTTCAGAGATTTGATACAGTAGCATGAATATCCAACACAAAATTAATCAGTAACATTAAACATCTTCAAGTTTCCCTAATACAAGTGAGTAATTCCTACAAATTTCTTCTACTAACCCTCCTATAAAAGCATATATAAATGTTATTCGGCATTCAATTTTCCACTAATGCTTATTTTATCAAAATTATTGTGTGCAATCAAACTATGGGTTTCTTTATGCAAATGTCTCACTTATTACCTTAAAAATTAGTATCTCTATGACACACATTTCAGAGTGTGTGAAGTTTAATTAACACTGCATGTCTTAATATGTGACTTCTAAAGAAGTTCTAGGGCTGAGAGAAAAGGTTAAAGATGTATTGGTTTCACTACACTCATTATCTGTTGAATTTCTTTTTACCGACTCACCAGAATCAAGAGGAGGTAAATGGGAAGAGAGATAGAACAAAAGCCTAGAGAATACCAAAGAAATCGAGGAAAAGTGAATGTCAAATCAGCTTTCAAGTTCACAAATGTAAATATATTGACCTTTCACAATTCGCATTCCAATAATTACAGGTCTCTTTAAATTAACTGGAAAACTGCATTGTTAGTACTTGTTACCACACTATTGTCATCACTTCCAAAGTAGTTTTTCACTGACACCTATTGTATCGGAGATTTTATTTTTCATAAATTGAAAATTTATATGTATATGTGAGATATTTTGTTTTTAGCAAAATACTCTTTCCTTAAGAAACAGAGTTGCTCCATGTAATGCCATATAAAATATTCTTATAAAGATGGATTTATAAATTTTCTTAACTAACCAAAAGTATATTTTGAGACTTATTTAGCCTGTTGATTTCATTTTTGTGAAGCTGGGTTATATGGGTATTTTATATTTTGCATATTGCTTATTCACTACCTGTCGATAGGAAAAGTGTGTGTGTTTTGGAAAGATTGAGGCTAAAAAAATTGCAAACTTATTGTGCTTATTAGAATGATAGAATTAACATCACTTAGGTGAAGCATTTTTGTTGTTGTTGTTATTCATATCACAAAACACCAAAGTTCTATTTTGAGTACAAAAGTTGGAAAGAACCATAATTGATCAACTTTAATCAATCACCATGACTCCTTGTGTATTATCTGTTCATTCTTTCACATGTTCATAACTAGAAACAACACATTGTAATGGAAAGGAACTCAAAAGTCCTTAAAATGCCTAGTTTGTTTGTAAGATGCACTTCATTTATAGAGAAATAAATAAAATTCAGTAAATAAAGTTCTTAAGTGCCCATTATTCTAGAATTTGGAGAGCCACTTGCATAATATGCTTTCCTTGGTACTCATCTTTATATCTCTTCAGTGCCTGGGGTTGAATTTTACATGATTTGCTGATACACACTGCTAGTGTTGTTGGGCCATGAATGTTTTTAGAGCTCAAGTGTGCTCAGGGCTCAGCTACATGATGGACAATGTCTGCTAAATTACTGTTCAGTTACACACCATCACCCTGAGTTTGATTTAACTTAGGAGGGAGAGATAAGTAATAAGAGAATTTCAAAGTTCTTCTGTTTGTCCCAAATTTTATGGGAACATATAGACTTTGCTCTTTCTATTAAAGTCAGTCTTAGAAAAAGTTCTAAGATTTATATTTAAATATTTTAATATGTCTATAGCTTTTACTCATGTGTTAGAAGTTCTTCCTTTTTATTGCATTATATATCACATTATACAAGGCCTAGGTGTGCATAACTGAGAATCAGCATGTGCATAGAACACAGTAAGTCTACCACTAGAGGTCCAGAGGTCCAGTTTTATCCTCCATTTGTGTGTCTCAATTTGCCACCCTCCCTCTTTCCATCCTGAGAACCACTAATTGGTTTTATAGACCAAGAGTTTATTTGCTTTTTGTACATACCATGTAGGGACAAAATGATACAGTGTTTGTCTTTTTCTGGCTTATTTCACAAAGGGTTTTGTTTGTTTGTTTTTTGTAAGATGGGATGGAAGAAGTAAGCATCAAAGACTTGAAGAAGAGATTGAGATGACTGAAAGGCTGGCTGGGCCTTTAGATACAGTGGAAACAGTGGGAAGGAAATGGGATGAGTAGAGTGAAGGCAGAATGAGAAACAGGTGGGGCGGGTCCAGGTGAAAACTGGAGCAGAAGGAGCTGTCCTCCTGAGACTCAAGTGTTCAGAATCTGTCACCTCTTACTCTGATCCCTTGTTCGTCTTCTTCCCCGTGGACAGTAAGATGCAGTCTGTGACCCTGTTTGTCTTGTCAGTTAACACTGGTACAATACATGGCTACGAGTCAAGGTAATGAAAATAAGAACCCTACGTTTCTATAATGTTTTCCACTCTGTAGAACACATGTTACACATCTGTGCCTGAGATCACATCTTGCCCATGCCAGAGGAGGTATGTGATGTTCATTGCAGCACTGTTTGAATGAATACTGAGAACAGTTAAGTGCCTTTCATTAGGAATGGGTATCTCAATTGTAGTATATTGTAAACTAAAAACTACATATCTATAACTCTCAACTGGGATATACTCAAAAATATAGAGTGCCAGAGGCATAGAAATATACATACAATATATTACTATTTGATATATTTACACATAAATTTATAGACACTTAATTCATGCCATACAATTCATTCAAAGTACTTAATTCACTGACTTTTTAATTATTGTAAAAACAAATAATGTAAAATTTATCATTTTTAACATTTTAAGTGTGTAATTGAAAGACATTAACTACACAACACGGTGGAGTCATCAAAATGAACTCTAACGCTTTCCACTATCCTAAACAATTCTGTGACTAATAAGCAGCAACGTTTCAATGCGTCCCTCTGCATTTCCTAGCTAACCACTCTTTAACCTTTAGTCTCTATGAATTTAAATATTCTATGACCCTCATATAAACAGAATCACACACTGTGTTTTTGTGTTTTGTGAACGTGTCTTCAGGATTTATCTGTGTTGTAATATGTATCGGAATGTTATTTTTCTATTGAGTGGCATTATATTGTACATGTGCATTTATACATAAATGAATGTGGGTATGCATGGTGCATGCATGTATGTATAATGTACAGTCATTCTGTTTGGTGATTCATTTGTTGATGGGCACTTGCATGGTTTGCACTTTCTGGCTACTCTGAATAATACTGCATTAACATTTGTATGCAAATACATGTCTGAGTTCTTGCTTTCAGTTCAGTTCCTATACCTGAGACCATAGCAGAGCAATGTAATTTTATGTTTATATTGTATGTTTAGCTTTTTGGGAAATCAAGCCATTCCATTTGTATAATTTTAAAAACATAAAACACTTTACGTAGACACATAGCTAGCTAGCTAGATGTGTTTGTGCTAATGGATAGACTAGAAGAATACTCCTAAGCGGGATGGACATGAGAAAAGGAAGAATTGATAAATTATCATTTCCCTTGTTTTTGTAATTTTATCTGTAATGTTTCCATCCATGTTGTAGCAGGGCAATTCATTATTTCCAAGATTGTCTTAAAAATAGGAAAGAGGAAATTAAGTTTTGACTAAACATAAAGTTGTTGGCTTAAGAAAGAAGAAATATCCATGGGAGTTATTCTTTGTACTTCTCTAATTTTTTAATTTTAAACTTTTCTTAAAATACCTATCTATTGATCCACACATCAAAACTGAATGAGAGGCCCTCCCTGGTGGCGCAGCGGGTTAAAGCACAGCACTGAGAATCTAAAGCCGCTTCCGCATGAGTTCGATTCCCGCCTGCCCGGGAGGTGACCACATGGCGTGGCAGACCTCTCCTGGCCCGCCCGCTGCTCCCCTCAGCAGTGTACTTCATCGATCTGCCTGTTCTGTTCCCCGCTCTGTCTCTGGTGAAGCCTCTCACCACCCCTGAGTCTCTGGCCTGTACCCCAGTTCTGTATGCACAAATAAATAAATCTTAAAAAAAGAAAAAAAACTGAATGAGAGAGGACTGTGATAGTAGCTTCATTGTAAAGGGCACAATTCTGAACTAGACAGTTGGACCAGAAGGGAGACAAGGGTTCTGGTCTGTTAGTCGAGGGCTTGAAGGAGAGTGGGGCTGAGGAAGTGAATACCCTAACCTTTTTGATGCTGTACACAACCTCTAAAACTACCTATAGAACTCCCTGCCTCCCCATTTGCAATAGTATGAAGATACTTGTTTTGAAGAACACTGCTTTTGTGAGGAGACATGGTAGAAACAAGGATAAATTTCATTAAAGCAGGAGGATATGATGATAAGAGGCAAGGCTTGGGGGAACAAGATAACAGCTGAGGACAGTGGATAGGAAATGAGAGAACTGGAGAAAAGGAAGGATTCCGAGGTAACACAGATCAAAGAGATAGTGCTTCAAAGGGCCATTTGGAGCAGACCATTTGTGCCCTGTGAGAGAAGAGATGGATTCTTCCATGTCTTGATTTCCTACCAGCCGCCCTCAACAGTTTCTGGTTTTCACTATTTCTATGCTAAGTGCCTGGGGAGGTAGTGTGCTGTGCGTATTGTAGGTGAGGAAAATGAAGGCTATGAAAAGCCTGGAAAGAATGTGGATGTTAGATAAAAAGCCGGTTACATTAAGAACAAATTATCATCTCTCTGAAGTAGACCAATTAATGGCTGCAAAGCATCTGCTGATGCTTTGTCAGTATACATCTCCCAGACACTAGTAAAAACAGTCATCAAAAATGTCCAAATTCCTCAATAATGTCTTTTTTCCATGCCTTTGTCTTGGAAAAGAATGAACCCTAGGTATAGCTTCATAACTAATTTGTGCGATATAATGAAGTCTCTTTTCTTTCTAACATCTAATATTAATATCTAATATCTGTAAGTTGTTAGTCTGAGAGAGATGAAAAGAATCAGAGTACAAAGATCTCTCCACTCACAAAGGTGTTCATTTTCAGCAGAGGGAATTGCAATCTGAGGAAAGGAACGTTACCCGTGGTTTTGAATTCTACACACAGCACCAGACTCATTTTCTTCAAGTCCAGCAAATACATCATTTCTCTATTCAAATTTATTTCATTGCTGAAAGCAGCATCTCCCCCACCATCATCAAAAAAAAAAAAAAAGAAGAAGAAAAGATACTTCTCAAAATTATCTTAAATATTTCTCCAGAAAAGAAAGTGATGAAATTAGTTTAGGAAGTGATGAGTTAGGCAAAATTTCTTACTTCAGAACATAAAAAATAATAATAATTTGAAGCATGAAACTATGATGTTTAATTTTGGAAACCTTAGCCTACTGGATGAAGAGCCGGGATGCTGGAATCAGAACCAAATGTAAGTCCTGGCACCACCATTTACTGCTGATGATATTAAGCAAACAATATATATCTCTCACTCCTGTTTGCTTGTTGGTAGAATGGGATATACCCTTGCAGGGTGGTAAGGAAGGTTGAGATAATTTTTGTTAAGTTTTTGGCACACAGTGGCCACTCAGTACCTGTTAATGTCATTATCATACTGGGGTTTGAACTTTAACTTGCTTTTCCAGCCTTATGAAAAAGCAGGAGGCAAATGGAGGATCTTATAAATCCTAAGTTACTGGAAGAAATGCAATGGCTTTAATGGTAATGAGTGGTCTGAATTTCCCTGGGCTTGTGAGGGCAGCTGATCATTCTCCCACCAGAGTGCCTTGCATTCTGAATATGTACAAATCCTGTCACTCAAAGTCCTGCTCAGAAGCCTCTTCCTCAACACAATCTTCATGCTCTCCCTCACTAGCAGTTTGTAATACTCTCTTCACTATAAATTCCCATAGCTATGTTTCTCTTTAGTGCTTACCACTTGCTACTATAAATGGGTTATTTTTATTTTCCAACAAACATGCTTTTAAGTGTAGGGTTCAGATCTTGTCCCATCCTTGTAAAAATAACAGTGACCTGTAATAATTGCTACATACTTGTCACTCAATGAAAAACATGTTCATCTCTATACAGCCCCCAAAATGACTATTTACAACATTATAAGCAAACAGTCAATTTCTCCCAATTTAGCAAGAATCTACATTTTAGAGGTCTTATTCAAGAGTAATTTTTATCAGAGCATCATTTGCTGCCCTCCTGTGTTTGATATAAATATTATTTTATACCAGAAAAAAAGAATGAGCTTAATAATTTATTTGGACCATGCTTTACTTTCAGATCCTTGATTTTACCCCCTCCAACAAAATTGTTCTTTCCATTAAAATCTTTATCCAATGTATTTGAAGTTACTGTTTTTATTTTGAATTACATAACATTCGTATTGGTCTGTTAACTCCTTCAATATAATCTAGTAAACTTTTAATATTTCTACTTTCTATCTGAGATGGTAGCTGGCTTCAAATTATTATGATTATTATATACATCCTAAACCTGTTTGGGCAACAGTATATTTAAGACTTTATAGTTTGGAGCTAGAAAGACCTGGTATGAATCCCGGCTTAGGAGAATTGCAAGCACAGTATCTGTGACCTTGGGCAAATTTTATGAACCTGTTTCTTTTGTTAACGATAATACAAGGATACCATACAAGCTATTGCTGTATTACTACTATTAGGAAGCACATTTTCAAACATTTTTCCTTTATTACCCATTTAGTTAAAACTGAAAAATGCTATGAACATAAATTAACTAGACCGGGTCTCTAACTAGAACAAGTCCCCTTTCCATAATCAACTTATCATTTATTGAACTTATGATGTAACAGGTTTGAACTCACACACTAGAGTATATCAGATAATAAAACAGACAAAAATCCTTAATCTTGTGAAACCTAGCAATATAATATTAAGAATTCTAGCCAGTTCATGGAGGGCTTTAACTAAGTCTACATTTAATTGTCTCTACTATACATCCGTCCATTCCTCTCTTTCCAGGGAAAGGCAGATGCCATCTCCTGCTTTGCTGCAGCCTCCAGTTAGGGGCATGAGCTCATTCTCATCCCACTTTGCATGCCCTTACCAAGGTTTGTATGGGGAGGAGGGTGCAGGGGGGGGGAATATTAGTGTTGATATTTGTATTCCTGCCATTTCAAAGAAGAGACATTTGCTAACTGCTAAAATTAAAGTTTATAAGCAATAACTTAAAATTGTGGAACACTTATAATGTTACTGTGAATTTTTCAGCTTTTCAATACTAATCAAACAGCAGTGGTATTCATAAATATGACTGGTATAAGAGCCATTCAAAGTTCAAGACAGATTAATTTTAATGTAACAGAGAATGAAGAATCCACTAATCTAGTTTCAGATTCCACGTGGTGACTTTTATGAAATCCCCATTTGTTGGGGTTTGCTAGAGTATCAAAGAATATTTGAAAAGACTATTAAAAGTTTTCCCCTTACCTTGTAATATGTAGTTCTTTATAGGATTTTTTAAATACTCAACCTAAACTTCGCATCCCAACAGGTTGAATGCAGAAGACATGAGACCCCAACTGTAATGTGTTAAGGCATCTGCAAAATTGTTTTTACAAAAAAGCCATTCTTTTCATTAAAATTGTTTGGGAAATAGTTGCTTTCTATAAGAAATGTTTCTGCTAGCCTGCCATGGTTTCATTTTCTTCAAAATACTAAGTATTAAAACTTTTGTTTTAATTTCTAATTTAGTGGATATCAACAACCAAAGTCTTCCTAAACAACGGTAATGTATTGAATCCCAAGGCCCAAATGTTTGAAAGCCACTGACTTAAAATATCTGAGATCATATCACAACAATCTTTGAAAGAGTGAAAGCTGCAAGTCCTTCCACTGGCCTACCAGACTCTACCTTCATCTGATGCCCCTCCTCTGTCCCTTCCCCTTGCCCACTTCCCCAGCCAAATTCACCTCTTTGCCATTGCTGTTAGCCAGTCAGAATCCCAGCGTGTGTACCACACTGGCAGTTCTCTTCTTGTGGCTTGGTTTTCTGCATGATCATTTCCCTTATTAAAGTCTTTGGTCAGGTGCCTCCCTGGTGGTGCAGGGGTTGAGTCTCAGCACTTTGAAGCTATGGACAGCCACTGCAGCATGAGTTTGATTCCTGGCCTGGGAGCTGACCTACAAGGCGCAGAGACCTCTCCTGACCCACCCGCTGCTCCCCTCAGCACTGTAGTTCAGTAGCTCAGCCTACTCTATTTGTCCCTACTATTTCTGGTGAATCCTCTCACCCCCCACTTCTGGCCTACATACAAGCTTTTGTATTCATAAAATTTAATTCTTAAAAAAAATAAAGTCTTTGGTCACTATAACATAAGCATTCTATTGAATACTTCGAGGGTACCGCTACTCTAACCCCCCACAGCATTATTCTAACACTTGCTTATTTATATCTACAGTTCACGGGCCTCACTCTTCAGGAATAGAGTAACAAAAGCACCAAATGCCTAGAAAAATATGCTCTACATAGAGCTCAGCAAGTATTTGTTGGATGTTGAATGAACTAGTTTGCCTACTTGACAAGGCTCAAGAAATGGTAGTTCCAAGAGAAAAAGGATGCAATTTACAGAGATATGAGGACAAGAGCATTTTTTTCTTTTTGAATGAGAGGAGGGAAAGGTGGGATACAAATATCACAAACCTCAATAATGAAGGCATTAGTAGGCCTGGTAAAAGGTTCTGGGGAGAAGTCAGGGTGGGAGAATACTGTAGGGATCAAGCAGATCAGACTGACATTTCTAACAAGTGAACACTGGCCGAGCCCCCTCCCCTCCTTCGGACTCCCACCAAATTGTAGGACCTAGAGCCCTAAACAGACCCTACCCAAACACAAACAGTCCACACCAAGAGTCTGAAGTTTTCTAAATTTTATGGAAAAAGCAACAATGGCAACCAACTAGGCCAAAAAAAACCTCACGAGCTACCAAGTCCGTTATCACAAACGCCTTCCCTAGTGTTTGCTGGGTTTAGGATCTCTGCAAGGTCGCAGATATCTGGGGTCCTGGAGGGGTCACTGGAAGACAAGTCACGTGGGACGCCCTAGGTAGGCGCCTTTTTACAAAGACAGGAAGAGAGGCTGGAGCCATGGAGAATCGGTCCATGTGGGCGGACACACGAGGGCAAGACCGCAACATAGAGAAGGCAGGCAGAGGCGGCTTCAGTTCTCTTCAGGCTTGTCAGCCGGAGGCCCACAAGGCTGCAGCATCTTCTCCATCAGGTTGAAGCGGACTCGCGCTTTGCTCTCATTCTCCGCGATGGCGAAGTAGTTGAGAAGGTCGAAGTGGCCCATGTAGGAGCAGTAGGAGTCGCGATGCTGGTTCACGAGCCACTCCCATTTGGTGGTGTCGGCGTGGCCGGTGCCGATGTACTTGGACTGCAGGTGCTCTAGCTGGCTGTGGATGGTGTAGCGGTCGGTCATCTCGACGCTTTCCCCTTAGCTACCCCGTCAGAAGCCGTAGACAAGGAGTTGCCGGAGTTACAAGCCGGAGAGCCACCACCGCACGCAAGTTCCGGACCCGCGCAGTCGCAGACGAATGGCGTCACGGCGACGTACCTCCGTGAGCTCGCGGAGGAACGATTCAGAAGCGGAAGCGGAAGTGTTTTCTGTCGCAGAATTGGAGTTGCCTAAGCGACGCCACAGTAGTCCGCCCTTCTAGAAAGCCCCGCCCCTTCCGTGGCGTGTTGCCGGCCTGTTTGTGCGGCGGCGGTTTTCTGAACCCGAGCGTTGCATTCTGGGACTTGTGGTCTCCAGTTCCTGCGCGCGGGCTTGTGCTGCCGCTGGTCACCGTGTGAGAGCCGGTGCGCGGCCTAATCTGGGAGGCCGTCTGGGAGGCGGAGAGCCTCCCTGAGTGTTGGGGGGTTGAGAGGAGATGAGAGACTCAAGTAGGGCAGGGCGACAAGCCAATTGTGAAAATGAGCTCTTGGCCTAATTCCGTTCCCGGAGATAACGTGGAGGCCCCGGTCCCTTTCACCACCAGGCATGGTTAATCCTGGAATCGGGGGAGGGTGGGGTTGGGGGGTGCCAGTGGTGCTCTCAGCCGTGTCTCCCGCAAGTTGGGGGGCGTCCTCGTCACTCCCCGCGGGCAGGGCGGCGTTTCCTGCCTGGACACCGACGGACTGTACCCGTTTCAGGCGTGCGGGCTCTTCGTAGCTCCCCAGGATCTTGAGCTGACTGATACCGAATCTCCCCGCCTCGCCCCACCAGCCCGTGCTTCTCACGGTGCCCGGCTGCTCGTGTTTCCAGTGTTTTGTACAAGCTGTTCCCTCCACGGGGAATGCTTTTGTTCCCTTGGCAAACACTTCTCCCTTTAAGTCAGCTCTAAAGCATCTCCTTGAAATTGGCTTTGGCTATGCCAGACAGATGTAAATTCTTCCTCTTTGCATATTGTATATCTCTTCGGTAATACAGCTGCAGATGCTTTTCTTCTTCTTCTTTTTTTTTTTTGCTAAAGAACACTTATGCGAATACAAAATATTTGAGAAAATTAGTTTGCTTTTGGAGATATCTTTTAGATAAACATGCTTCTTTGGGGGTTTGACCACTTCCATGGTCTGGCAGAGGATTGTATTTTCAAATTTGATCTCGAAAAATGTTTGATAACTGGATAAGCAAGTACATTACAGTCAAGTAAAAGGAGCTTTTTACTGTGAGAAAGCTAGCTTTTCAGTAGTTTTATTCTGGTGCAAACGCACAGTTATGTAGGATGAATCTAGGTCTCTGGTGTACAGCATGATGACTAATTTAATACTGTGCTGTCTGTTAATAAAATTTGCCCAGAGAATAGATTTATGGTATTCTCACCATGGAAAAAGGGTAACTTTTCTATCCTAAGTAGAGATGACTATATTAATTAGCTTGACTATAGTAATCATTTCACTATGGATATGTATTCTCATATTGTACCCATTAAATATATAATTTTTTATTTTTAAAAAAGACAAAATATTCCTTATGGTACCAAGTGCATTTACCAAAAAAAAAAAAAAAAGCTTTATTCTTCTGCTTAGATTTTGTTAAAACAAACGTTCATTTCTAATGGGTAGAAACCATTTAACAGGCATACATGTGAATTTACATCCAAATACGTCAAATCTTGTTCTACGATTTTCTTGTTTCTGCCTCTGTTATTTGTTTTTGTTTTGTATTTTTAAAGAAATGAAATTATCCAAGTAAACTTTAAGTTCTCCATGGTCCCCTCCCTAATCTATTGACTTCAGGTTATTATCTTGACTTGAGATTTTATTTCCAGAGCCTTTTTTTTTAATTGATTGCTGAAAATTATATATCCATAAATAATAGGTGTTACTATTATGAGTATATCAAAGCTTTTTATGAAATCCTGTATGCTTTGTTATTAGGTTTGCTTGTTGTCCTCATCAGTATCCATATTCATATAGAGCTTTAGTTCATTTCTACCATAACCTGTCCATTTAATGACAGGCATTTAATTTCACACTTTTGCTATTATAAATAAAACTGCAATAAACATTCTTGTGTATATGTTTTACAAGTGTAAAGGGTTTTCTCTAGGGCATGTGAGAATAAAGCTGTTGAGACATTTGCTTGATATAGCCAAATTGCGCTCCAAAGCGCTCATAAAAATTGGCTGTCCCACCAGCAGAATGAGAATATCTTTACACCCACATCCTTTCCAAACCTTAGTGTCCCTAGATATTTTTTAAAAAAATTAAAATCTGATAGGCTGGAATGAAATTTCATTGTGGCTTTCTTTAATTTCCAGATCCCTGCTTACCAGTGATTCTGAACATGGTTTTTATGTGTTTATTGGCCAATTATATTTCTGCTGTGAATTACTTATTGTGTTTCTCCTTTTCTTACTAATATTCAACAGGCTTGCTAGTTATAGATAGTCAAAAATGTTTTGGTCAGGCCTCCTTGGTGGCTCACGGGGTTAAGTCTCAGCACTATCAAGCCATTGCCAGCCACTGAAGCACGAGTTCCACTCCCAGAGAGCTGGCCCTCATGGCACAGTAGACCTTTCCTGTCTTCTGGCTGCTCCCCTCAGCAACGTATTTCAGTCAGTCCACCTGTTCTGCTCCCCACTCTGTCTCTGGCAAATCCTGTCCTTCTCAATCCCCTGCTTCTGGTCTACACCCCAGCTCTTTTATTTATAAATAAATAAAATAAATCTTAGAAATACATGTTTTGGTCACGAGACCCTGTAGAAGAAAGCATTCACCAGAGAGTCTCAGATGAACCAGGCAAAGCTTACTAAAGGATGGTGCATGAAGGAACCCCTGCTGGAAAGGAGAATTTATCCTGCTTGGCATTGGCACAGGGGGGAAGTTGGGGTGTTGGTGGTTAGGTAGGTTTACAAAGAGGGGCTGAGGAGGCCAGCAGCATAGTTTGTTCTGGATAGGGCTATGCCCTGACAAGCACGATGGGTTACATTTCAACTTTGCATAAAGCCTCTCAGCCTTCTCCCCTCCAGGAAATTGTGAGATAATCATTAGTCAGGATCTAATGTTTTTTGCCTAACTGGCACCTTGGTCAGTCAGGTAGGGCATATTCTTTGGTCAGGATGTTTGGATAGGGTCTGCCATTCTGTGATCTAGTCTACCTGTTCAAACAGGTAACTGAGCAACTAAACCTTGCTCAGGCCTCAATTCAATTCCTTGTTTAAATGAAACAAGAGGCAACTTTTATACTACTGGCTTGAAATTTCTTTTACCTACACTGTCTCAGTTATATGGAATGAAACATTTTTTTCCAGTCTGTGGCTCATCTTTACATATTTGTTATCTTTTGTTGTACAACAAAAATATGTTTGAAGTAGTCAAATGTATCAATCATTCTTTCTGGTTTCTGCCTTCAGTGTTGAGTTTAAAAGTGAAATCCAGCAAATTTCTTTTCTACCTTGGGGGTCATAAAAAAATAACTTCCTTCACTTTCTTCCTTTTGTTTTTGTATATTTAGAATTTTATATCACAAAGCTTTTGTTTTGCTTTAAGTGTCTAATTTATAAATATTTTTCTGTATGGTTAACGAACTCCTACTGATAATTGATTTGCTATTAATGGCCATTTCTTTCCTCTCTCATCTTTAGTGCTTCTGTTGTATATTAACGGGCCTCTTTCTAGGCTTTCTGTTTTATTAATCTCTGTACCTGCATCAGTAATACAGGATCTTAATTATTGTAACTTTATTGTAAATCTTGATAGCTGACATTGAAAGCTTATACTGTTTTCTTTTTTCATAGATGTCTTAACTATTCCTAGTGCTTTACTCTTCCACATGAATTTAGAATTGTCAGTAAAAGCCTCATGAAAATTGTGATTATTCAAGCAAAGCAATGCAAATTAATCTTCTTTTTATAACAGTAAGAATGATTCCATATGATAGAATTCCTCAAAATCAGTAATCTTTGGGACTAGATGAAAAATAAGAGCCAGGATGCATTGGTTTACTAGGCTGTCAAGACAAACTATCAGTCTGGGTGGCTTCAACAGTAGAAGTTTATTTGTTCACAATTGTGGAGGCTGAAGTACAAGCTCAAAGTGATGGAGGGTTGGTTTCATTCTGAGATTTTTTTTCTCCTCCACTTGCCAGTGACCATCTTCTCTCTATATCTTCACATGGTTTTCCCTCCGTGTATATATGTGTGTGTGTGTCTGTGTCTTAATTTATTCTGGTAAAGACAAAGTCATATTGGAATAGAGTCTACCCAAATGACCTCTACTTACTTTAATTGTCTCTTTGAAGGCCCTATTTCTAAACACAATCACATTCTGAGTTGTTGAGGGTTGTATTTAAATTTTATTATTATTGCAGGAAAAAAGGAACTTTAAATTGAAGCAAAGTCACATTTCCTTTATGAAATGTGAAAAATTATTTGTTATTTTTGTCTGTAGGCAAGTTTCCCCCCCACCTTCTCCCTCCAAGTTTTTGAATATTAAAAGGATTTTGAATATGCACAGATGTTGATATCATGGTTCACACTAGGGGTCGCTAAAACAGTATTTAATACCAACAAATAGACCAATGGTTGAGAACACTTTATAATTAGGTGACTGAGAAAAAATTAGGAACCTTAATTTCCATAAAAAATTAGGAATCTTAATAACCATAATAAGCAGGAACAGTACCTTGAGAATGAGATGTTGAAGACAAGACTTTGGTTTGCTGTATTTTTAAAGGTAACTAAGACTCTCAACAATTTAGGAGAAAAATTTTACTTTGTGGTTTTAAATTAGATTATGTGGTGATATGTAATTTAAATTTTTTTTAAGATTTATTTATTTGTGCATACAGAACTGGGGTACAGGCCAGAGGCTCAGGGGCGGGGACAGGCTTCACCAGAGAGAGAGTGGGGAGCAGAACAGGCAGATGGATGAAGTACACTGCTGAGGGGAGCAGCAGGCGGGTCAGGAGAGGTCTGCCGTGCCATGTGGTCACCTCTGGGGCAGGCGGGGATCGAACTCGTGGAAGTGGCATAGCTTCTCAGTGCTGTGCTTTAACCCGCTGTGCCACCAGGGAGGGCCGAAATTTAAAGTTTTTTTAAGTTTGCTAGACACAATTTAATTTTCTGTGGTTAAAATATCTTCAGCTTCAGCTTTTATTCACCATTGTGGATTTCATATATCTAGGCAAATCTAGAACTTCCATTTGGGGAAGATTTTTGCCTCTAATTGGGTATATACTTCAAGGAAGACATAGTGTTCTATACCTTTTTAAGAATCTCTTCTAGGACAGATGATTACTGTAGACATTTATACTATACTCATTTGAGACTGAATTGACTGGCACTTCTCTGTTCTGAAGGGATAATGCGATTAACATTAAATGCAAATTTTAAAAAATACTTCTCATAAAAGAAATTTCACAGAGGAACTTTGAAGCCCTACATACATTTTATAGTTGTTGAAATAATATGAAATCTTGCTATATTAATATTAGTAATTCACATAGCACAGGAAATAAATGAGTATTTGTTGAATTAATGAGTGAATAAATGTTCCTGACAGTGATAGGGAAGAACTGGAAACAGCATTAATACTAACAATAAAGGAATATTTATATAAATTGATGTAATCTGGGTATATATGGTATATCTCCTATTTGAATATAAGTTTCACCAAACTATGTAAGTTTCCCCCATATTAACATAAAGACTTACCCACAGTTAGTACTTAATAAAATCTGTGAATTAGAATATTGTTCTCACACTGAAGTGAGCAGAGATACTCCAAGTTTTTTTTTTAATTAATTTATTTATGTATACAAGAACTGGGGTACAGGCCAGAGGTGCCAGGGGATTCACCAGAGACAGAGTGGGGAGCAGAACAGCTGTGTCATGCAGGTCACCTCCATGGCCAGGGATCAAACCTGTGCTGCAATGGCTTTGGATAGCTTCAATGAGTACTGTGCTTTAACCCATTGCGCCACCAGGAAGGGCCCAATACTCCAAGTCTTAAAGCATTCCTCAGGTGTTGGGAGTAGCCACCTCAAAATCATAACCAAGCTCTACCTTAAGTCTAAAATATATGGATTTGGAGGCAGGGCAAGCAAATTTATTTTTTTCTAGGTGTTAATGTCAGAGAAAAAAGTCCCATGCCAATGCTTTATAAAAGTATGAATATAGGGGCCCTCCCTGGTGGCGCAGCGGGTTAAAGCACAGCATTAAGAAACTAAAGCCACTTCAGCATGAGTTCGATCCCCACCCCAGAGGTGATCCACATGGCACGGCAGACCTCTCCTGACCGGCCCACTGCTCCCCTCAGCAGTGAACTTCGTCAGTTCTCCTTGCTCTGCTCCCCAACTCTGTCTCTGGTGGATCCTCTCACCACTCACACGTCTGGCCTGTACCCCAGTTCCATATGCATAAATAAATCTTTTTTTAAAAAAGAGTATGAATATAGTACTTTTGATGTTTTAGAGTATCTGAGTCATCTAAAAGGTTTGCATGGAACAGGTTTTCAAGCCTGAGTCAGTTCAGTTTCTGAGCCATCACGAATCACAAATTAGACTATGGAATCTAAGCACAAGAAGTGAAATGGATGGGGCTGTCTTTTGTTCAACATTTTTAGTATCCAGTGTAAACATCTGATTCATTATAGTCTACCTACAGCAAGAAAAATTCCAGATGAAGCTGCAGCTAGAGAGCAGAACTTAGTTTTCCTTTGATTTGAATTTGAGCAGATGCAAGCCTGGTCTAGGTCTTTGGGAAGGTCTAGTGCCTCTTGGTTTTAAATCAGCACAGCCATGTTTTTCCTTGACTGTTTAGAAAAGATATGTATAGGCCCTCCCCGGTGGCACAGCGGGTTAAAGCACAGCACTGAGAATCAAAAGCCCCTTCCGCATGAATCTGATTCCCGCCTACCCCGGAGGTGACCACATGGCGCAGCGGACTTCTCCTGACCCGCCTGTTGCTCCCCTCAGCAGTGTACTTCGTAGATCTGCCTGTTCTGCTCCCCATTGTCTCTGGTGAAGTCTCTCGCCAGCCCTCAGGCTCTGGCCTGTACCCCAGTTCTATATGTACAAATAAATAAATCTTTAAAAAAAAAAAGAGAGAGAAGATATGTATGTAGAGAGAAGTGATGGCAATCCTATTCAACTATAAGAAAACTTATGGTTTCTTTCATTTTCAGATAACAGAAGCACATTTCAGAATCTCTGTGTATATTTTTATGAGTTCATTCATTTGTATAATAACTCCTTCACCTGCCACCCATGTTTCTTAGTTTAGAAGTTCCCAAAAGATCTGTGTTCATAGGCTGTGTATAGCGACCCAAAGAGAAAATGACGCAGCAGCAAGCCTAATATTTTAAAAGCTCTTAGTTTTGTTTGTGGTAGTTTAAAGACGAAGAGGAATTTGGGGGTGGAACAGATTGACACACGTTGCGCTGGCTAAGTACCAAAGGTGCCACTTCCTCACCTGATCTCTCATTTTCTTCAGCTTACGTAAACTACTGTGCAAATGCAATTTCAAGTCTCCCCACTTCCAACTAGATGTCTAACCCCAGGTCTTACAGAAATAAATTCTAGCATTACTATGGCTGAGGATTGCTGAGTGTATTTCAGTTGCTGGAGGAATTGATTTGTTCTGATAAGGAATTAAAATATTTCCACTCAAGGTTTCATTTGTGGGCCCTTATGATAGCCAAATGCTATGTTGGCGTGCCCTTTTATCCATAATTTTGCATTCCCTGAATTGCTAGGGTGGTCTCTGTATCTGGCTTAGTAGCTTAACTTTCAAAGGTAAGAAAGACACCTGTGTTTTCCATCCGAATTTTGGTGCAGTCTGACCCTTGACCCAGACAAAGTGAGACTTGCCCTGGCCCCCTTTTGGGGTTCCCTATTGGGGTTCCCTTCCAGCTGTACTCTTCCATGAGTTGAAATAGCCGTTCCTGAAGGAGACATATCCACCCCCACTCCCACGCCCTCCACCCCTGGTTGAACACAGAGATGAAGCTTTGAGACACAAATTCCAAGTACAAGTGCCCTCAGTCGATTTCCAGGGCCTGTACAGACTTTTCTGGGTCTGTTCTCCTGAAATTTGACCTTGCTGGTGACCTTTGGGTCTGCAGCAAGCTCGAGGATGTTTACCTGGTGAACTCAGAGAGGTATGTTTAGAAATTCCATCTAAGGGTTTGGGCTTGAAGTCCACTTTTAACTTAGAGATAATTTCTCGAAGAGCTTCAGAGAAGATTACCCTGTACCTAAACTTCCCCCAGGCCTCCACCCCAGTCTTTAATTTATAACTGATATGTGATTTTAAGATCATAAATTGTGTGTTTAGTACAATTGTTCCAGGGGCAACCTCAACGTTCCTGAAATGTTAAAGTTATTCATCTAGTAGTTAAGGGAGTTTTCAACCAGAGGATTATTTTAAATTAAATTCAAAGATGATATATTAAACCAAAGCATGCTATTAGTAATATTTACATGTTAAGTTTAGCACTCACCTGTCTATATGTTATTTTAAATATTTGTAATACTTAAAAGTTTCAGCATATTAGACTATCTGATAGATTAGTGTTGTACTGGTCATTTAACTGGTGTAACCGACATATAATTTCAAATTGAATGGGGGCAAATTTGTACATGGTAGTAGAAGACATCAAAAGAAGAAAGTACTGGGTATCTGCGTAGCAGCATCAAATCAGACTCTGTATCTGCGAATCCTTCAGAGTCAGGGAGTATGTGGCCCAGTGCATGGCCACAAGACCCTTTGTGAGGAACCACTACTGTATTTGATATCAAGCCCAAATTAAAAAGGACAGGTAGAGCTGACAGCCTGCTTCTAACAGCAGCACAAACATGGGAGCTGAACTGAGAGGATCTGTGAGGCTTTGGACTCTGAGGCTAGAGGCTCTGCCTGAAGAAATGCACTCAAGTTTCCACCCCAACAACCCCACTCTGTCACTCTAGGGCTGGCCACTGGAATGTCATCTTCAGTGGTTTGTCTTCGTCCCCCTCTTTATTGCAAAGCGAATGCTATGGAATTCTATGTTTTGTAATACAGATCCCCTCCAATAAAATCATGTTGTGGTTATATGCAATGTGCTTGAGTTGTAAGTGAAATGCTCCACTCTAGTGGAAATTAGTGCTGTTGAGATCTGAATTTTATATTATACACATGGTTTCTGCTCTCCTGGCTCCTATCTTCCCTATGACTCTAAGGGACCCTAGCTCTATAACAGCACCTCTTATTAAGTGCAGTTCACAATTGACTAGGAGGTGAATATAGATTTATACCTGAACTTATGTGACCTCAGTGACCACACTCCCCAACACTTTCTTTAGTGTTGTATACATAGGGCCCTCTACGCTCTTTCAAGGATTATAGTTAGCTGGTGACTTTCCCAGTCTTATTTAGTAGACCTTGTCTAATATGTTTATTTCTCTGGACCTCTTAATCTCTTTCTCCAGTCTGCCAATCCTGGCACCTCTGCTTGATTTAATATGAAGCATTGCTTTGCAACTCTTGCAAAGTCCATTCCACTTACATCCTGGAATCAACGCTTGGGGCCCATAGGAGGACACTAAATTCTGTGTCATGGGAGAGGGACTTTTTGCTAATCTCTCCCTTAGTGGACTTGACATTTGCTTCTGCCTTGATGGAGGACTTCTGATTCACTTCCAGGCATTCTCTACCACATCTGCGGACATGTGAGTAAGAATCTACAGTAGCTTTGGTACAGAGGCCTTTTCCTCCTGAGCACTTGTCCCTAAGCTTGACCCTTGTTATCAGTTTGGTGAGCAGGAAGGTCCCAGACACACCCTTCATAGTTTAGCATTTAATGACTTGCATTAATGTATTTAATGCTTGCATTTTTGACAGAACTTGTTACTTTTGATTAAATTTTGAAATGACAACTGTTTATTCAAAGTAAGGATCCAGTTACCTAGAAAATCTAATATTCTGATGTAACCATTGGGGAGCACTGGTGTTTTCTCTTCATTGTTAGGTTTTGGTTTGTGACTGAAGATGCAGCTGAGCTGCTGTCTGTTGATTCATCTCTTTTAATTTTTTCCCCCACCTCAGGAAGTTAACTCACTTTCCTTATATTAAAAAAAAAAAAGATTCAAAATTAAATATAGACTTGGGACTAAAATCATTAGCCTAGTCATTAAGTTGTGTTTGCCTACACGTCTTATAGCTCGTGATTCTGCTGGAGTGAGGTGCCACCCTGAGCCCTGAGCCCAATTCTTCCCAAACAACAAGACTGGTACAAAGTGTGTAAGAGAGTCAGTAACCATCAGCTCAGAAACAAGAACCAAGGGCACAAAGAGGTCAGAGAGATCACAGAAGGGGATAGACAGGCGACATATAACTTATAAAGGGATTAAAATAAAATTCCATTTTCTCAGGAAAAGGTATCTTTATAAGGACAGTGGTAGGGTTTATTTTTTATATAACTTATTTTTAATTGGACTTTTTTCTCTACTCCAAATTCTATAGCCATTGTTCTCCTGTCTTACCTGGATAAAAACAAAGCTGATGAAACTGGCTATATTGGACAAAGTATTAACATGAAATAGCACTTATGGTCATATTTTAACACAGTTACAATACAGTATGAAGCTACTTTCATTTCTGTCTTTCCTGTCCCACCCCAAAAAGCAGCAGTCAGAACTACAACTTCCTTTTTTTTTTCCCCCTCCCTTATTTCTGAGAAGAAGTGGGAGGTTAAAATAGAGTTAAGTAACATAAAAGACATGCTGGATGACCAAGCAAGTGTTTGGCTGAGATAAACTATAAGTTCTGCTAAATAAAAAACTGTCACTTCCTTGTTAGCTGAAAATAGATCTTATAAGTTGTTCTTCATGAGGTAAGTCCTAATTAAGCTTTGTATAGTCACACAAATCACTCAAAACAATTGCAAATGAATACAATTAAATTTGGGAAGAAATAGAGAACTGATACTAGATTTCTGATAAAGCATTTTTAGAGAACCAATGCTAGATTACTGATAAAGCATTTTAAGCATTTAATCCAGTTTAAATGAATGTTTTGTTCAAAGAGAGTTGACTTGAGGTTTTCTCTTTCTTTCCATAAATTCAGTGCTCACATACTAATTTCATTTCATAAATGTGTCACACAGCCACTAGGAAAAATTCAGAGACTAGATGTTCGCAGGACTGCAAAGGTGAGTAAGTGAATACTAGTAATTTACAACAAGGTCATGGTTATAAATGTGAAATTTTTCATAAATTGCTATAATAAAAGGCAGTATAAAGAGTGGGTCTTTAGAGAATGGTTAGGTCATTTTTAATAGTAATTACAATAATGAGTCTATAAAGGAAATATCATTTGGGATAGTTGTGGAAGTCTGCACCACATTTCACAAATTGTTGATGGCTTTCAGAAAGGTCACTGGGGAAGGGGAGCCAGTCGTGAGAAAAGGGGGAGACATCAGAATACCCTGAGTGTATTCCAGAGTGCCTAGTTAAGAGGAATAAAGGAGTAGGTAAGGAGATAAAATCAAAATGGTATTTTAGAAGATTTTTCGTATCATACTCAATAAAAAGTCTTTGTTGGACTTAATCTATATAGTAGAGACCCACTGATAACTGTGGGATGAGAACAATTAATTAAAACTGTGCTTTGGGTTGATGACTAACGACAGTGACCTAGGAATATTTGGAAGTGGAGGCAGATAGACAAATTAGAAGGGTGTGAAAATAATATAGGGGGGAGATGAGGTCAAGTTTTGGAGAGCCTTGACATGCTAGGCACCTGTGAGGAAGACTGCTTGTATCCTACACACGCCCATTTCCGCATTCCTCCCTTACTTACAAATCCTCTGGTTTTAGCTGAGCTCACCTCCATCGGAGTAAAGGGTAACTGCTGCCTTGCCCACAGTTAGATGGACCACATGCTTCAGGTCTGAACAATGGACGTACATGACTCTGCCTGAAAAATGATATTAAATGAAGCTTTCTTCTGAATCTTTTCACCCTCCTGATGCTTAGAATGTAGGACTATCAACCGAACATTTGTGCCTTCCCCTCCCCCAACTCCATAGGTTAAAACCTGTCTTAATGAGGTATCAGGAGGTGATGCTTTGGGAGGTGAGTAGATGGCGGGAGCAGAGCCCTCCTGAGTGGGATTAGGGCCCTCATAAAGGAAATCCACCGAGCTCCCTTGACTGTCCCACGAGGGAAGTCTCACAAGGAGGAAGTTGCCTGAGACTAGGAAGTGACCCTACATCAGATACCACCTCTGCCAAAACCTTGGTGGTGCTCTAGCTGCAGAACCATAAGAAACACGTTTATATTGTTTATAAGTCACCCAGCCTATGGTATTTCTGTTATGGCAGCCTGAACAGATGACAACTTGAGGGCGTAATGTCTAAAACTGGAGGAGCCATCTCAGGCATTGGGATAAGTTCAAACATGGAAGCCAGGCACGGTAGAGCAGGACACAAGTGGAGCCCTGAGCTGCTCCACCAATTGATGTCTGGAGTGTTCACTTCTGCAGCTTTCTCTGAGAGAAATAAGATTTTATCTTGCTTCCACCATTGTTATTGGGACTTTCTGCCATTCATATCGGATTGTAATCCTATTTAATGCAGCACAGTCTGTGAGCTGTGAAAGAACACAAAAGATTTTAAGCCAGGGAATGAATTTATGACTATAATCCATTGCAGGAGATTGTCTCTCACCATATCTTGAATGAAACAGGGGGAAAACGCTTCAGGTGGAGACTTTGAAAGACTAACTCAGCAGTTTGGATTGAGGTAGGACCTGGTCTAACATGGTGCAGTGGGACTGGAAATGAAAGACTGTCTGATGTCATTCCCATGTGAAGTAAAATTTCCCACAGCCCTTTTGTAATTTTACATGTTTGCCTTTGCCTTTCCTTTTGATGAAAGACCTCACCTTCAAGACCCAGTCCTGTGGAACTTTTCAACAATCTCAAGTAGAAATTCTTCCCCTCCCTAAAGTTGGCTTATTGATTTATTTGTTCATGCTGTGAGTGTTCTTTCCAACACGTAAATATATCTCAAGGGTTCTTTCCTCTCTCAACTCAGCATGGATGACAAGATTGACAAGCCTAGCCAGAACTAACAATCATGAGTGCTTGCTGTGTGAAGGCACTTGCCTGGCCTATAAATGCTCAATCACTGAATTTCTCTGAGGGAATAGTCTGTCTCCAAGAACCTTCCAAAGGTTCCTCTCAAAGAACCTCTCTCTACTGATGCTTAGAATGCAGTGCTGGATATTGAATTCCGTGTCTCTCCCCTGCCCGCCCCACCCCATGCATTACTCTCCCTAAGGATGGGATATACATGCTGATAGTGCTGTTTCTGCCAAATTGCTTTTCAGAAAGCCTTTGGGGAGGTGGTTCTCTCCACTGCTGAAGGCTCCCAAAAAGGAGAAAATGGGGATGACTGACACCTATTGACATCTGCTTTCTGTGTTAAGTGCAGTTCCTCAGCAACAACAAATTAACTCTATATCCACTGATACAGCAACTCAACACATATTAAATACTGGTTTGGGGACCTACATTCTGTAATTTATTTTGCTAAAGGAAATGACAATTAACAATTTTATTTCATTTAGGTTAGCTAGTTGTTCTAATACCATTTGCTGAGAGAATAACATTACCATTTCCCCCTCTAATTTGAAATAACATATTCATAATTTATTATGAACTCATTTCATATATATTTGTCTGCTTGGATTTGCAGGCTCAAATTTACTAATTATTCCTGAAAATATGACTTTGGAAATGTTTTCCTTTTAACTTTTTATTTTGCAATAAATTCATAGGAAATGCAAAAATAGGACGCATACCCTGTAGCCCCCACCACCACCCTAACTACCATGATATGGTGACATCTTGTACACAACTGCACAATATCAAAACCATCCATCAAAAATGAACAATTTTAAAATTGTTCATTTATTTATGCATACAAGAACTGGGGTACATTGAAATGGATGTTGGTAAATTACTGCTAATTTCAGTTATTTGGTTTTCATCATTAAATTTTTTTTTTTCTCAGGCCCTTTCTGGTGGTGCAGTGGGTTAAGGCACAGTGCTGTGAAGCTGGCCACAGCTGCTTCAGTGCAATGTGACCCACGTGGCAGGACAGACCTCTCCTGATCTGCCCGCTGCTCCCCTCAGCAGTGTGTTTCAGTCAGTCGGCCTCTTCTGCTCCCCACTCTGTCTCTGGTGAATCCTCTCACGGCCCCTGCACCTCTGGCCTCTACCCCAGTTCGTATGCATAAATAAATAAATCTTTAAAGTTTTTTTTTGTTCTCATTGTTTGTGTGTGCATGTCGTGCTATACAATTTTATCCATATAAAATCAAAATTCCAAGTAAACACCATTAGTGAGGACACAGGGTGATTTCGCTACCTACCCCTTCACAATTGCCCTCATCCCTCCCTTCGCCTGCTCCTCCACTCCCGTCCTTATTTGAGGCAACCACTAATCTGTGTGCATCCTTGTCACTTTGTCATTTTGAGAAAGTTTGAGACTGTTTCATAAATGGAATCATACTGTATATAATCTATTTTCGAGTGGCATTTTACTAAGGGTAATGCCTTGAGTCCATACAGGTTGTTGCTTGTAGCAATGTTTATGTCTTTTGTTACTGAGTAGTACTCCATTGTGTGGGTGCTTTTGTTGAATTACTCATCAATTACAGCACATCTGAGTTGTTTGTACTATTTTGTTATTATGAATAAAACCTTTCTGAACATGCTTGAATAGGTTTTTGTGTGAATATGTTTCATTTCTATGGAATAAATGACAAGGGGTGTGAGGTCTGGGTTACATGATATCTGCATATTATGTTTTGTAAGAAATTGCAACATCTTGACACTCCCTGGTGGTCAACAGGTTAAGGCACAGCACTATGAAGCTATCTGCAGCCACTTCAGCATGGGTTCAATTCCCCACCCAGGGAGGTGACCCACATGGTGCAGCACACCTTTCCCAGACCTTTCCTGGCCAAGCCACTGCTCCCCTCAGCAGTATATTTCAGTACATCTGCCTGTTCTGATCCCCACTCTGTCTCTGGTTAATCATTTCACCGCCCCCACACCTTGGGCCTATGTACCCCAGTTCTTGTATGCATAAATAAATGAACAATTTTAAAATATTGCAACATTTTATACTTCAACCAACAACGTATACCATTATCTATATCCTTGCTAGTATTTAGTATTGACATCATTTTTCCTTTTTAAAATTATGTATCTACATACCACAGAATTCACCTTTTTTTTTTTTTTTTAAAGATTTATTTATTTGTGCATACAGAACTGGGGTGCAGGCCAGAGGTGCAGGGATGGTGAGAGTCTTCATCAGAGACAGTGGGAGCAGAAAGGGCAGATAGATGAAGTACTGCTGAGGGGAGCAGCGGGCGGGTCAGGAGAGGCCTGCCATGCCATGTGGGTCACCTTCCTGGCCAGGGATCAAACTCATGCAGAAGTGGCTTTAGCTTCTTAGTGCTGTGCTTTAACCGCTGCACTACCAGGGAGGGACAGAATTCACCCTTTTTAAGGCTTACAATTCAGTGGGTTTTAGACATACCATCACCACAATCTAATCCCAGGACACTTTTATCATTTCCCAAAGAAGTCTGTATCCATTAGTATTGTCCATTTTTCACCCCTTCCTCCAGCCCTTCTCTCTCAACTACCAACCTACTTTCAATGTTTGTAGTGACTACTCTGGACACCGCCTATAAATTGATAATATGTGACCTTAGTGTTAACACTGCTTCCTCTTTCTGTTATTCTAATGGGCAGGTGGTGGTAGCTTCCCGTGGTTTTAACTTGTAAACCCTTAAATGGCTAATGATGGGAACATCTTTTCTGTGTTTGCCACCCCCTTTCCTTTTTGGTGAAATATTTGTTCAAATCTTTTGCCTATTAGTCATTGGGCTGAGTTTTGAGGGATCTTTTTGGTATTCTAGGTACAAGACCTTTGTAAAATATAGGACTTGCAAAAGTTTTCTCTTGCAGCCTATCTTTTCATCTTCTTTGCAAGGTCTGTTACAACTCAAACTTTTTAATTTTGGAAATATATTAATTTCCACTTTAATCATGATTTTGTGTCTTTTTGCCTAGTTCTGATCCAAAGAAAGCATGCACACACATGAACTCATGTGGCATATTATAATCAAGCTACTGCACGTTAGTAATGCAGAGAAAAATCTTACAAGGTACTAAGAAGAGAAGCATATTAAACATAGACTTTATTGTGTCATAAGGGAATGTATGAAAGGAATGATAACTATTTTATTTTCGTATCTATAGATGTATGCACGTGTATATGTGTGCACAGTCATGTAACACAATGAGTCGATGTAACACTCCTGGGTTGCTGGTTAAGCAGACTCTGTAAAGCTGACATTGGAGCTTGCAGTGCAGAGAACAGGTAGGTCAAAGAAGGCAGACAGGAAGAGACAGCTACAGGAAAGCAAGATGGAAGTAGTGTGGGAAAGCTCACAAGGACATTCTGAGCCCAGGTGGTTTCCATTGCTCCTCTTGATGGTAAGTGCGTCCTGCAGAATCTGAGGCCCCTTGTGATGGAGCTAAGCACTGGGTCTTGGCCCAGACACCAGAAACAGTGATGGAGGACCCTGGGACAATGGAGCAGGTGGAGGCCTGGCCGCTGCCTCACACCAACAAGGTCATCTAGCGGGTAAGCAACAATGTGCATAACAGACGAAAATCTCCTCCAAAGCTCACATAAGGCTTTCTCCTCCGGCTGTCCCTTGTCAGAAACAGGAAGCAGGAAGGAGAATTCTGCAAAGTGCAGTGTAGCCTTGTCAGCTCACATGATATTTCAGCCAGATTTTAATAAACTGGACCTTTTGTGTGTGTGTGTGTGTGTAGAAGAACTGGGGTGTAGGCTAGGGGTGTGAAAGGTGAGAGGACTCTCCAGAGTAGAGAACAGAACAGGTGGAACAGACAGGAGAGGTCTGCTGCACTATGTGTGGCTTAGTTCCTGGCTGGAGATCAAACTCCGCCTGTAGTGACAGCTCTGGGACATACACCCTAGGCCATCAGGGAGGCACCACAAAATGGACCTGTTGATAAAGACAAGTGATATTCAGCCATAAAAAGCAGTCTGCAGATTTGGTAGGCTGAGGTGTAGTTTGCTGTGGGGTTTTCGCTGAATGGAGAAAATGTCCCGGTAGGCTGCAGCAGGAAACAAGTCCCTTTCAGGTGGGCTTTTGATGGAACCTGTTATATCTCACAGGTGAGTACGAGGTAAAGAGAAGGAAAACTGAGGCATCCACAGCAAGCACCAGCAGGAAAAGCTGCCCACAGCTCCAAGTAACCTGGAGAATGTAGAGGGGGCAACAGGGCAGCTCAAGAACCTATGCGGAGCAGAGAACCGCCCCAACCCAAGCTCATTTCACTTTCTGTCTCTGCTAAAGCTTCCTGGGGCTCAGATGAGTTGACAGGCTGGCTGAAAGTGGCTGTGGGCAGACACACAGCAATTAGCTAGCACTGAGAATGATAACTCATTTAGCCAAGCTTCTTAACATTTTACCCAAAGAGCCTGAAATAGTTATGATGATAAATACTCTGGTGTAAGGCTTATGGTTTCTGTGAAACTTGCTGTCCTCCACTGGCGTTAAAACATATTCATCATCTTGACAAATACTATTAATTTTCATTTTTCCTTAAATGGAACACTGTCCATAAATTATTGTCATAGCAAAGAGTGACTCAACTCTTAATAAAACTGATTTATGGAAACCTGCCATGTTCTCACTCTGCTACTCATAAATTGTCTCTGTGTAGTCAACTTTCTTAAGTGTTCTGAGTCACAGCAACCTATGGTCAGGCACTGAAGTACAATTTAACTATTCTAAAACTGAAAGTGTATAGCGGGCTAATATGTCCTTTAAGTGATAAGAAAGCTACAAGCTCAATAAGGCTGAAACACTACGTGTTTCAAAAAAGTTGCTTCTTTCAAAAAAGTTGGTCAATTTAAATTTATGTCAGTGCCACAAGAACACATTCAAGTGCACTTTTATTCCTAAATACAAGTTTAAAAGTAAAACACAAGCCTTTAGTTATTTCTTTGGAACAGAGTGGGGAACAGAAAAAGTAGATTGACTGAAATACACTGCTGAGGGGAGCAGCAGGTGAGATAGGAGAGGTCTGCTGTGCCATGCGGTCACCTTCCTGGCTGGGGACTGAACTCATGTCACAGTGGCTTAAGATAGCTTCATGGTGCTGAGACTTAACTAGCCCTTTGTGCCATCAGGGAGGCTCATCCCTTCCCTTCTTTTGAGTACATTATTTCATTTAATCCTGGCTACATGCTTTATCCCCATAATGTGGAAGATGAAGCTGAGGCTCAGGAACTTTAAATAACTTGCCCACTCTCTGCAGTCAGGAAAGGCACAGCCCTTCCCAGCCCCTTCTCACGCACACAGTAATAATCTGCTTCTAAACATGTCCGACTATGATAGAATGCTTAATTTTACTTTGAGGGGATACTTACCTGCTGGCCGACCCTACATCTACACTGTGACTCATGGTGCGAAAAGTCAGTTTTCTTGTTTCTTCAAATGCCCTGCTTGCTAGGAGTGCTTGCTAGCGTTCCAGAAAGTTTCTATTTTTTTTAATTGTTTATTCTTCTTTGCAAACTTAACAGCTCCACCCTGATTAAACAAACTCAAGTGGGAGTAGTAGTAGACTTTTTTTTTTCTGGAAAATTCTTGTGTATTTGTGGTTTTTTTTTAACAGTTTATTTTTACATCATTTTGTACATTTTTTTTTCATCTCAATTGTAATCCCCACGGGTTTCCTATCACCAAGTCACCCGTGTGCCATCACCATAGTCCCGTGCACTTCCCTTCCCACCCCTGTTTTTGATCCCATTCCCCACTCCACCCCCACAAAATGTCTCTGGTATATGGCTGTTCATTATTCTTATTTTCTCGCCTGGTCCATTATACTCCTGCTATGAGTGATACCATCCGGTATTTTTCTTTCTCTTTCTGGCTTATCTCACTAAGCATGATCTTTTCCAGCTCCATCCAAGTTGCTGCAAAAGACATGTGTTTCTTTTTTTTGGTTGCTGAGTAATATTCCATTGTATATGTACCACATCTTTTTAATCCAGTCATCTGCTTTTGGGCATTTGGGCTGCTTCCATGTTTTTCCAATAGTAAATAAAGCAGCAATAAACATGGGGGTGCAGGTATCTTTTTCAATCAGTGTTTTTGTGTCTTTTGGGTAGATACCTAGGAGTGGATTGCTGGGTCGTAGGGAAGCTCCATGTTTAGCAGCTTGAGGAACCTCCAGACAGTTTTCCATAGTGGTTGTACTAGTTTGCATTCCCACCAGCAGTGCAGGAGAGTTCCTTTTTCTCCACATCCTGGCCAACATTTGTTGTTGCTAGTTGTTTTAAGATGTGCCATTCTCACTGGGGTGAGGTGGTATCTCATTGTGGTTTGAATTTGCATCTCCCTTATGATGAGTGATGTTGAACATTTTTTCATATGCTTGTTGGCCATCTGCATTTCCTCTTTGGAGAAGTGTCTTTTTAACTCTTCTGCTCATTTTTTGATGGGGTTGTTTACTTTATTTTTTGTTGAGTTTCGTCAGCTCTCTGTATATTTTTGTGATCAGTCCTTTATCACTGGGAGTAGTGACTTTTGAAAGCTCCTTTTTAGTCAAGAGGTAAGAAGTTGGCTATTGAGACACAAGTCATCAAAATGCACTGGAAATGTATGTAAACAGCTCCTAAATCAACTCAAAAGTCTGTGTTTCTGTATTTAATCTTTTTCATCACACCAATGTCTTAAGCACAGGTGAATGCAAAAAAAGTGTAAGGCTTTCTTAGACATGTGTTTTCCAAAAATCACTTTAGAAAAGTTGCTGCTTTCCTTTTATCCACAATACTTATAATAATACTGAGCTGTTACTACTGACTGAGCACTCAGATCTTCACATGGTAAATTCGGTTAATCCCCACATGGGCCCAGTGAGACTGGCACTCATTATTTTTATTTCACAGATAAAGGAGTAGGCAGAGGGAGGGAAGGAGCTGGGGCCAGGTCGCTGGCACGTGTGTGAAGAGCCAGGCTCTGACCCCCACAGTCCTCAGCATCTGTATCCTACCCACAGCCCAGGCCTTCAGAAGGTCCCTCCCCCTGTCCTCCCCTTCAGGGACACCTTCTGCCAGAGCAGGAGCAGCAGTGTGCCCAGCAAGGTTTATTGAATGACTGATGGCAGGGGCCGCCCTGGGTGCCCAGGGGCTGAAGTCTCAGCTCTATCAAGCTATAGCCAGTCACTCTGGCCTGAATCCGATGTCCCACCAGGGAGGTGACCCACATGGAGCAGCAGACCTCTCCTGTCTCTCTCAACTGCTGCTCCCCCTCAGCAGTTCTGCTGTTCTGCTCCCTACTCTGTCTCTGGTGAATCCTCTCACCCCCTGCACCTCTGGCCTGTACCCCAGCTCTTGTATGCATAAAAAATAAAATAAATCTTTAGGAAAAAAGAAAAGAATTGGAAACCTGGAGAAGTGTGAAGGAAGAGGTAGGAAGATGATTTCACGTGTCTTAGGACAGGTGTGGTTCAGCACTTGGAATGCTGGCAACGCGCATTTGAGAACAGAGCTGCTAACAGAGTGGATGAACCCCGGGAGCTTCTGGAGTCTGTGAACCTCTGGAATGAGCCAGCCCTGTCTCTCTCTCTGAGCATGCGCACTCTTCTACTGCCCAAACCGCTAATGGTTCCCAAACACCGGGACTTCATTCCCAAATAGCGCTGCCCCAAGGCATCACTGCGTATGTACAAATGTTTAAAAATTAGAAATGAAGTTAAATTGGTAAGTAAAACTTGTTCTCCATCCAATTTGGATGAATATAACCTCACAATGGCAAATTGAAGAACATGTAGCTAAAAGTTGTTAAGTATCAAAATGTCCATTATTATTGAGCACATTTTGAGTGTTGATCATCAATGGGTTTTCGAAAAATAAAATAAATGCAACAAACATTTTATGGCACACTTATTCCATGGAATTTGTTTTTCTCACCTTTGCTTCTCTGTAATATCATTTAGTTTATATAATGAGTTTGCAAAACATATTTTTAATTGTTATTGAAGTACCATTGTTTTACAACCAATTTTAGTCTATTGCCAGTAATGATCTACATGAATAAAAATGAACATTAATAATGTTCAAATTTTATTTTGAATCTAACTTTATAAAAAATGTAAATTAGGGCCTTTCCTGGTGGTGCAGCCAGTTAAAGCATAGCAGTAAGAAGCTAAAAACCGGCCCAACCCGATGGTGCAGCGGGTTAAAGCACAGCATTGAGAAGCTAAAACTACTTCCGCAAGAGTTCTAACCCCGCCTGGGCGCCTGGGCGCCTGGGCGGGCAGACCTCTCCTGACCCCCTATTGCTCCCCTCAGCAGTGTACTTTGTCAATCTGCCTCCCCACTCTGTGTCTGGTGAATCCTCTCACTGCCCCTGCACCTCTGGCTTGTACCCCAGCTCTGTATGCATAAATAAATAAGTCTAAAAAAAAGAAGAAGAAACTAAAAACTACTTCTGCATGAATTCTATCCCCACTTGCCCCGGAGGTGACCACATGGCACGGCAGACCTCTCCTGACCCGCCCGCTGCTCCCCTCAGCAGTGTACTTGGACAATCTGCCTGTTCTGCTCCCCACTCTGTCTCTGATGAATCCTCTCACTGCCCCTGAACCTCTGGCCTGCACCCTAGTTCTGTATGCACAGATGAATAAATCTTTTTTAAAAATGTAAATTAATGTAAATGTATGAACCTCAAAATATTAAATAGTATGTTAAAATCAAGCTAAAAACAATTAAAATAACAATGAAATACCATTACACACTTACATTTAACAACACCAAATGATGACGAAGAAGGAACGTTCATTCGTTTCTGGTGGAAATAAAAAAATGGTATTGCTACTTACAAAGCCTAACATAGTCTTATCATGTGATCTGCTTGTGGCCTTTGACAGGTGACAGGTAAGCACATTGACAACATCCACACAACAGAGCATTACTTGCCAATAAGAAGGAATGAACAGCCAAGCCTTATGGAAGATATGAAAGAATTTTAAATACACATTGTTAAGTGAATAGAGCTGGCCTAAAAAGAACATATCTGTATACTATAGGATCAAGATTTTGGAAATGGCAAAACTATGGAGATAGCAAAGAAATCAGTAGTTGCCAGGGCTTTTGGGAGAGACAGGGCCAAATGAAGAGGCAGATCCTAGAAATTGTTTAAACAATTGGAACTATTCATCAGGATTCTGTAATAGTGGATGCATTTGTCAAAATTCAAGTGAAGAAAACATGCACACATCTAATCCATAAAATGTACAACAGAAAGACTGAATTTTTAAAAAGATTTATTTATTTATGCATACAAGAACTGGGGTACAGGCCAGAGGTCCGGGAGTGAGAAGACTCACCAGAGACAGAGAGGGGAGCAGAACAAGCAGATCTGTTACAGAACAGGGGGAGGGGGCACCACTGAACCTCCAAACCTGCCTGCTCTAAATGGGTTCTGCCATCCACCGTATCAAGACAAAACATATCAGACTTTAATGAAAAGGAACTTTAATACAGTGAGTATACAATTGACGAAAGACAAAGAATATAACTTCTAAATCAAACACCTGAAGTGACCTATCCCCTCGTGGGCAAAAATCAACCCAAAAGTGATTGGCCCAAAGAAAGGCCGGAAAGCTGCCACAAGACTAAAGCACCTTCTGGCCGGGACCCATGGAAAAGGGTCAGAAATGGCCAGACAAGTCTGGGAGGAAAAGAACAAAATCAAAATCAATAGAAACACTGCCATAGTGAACCTCCCCATGGATCTCTCACTCACATCACTTTTAACCAGTCCAGGGCCAAGAAATAAGCACATGCTCCCTGCCCCATGTGGCTTCCTCAGGTCTCCTTCTGGCTCTCCATCCTGCTTCCTTCTCTCCCCAGATTCCTTCTCTCCTCTCCTTTTCTCTGCTCAGCTCCACTCTCCTTCTGGGTGGGGCCGGGAGCCTGGAACTTCCCCTTTTCCTAGGGACCACCCTGTTAGAGATCTACCAAAACACAATGCTTAGGGGTCTGGAGAGGTCTGCTGCACCATGTGGGTCACCTCGCTGGCCAGGATCAAACTCACACTTCAGTGGCTGCACTATAACTCCTTGAGCCACCAGGGGAGACCCCAGGAAGAATGAATCTTAATTTAAACTATGGAAGATAGTATTAATGTTTCCATATTAGTTCATCAATTGTAACAAAAGTAGCACACTAATGTACACATAAATAATAGAGAAAGGGGGCGGGTGTAGGCTGGTTAGAGACAGCAGGTGGGGAGAGGGTGAGGAAGTACATAAAACCTCTGAACTTTGCTCAGTTTTTCTTGTAAATTTAAAATTATCCTCCCAAATACAGTCTACCAATTAAAAATAAAAAGGCAAAAATACAAACATTTTAACGACTATAAAAACATAAAAATTATTTAAATAAAGCAAAATTTCATTACTGTAGTAATTCAATTATTTTGAAACTGTTATTAGGTGCTTAATCTTTTAAGCTTACTACTGCTCCCTGATTAATTTATCTCTATCATTATGAATAATGTTATTTACTCCTACTAATATTTCTGCTAGGAAAGGTATTTTGTCTGACATTAATATAGTTACTCTTCCTTTCTTTTGCTTTGTGATAATATACTAGCTCTTTTCCACCCTTGGTTTTTGTTTTTTTTTCTAACCTATGTATGTCTTTCTATTTAACAAATGTCTTGCCTATAGCAACATAGCAGCATTTTGATTTTTTATCTATTCTCACCATTCACTTTGCCTTTTAAGTGGAGGTGTTAACAGGGTGGTCCCTAGGTAAAGGGGAAGTTCCAGGTTCCCTGCCCCACCCAGAGGGTGGAGCTGAGCAGAGAAAAGAAGAGGAGAGAAGGAATCTGGGGAAAGAAGGAAGCAGGATGGAGAGCCAGATGGAGACCTGAGGAAGCCACATGGAGTAGGGAGCATATGATGGAGAAACCGTGCTTGTTTCTTGGCCCTGGACTGATTGAAAGTGATGTGGGTGAGAGACCCATTGGGAGGTGACTATGGCAGTGTTTCTATTGATTTTGATTTTGTTCTTTTCCTCCCAGACTTGTCTGGCCATGTCTGACCCTTTTCTATGGGTCCCAGCCAGAAGCTGCTTTAGCCTTTTGGCAGCTTTCAGACCTTGCTTTGGGCCAATCCCTTTTGGGTTGACTTTTACCCACGAGGGGATGGGTAAATTTGGGTGTTTGATTTAGAAATTATATTCTTTGTCTTTTGTATTGTATATACACACACTGTATTAAAGTTCCTTTTCATTAAAGTCTTAAAGTTGTTTTGTCTTAATGCGGCGGATGGCAGAACCCATTTAGAGCAGGCAGGATTGGGGGTTCAGGGGTGCCCCTCTCTTCCAGTCCTGTTACAGGTATTAGACTACCTACCATATGTTAGGTCAAAGTCTAACATCTCTTCTATTTTTCTTCTCTTCTTTCAATGCTTCTTTAGGAGCAACTAAACATTTCAATGATTCCATATTTTACTTTTCTTTTTGGCATGTTACTTAAATTTTGTTTATTATTTTAGTGCTTTTGGGTTTCCAGTGTGCTCTATCTCATCACAGGCTGCTTTCATGGTATGTTATAACACTTCACAAATAGTATCAGAGAACCTTATAATAAGACACTTTAATTTCTGCTCTCAGACTGTACCATTATCACACCATTTACATTAAAATATGTAAACCCTACACCATATTATAATTTTATTTAAACAGTTAACGATCATTTGAGACATTTAGTAAGAAGAAAAAATCTTGTATATTTACTTATTATTTATGTTATTTCTGGTGTTCATTTTCTGTGTAGATTTCCATATTTCAATCTAGCATCATTTTCCTTTCAGTGTGAAGGACTTCCTTTTACATATCTTCACATATATTTTACAGTATGAATCTGCTAGCAAAGAATTTTTAGTTTTGGTATGCTTGAGAAAGTCTTTTCCTTCACTTGTGAAAGGTATATTCACTCGGCACTGAATTAGAGGTTGACAGGTCTTTTTTCCCGAAGTACGTTATTTTAGTTCTCTATAGTTCTCCAGTGCATTATTTCTGGTCTGAAACTTGCTGTCATCCATATCTTCCATTTACCTTTTCCCCTCTCCACATATGGATGTTTCACTCTGGCTGCTGTAAGTTCTCTCTGTGTCACTGGTTTTGAGTAATGTTATCTTCCTAGGCAACAAGCAGCATGGAAGTTTGAAAGAACAAGGTTGATTACTCACAAGTCCTGGGGGTATACAGTGTCCCTGGGGCCAAACTAGCAAGGTTGTGGACAAAGACAAAGAGAGAGAATCTATTATTCAGTCTTTATTGGTGTAGAGGGTGGGGTGCTTATGGTTTCAAGGAATGGCTCTTGGTGAATTTAAAGCCTAAGAGAGGGAAATTATGTGCAGAGAGGTAAAAGCAAGGTCAGGCAGTGACTTATTTTGGGCACTTTGGCTTTGTAAAAGGGGAACTTCATGGGTGGAGCAGTCTGTCTCTTTAGCTATGTGGGTAGCAACTTGCTTATTCAAATTGGAGGTCTTGGAAATGAATGCCTGGGAAATCAAAGCTCAGTATCAGGCACTTACATTGCAACCAAAAAAGTTAACTGTCAAGAACTGGTCCTGCAGACATTCACAAATTGAAAGGGAAGAGAAGGAAAAAAAAAAAAGTTAATGGAAATGGAAAACAAGTAGGAATATCTATATTGATTCTAACAAAATAGGCTAAGTCAAAGACTGTAATCAGAGACAAAGATCATTATATAATAAGAAGGTAATACACAGAGGATATAACATTTGCAAATGATTATGCTCTTAACATAAAAGCACATAAGTATATAAAAGAATCATAACAGAACTGAAGGGAGAAATAGAGAGCAATAAAATATAATAGAAAACTTCAATACCCCATATTCACAGAAATTTCTCACAAATGTGAGACCAGCTGGGCTTAACAGACATTTAAGTGACAGTCCATCCAACAACAACAGGACACACGTCCTCTACATGAATTTGGGAAGAATGTATCCTGTTGCTGCTAAATCTACAGATTTAATGCAATTACTGAAGTTTCAGTAATGTAATTGCTTTACATTTCAAAGGTATATTTCACAGAAATTGAAAAAACAATTCTAAAATCTGTATAGAACTGCAAAAGATTCTGAATAGCTAAAGTGAGTTTGAGAAATAACAAAGCTAGAGGCATCACATTTATTGATTTCAAACTATCTCATAAAGCTATAATCAAAGTATTATCATGTTGGCATGTCATAAAAACAGATACTAATCAATAGAACAAAAGAAAGAGCCCAGAAGTAATCCTCTCTCTATATATGTATTTATTTTATGAAAAGGAGCCACAAATATGCAGTAGTAAAAGAATAATCTCTTCAGTAAGTAGTGCTGGGAAAGCTGAACAATCACATAGGACAAAACTGGACCCCTATCCTACAGTGTATCCAAAAGTCAACTCAAAATTAATGTCTTAACTATAAAACCTGTATCTATAAAACCCTTGGAAGGAAATGTAGGGTGTGATTCCTTGACATTGTTCTGGCTATACACAATCATATACACACATATACAAAGCACCTTATCTATCTATCTATCTACATATATATACACACACACACATATACATATATGGAAAGCTACTAGAGACCCAATGAAATTGGGTGTGTATAGATACACCCATATACACATACACACATGTAACACACACACACACACATATATATATATATATACACGTGTGTGTATTTTGATCTGACAACAAAGCAAAGGCAATAAAAGAAAAAAATGAGAAAGAGGATCAATGACAGGTGAAAAGCTCAGCACAAAAATGGTAACCAGTGACAGAATGAAGGAGCAACCTACAGGATGGAAGAAAACATCTGCAAATGATACACTTGCTAAGCGGTTAGTATCCAAAAAATATATGTCACACAACTCCATAGGAAAAAATCTCAAACCATCCAATTAATAAGTGGGCAGAGGAATTGAATAAATATTTCTTCAAAGAAGAATTATGTGATATCTACAAAATATATAATACCCACTGGAAAGGTGTTCAATATTGCTAGTTAGCAAGGAAATACAAATGGAAGCTACATGAGATATCATATCATACCTGTTAGAATGAATGTCACAAAAAAAAAAGAAAGAAAAAAATAAAGAAATAAGAGTTAACCAAGGATGTGGAGGAAAGAAACCCTGTGCATTCCTGGTGGGGTGATATACTGGTGCAGTCACTGTGTAAGACAGTACAGAGGTTCCTCAAAAAATTAAAATAGAACTATCATCTGATCCTGCAATCTCACTTCTTGGTCTAAAGCCAAAGGAAATGAAAACAGAATATTGAAGCAATATCTATAGTCCCATATATTTTTCAGTGTTACCCATTATAGCTGAGTTATGGAAGCAAATTAAATGTTCGTATATAACTAGATGTATATATCACATATGGAAATATGTACATACACAAACATAATTATGGAATTTTGTCTGATTATGAGGCAGAAGGAAATCTTGCCATTTGCAACAAGATGGAGAGAATAGAGTGCATCGTGCTAAGAAAAATAGCCAGAGAAAGACAAATACTGTATGATATTGCTATTATGTACAATTTTTGAAACAGTTAAGTTCATTGAGACAGAGTTGAAAATTGATTTTGATGGAAAGAGGAAAAAAAGGAGTGGTTGGTAAAAAAATATTTTCAGTCCTATGATGAATAAGGTCTAAGGATATAATATAAACATGGTGCCAATAGTTGATAACATTGTATGATAATTGGAATTTGCGAAGACAGTGGAACTTAATTGTTTCCACCAAATGAAGGGATGAATGAATGACTAAGGCAGGTGATGGATGTACTAGTTAACCAGACAGTAAGAATCCTTTCACAAACTGTTGAGGCATCTTACAATTTTACTTGTCAATTATACTTCAACAAAGCTGAAAGAAATTTATAAGTTGATGATTCAGGATGAATGCATAGTTTCAAAGGAAAAATCATAGCAATGATAACAAGGGTCATTCAAATGAGTGCTTTTTATCTTCAAAAATATAGTCATAAATAGCAAGTGAAATACAAAATACTCCAATGCCCTTATCTACTTTTAGAGCAAATGTGGTTTTGTTTCATCAACATAACAAATCAGTGCTGTTCATTTTAATATTATTAATGTTACACCTTTAAAGTGTAGATTGATTGGTTTGGATTTTATAGATTTTTTAGAGTCAATTGTCATAAGGAATTTATACACGTTTAGGTAAATAACATTGTATTACAAAAACACTGCATGTCATACATTCTTTTTCCTTGAAAGGGGGGTTCCATTCATTAGGTAAATTGGAGAGATGATGTTTAAACACCATGAAAGAAATGCATTTTTCCAGCACCCACATTTGCCTTATAATCTATTATATCTGATTTGCGCGTGGACATTTGTTTTGTAAATGTTTCTTTGTGACTAGGGAGGTTGAACTGTGGCAAAATTTCCTGTTTCAAAATTCACCTTTACCCATCATCAACTTGTAGAAAATAGTTTAAAGAAATGTGCTGGACTGGCCTGCTTTCAACACCCAGAGCAAGTGGGGCGAGGTCATACCAGCTCTTACCAATGACTCCTCATATTCAGGGCGCATACATAAGGTGAGGAGATGTGGCCTGAGAGGAACATCTGTCCATTTCTCCCAGATCCCCTCAAGAAGATCATCGTCCAAGGGCAAGTTGCCTTCAAAAAAAGACTTTGTCCATGGGATCTGTGAGTTCACTGCTCAGACTTCAATCTGATTTCTTTGTGTAGACTGGTGGTAAGTTCATCTTAAAGGCATACCTATCATTTGAAATGTTTGTGTTTTTTTTGCAGGGCCAATCGTACATGTATATTTTCTTCAGGGTCAGGTATGGTCCATGACTCGAAGTAATTACAAGCATCCTTGAAGAAGCTATTTGTCCACTGAATGGTGTGTTATAGCAGAAAGTAGGGCGAGTCAAGATGGAGCTGCAGACAGAGGACAAAATGGATGAAGAGGAGGAAAAAGACAAGACAACCAGTGCGCAAGCCCAAAGTAAGGCTTTTTGTTGGTGCAGATGCACCTACTTTCTAAATAGATGCCGCAAATTCATTGAAGTGAACGAAGTACGAATGTAAGAAGTTTTACCCCAATTGGGAAAATTATACTTGTGGGGAACTAATTCAATCCCAGTATTTAAAGATTTATGACTAAATCATGTCTCTTAAGTGTGATGCTTCCTTGTGACATTTTGCTTAGGCTTTTCTGTTTCACTTGTATTAGTTCCGCACGACAGGACAGTGGTGTAAAAGGGTTTACCAGAAGTGAGTATTGAGTAAGTGTCATCTTTAAATACTTTTGCAACTTGTTATGCAAAATCACAGTTGCACAAAAATGTGTTTCCATCAAGAGCTATAGAGTAGATCAACTATACTACCTCTAGACTAGAATTTTCTTTCACAAGAAATGTTCTATTCATCTGCAAAGACAATTGATGCATGCTAAATTTCAGGTCCATCACATACCTATCAATATATCAAAGAAATGTTTTTACTTCACTGAAATTTAGGTTAAAATAAAAACACAATGGTGTTAATTTCAGGAATTATAGGCAGGCACAAGAATTAATACCAGTTAGTACAATTTCTCTCTCACTTCCTATCCTCTTTTTGTGTGCCACACACAGAAAAGTAAGCTTACTAACCAATAAGAAATTTGCTATTCTGTGAGGGTTATCTTTCCTTTATTTTTTTTTTTAAGATTTATTTATTTATGCATACAAGAACTGGGGTACAGGCCAGAGATGCGGAGGGTGAGAGGAGTCACCAGAGACAGAGCAGGGAGCAGAACAAGCAGATTGATTGAAATACACTGTTGAGGGGAGCAACAGGTGGGTCAGGAGAGGTCTGTCACACCATGTGGGTCACCTTCCTAGCCAGGGATGGAACTCATGCTGCAATGGCTTAGGATAGCTTCATTGTGCTGTGCTTTAACCTGTTTTGCCACCAGGGAGGGCCCTCCTTTACTTTTTAAAGTAAAATTCCTAAGCTTATTTATATTTTGACACTGCTCTTCGAGCTCAGTAACAGAATGAAAGAAATTATTTGCTTTGGAAAGTCCTTTTTTGATTCTTCTGTGGCCTTTGAAATTCTTAGATTTTTGGTGGTTAGGGACATGGGCTTTAAATTTTCTTTATAAATTATTTTTGAGTTATCTAATTTGAATGTACCATTTGGGAAAACTATTACCATTAACTTATATGGAAATCTTATAGAGCATTCAAAGCCCCCCAAAATCACCTACCAAATCATACCAAATAGGAACTTTTTACTTTCAGATAACAGGGAAAACCTGTAGTTTCAGTTAAGGAAGATGACAAAGTTTTGGAAATGGATGATGGGGTTAAACAACAAAAGGAATATACTTAAGGCCAGTCAGCGTTACATTCTAAAATGCTTATAATGGTACATTTTAGATCCTACATATTTCATCACACACACACACACACACGTTAAATACACCCTATGTTGTTCACAGACTAGCATAGAAAAGAGCTATTACCTGGCTATTTTAAGGAGAGCTTTGGAGGAGTTTCCTGAGAGGGGTGGTTGGGTTAGGTGACTTTGCAACCCTGAGATTCTGGGGGATTTCTGAGCCCTGCAAACAAGGGATGATGGTTGTCGGGGACCCTTTGTTCCCCGTTCATGGATTATTTGGGGGCAGAACTGGCAGGGTCTCAAGGTGGGAGCAGCGTTGGCGAGTAGAGATTCCTAAAAAGGGGGGAAAAGGAGGAAAAGGGGAAAGGAGAGCGAGGAAGACACGGGAACCGGAGTTGGGTACAAGTCTTCCTGTCCTGCCTATAGCAGAAGTTTATTTTATACATTAGGAGCAAGCAGTGGGGTGGCATCAGCACATGAACTGGGCTGCGAGATTACAATCATCTCTTTTTTTTATAAGAACAGTTTAGGGTCTATTGCCCTTTAGCTGAGATATAACATTCATTATTCTTAAAATCAATCTATTAAAGTTAAGATAGGTACATAAATTCATAAAATTTAAGGCTAACATTGTTATATTTACTACAGTGTTGATTGGCTAAAATAAAGTCCCTTTAAATATTAATGATCTTAATGTTACTTAATGATTTTCATTCTTATTGAGACATCTTAGAGGGTAAAGTCAAGTTGAGGGCTTGGGTGGAGACTGGGCTGGAGATGTGAAGAGGGATAAGGTGAGGTCATGGGCCAAAGAGAAGTTGTGAAAGAGAGGAAAGTAAGGTCGAAGACTAGGCTGGAGGAGTTTTCTGGTAGATAAATCACTAAGGGAGATAGTAAGATTCCCCATTTAAAGACTGAGCAATAAATGCTTAAGTAAGAAAGTAGAGTGTAAGATTTAGGTTCTGGTCTGGGCAGTAAAAGAACTTTAATTATTTTTTTATTATGTTCTAGTAGTGCCTTGTCTTACAATACTGATTTTGTTATAATTGTTTTTATTAATCAACCAGTTGTAATATTATTTTTTGCTTTCTAGAGGAATTTCCTGTCTTGAGCAGTGCTTGCTCACCTGAGACAGGCAGCGCCTTATGAGGCTAAAGCAATCTGGCTGTAAGCTGCTGGTTGCTTAGAATATTTTGATATTACAAAAAAGGAAGGTCATAACATAAGTTAGCGTGGAAATTCTAATTTCTCAGAGCTCTTCCATCTCTATCCGGAATATGTCAGTCGATAGAGATTGCATAGCTTGTGTCAGGTGGTTGTACAAATGATGACACATGTGGGGAGGAGGCTTTATACGGTAGCCGCCTCCCCTCGAAGAGTTGGTCCTGTGTCATCTGAGCTTTATCCTAACATCCTCATTAGTCTCACTGCTCAAAAATCCAGAATGGAGATGAGAATCAGTGTCTCCAGAAAAATCTGCTTATCTGGCCGATGAGCAGGGGATGGACAGCTTAAGAGAACCCAGGCATTCTCGCCCTTGTCATCATGAATATCTGAACCCTTTCAAATTCAACCCTTAAAGATATCTGACTAGTATTGTTCTGAGTCTCTCTGACACCACAACTGTGACAACTTCCTAGTGCCCAGACTCTCCAACTCCTTTATGTGTTTTAGCATTTCCCCAACATCATCTCTCACGGTCTCCCTTTCCTCCTTATGTTACTTCATCATAATCATCCCTTTGCCTCTACTCTGGTCCCTCTCTCCCCCATCATATACCCCTGGTTACTCCAAACTCTGGAAACATCTGAACCTCTTTCTAGTCTTATTTGCACCCTAGTAGTCAGTGAGGGTGGTGGGAAGACATACTATTGAGACTGGCCACCCTTGTTGTATCCTGTCCGTGGTTTTAAATGAACCCTCAATGCTCCCCAACAAGCTGATTATATTTTCAATATGCTCTCTCACTGTGCCTATGTGCTGTTTCACCCTTTCTCCTCTATCCCCAAATTCTGTTGGTTCCTCATTCTCAGCTGATGACCTTGTTTCTTAATTGGTAAAGCAGGTTCATTAACTCACATTCAGACCCTGTTCCCATCACAGGGAAGAAATCTTCTTCTATGTAACATCAACTTTCCAGTAGAGCACTGGCTTCCTCCCAGCTCATCTGCTCATTAATACCTCAACATTTATCTCTTCATTCTTGCATTATCACATTTTCTTTCCTTTTTGTTTCATGCCCACAGGCATACAAATATGTATATAATTTTAAAAAGTATCTATTCTCTATTTACTCTTTTTACTTTTTTTTTTTTTGCCTACTTCAGATTTTTGTTACCACACTTTACCAAAATCCTTGTTGAGTTCATCACTGATCTCCAACTGGCCAAGCCCATTGCTCAGTTTTCATTCCTAATTTTACCCACTTTAGCAGCATTTGATAGAGTTGCTCATTCTTGAAACCAGTTTTCACTTGACCCTAGTCTTTGCAAGTTTACCTACGATTTCACTAAATATACCTTTTCACGATCCTTCATCTACAAAGAAACAGGAAATGTGTGTGTGCTAAAGACCCAGAAAAGGTGGTGATAAAATTTCTGCTAGAAAACCAGGTAAGTTGGTGATCGAATTCTAGTCTGAGTCCGAAGGCTGAGAAGCAGGAGAGCAAGAGGCACAAGTTCCAGTTTGAGAGCCAGTTCTGAGGCAGAACTTCGAGAGAATACAAATTCTCCCACTTCTTGGCCTTTTGGGCTACTTACACTTTCAACAGACTGAGGAAACCCACCCACATTCAGGAGGCAATGTACTTCACCATTCCAAAGCGTCATGTGTAAATCTCACCTGGAAACACCTTTACAGACACACCAAAGTCCTGGGGACCAATGGCCGTCAAGTTGCCACGTAGGATTAGTCCTCGCAGCTTCCTAACTGTGGATCCACTTCCACGTTGTCCCCTAAGTTACTCTCCACACAACAGGAACTGAAAAAGCAAAGCCAAAACATGTCACCCCTCTCTTAAAAATTCTTCAGTGCTTTCCTTTCTTAATCAAAGTAACATTTAAAAATCTATCATGATCCCCAAGGCCATACCTGCTCTGCTCCTCACCCCAGCCTCATCACCTATCACTCCCGCTCCCTTTTATTCTGCTCCTTCCACATTATTAGTCTGGAAGTCAAGCATGTTCTAGTCTCAGGAGACCCTTTGGCTTGAAATGATCTCAAAACAAATTACTACATTGTTTTCTCACTGCTTTTTCTTTTTAAATCATAGAGCCTTTTGCAACAGACCTATTTTTTTCAGATTTATTTATTTATGCATACAGAACTGGGGTATAGGCCAGAGGTGTGGGGGGTGACAGGATTCACCAGAGACAGAGTGGGGAGCTGAAGAGGCAGATGAACTGAAAAACACTGCTGAGGGGAGAAGCCGGCCAGTCAGGAGATCATGTAGATCACCATATAGATCACCTCATTGGCCAGGGATCAAACTTGAGCTGCAATGGCCACGGTAACTTCACAGTGCTGTAGATTAACCCATTGCACCACCAGGAAGGGCCCAAAAAGCCTATTTTTATAGTATATTAATGCACCCTTCATTTCTCATATTTTGCTTTACTTTTAAAAGAACCCCCTCCTCCCTCTGGTCTGAGATTTACAAAAAAAAAAAAAAAAAAAAGTAACAATAGTAAAGAGAGTTCCCATTAACCCTATTCGTGTTTTCTCCTACTATTACCACCTTACACTAACATGGTGCACCATCACTTATAATCACCCAATCTTGATACTTTATTATTAATAAAAGTCTGTGCTTGATTCAGGTTTCCATAATTTTGATTTACTGGCCTCTTTCTGTCCCAGAATCCCATCCAGGACACCACAGCTCCTTTAACTCCAGGGCTCCTAAGCTCCTGTAGGCTGTGGCAATTTTACAGACTTTCTTGGTTGTTGAGGACCTTGACAGTTTTGAGGAAAAGGGGTCAATTTTCTAAAATATCTATTTATGCATACAAGATCTGGGGTACCCGTCAGAGGTGTTGGGGGTGAGAGGGTTCAACAGAGACATAGTGGGGAGCAGAACAGGTGGACTGAGGGAAATACACGCTGAGAGGAGCAGTGCGCCAGGCAGGAGAGTTGGGCTGTGCCATGTGGGTCAGCACACTGCAGTGGCTGTGATTGCTTCCTAGTGCTATGCATTAACCCCTGAGCCACCAGGGAGGCCCAGGGCAGGTATTTTGAAATCCCACTAGGTGAATTTGTCTCATGATGAGATTGGGATTATGGGTTTTGGGAAGAAGGCCACCGAGATAAATGGCCATTTATCAAGGCTACACACTCAAAATAATATGACTTACATATGATTTATAAAATCATGAGATTTATAAAATCACAAAACTGTTAATGTTGACATTGGGCACCTAAGGTAATGTTTGTTGGTAAAGTTTCTTTTTTTCCTTTCTGTACTGTATCGTAGGGAAGAAAGTCACTATGAACAGTACACACTAAGGAGTGGGGTTTCTTCTTACATGTTTGAATTTCAGCCCTGGAGATTTTTCTCCTCTCTGCCATTTATTTATTCCATCATTTTTTGGTATCAGGATGGACTCATGTTTGTGCTTTTATTTCCTACTTTGGGCTGTAATCCAATACTTGATTTATTTTGTTGCTCAACTTGTTGAGTGATCTTTCAGCTAGCTGCCTCTTCTTGCCATTCTTCATCAACATAGGGCTTGTCTCTTTGGCAGAGCATTTTCTTTTCTTTTTTAAATAATATAATAGTATATTTTTACATTTTGTGCATTTTCCCATCTCAGTTGTAATCCCCGTGGGCTTCCCATCACCAAATCACCTGTGCCATCACCATAGTCCAGTGTACTTCCCTCCCCCCACTGTTTTTGATCCCATTCCCCAGTCCACCCCCATAAAATGTCTCTGGGTTATTATTATTATTTTCTTTCCTGGTCAGTTACACTCCTACTATGAGTGAAACCATCCGGTCTTCTCCAGCTCCGTCCATGTTGCTGCAAAAAAACATGTGGTTATTCCTTTTGGTTGCTGAGTAATATTCCATTGTGTATATGAACCCCATCCTTTTAATCCAGTCATCCACTTTTGGGCATTTGGGTTGTCTCCTGTCTTTCCAGTTGTGAATAAAGAAGCTATAGTAAGCATGGGGGTTTCGGGGGAGCATTTTCTTACTTTTAAACCTCTCCTTAGTTTTAAGGTAATGAAAAAGTCGCTTCGGGCCTGGCGAGGGAGTAGGTTCCAGGAAGGCGGCGCTCAGCTCTAGCGGGGTGGAGGGGGCGCGGGTGGCCGGCAGGTCTCTGCGGCTGGCCAGTCGCCCACGCCCAGCCTCAGGCGTCGGGGAAACACACCCACGTGCACGGGCGCCCCGCGGGGCTTCCGAGGGAAAGTCCGGCTTCCGGGCTGGTGACCTGCGGTGGGGGCGCGAAGGGTGGGAGCTGGGCTGAAGGAGTGAATGCCTCGGCCGTGCACCCCCGCGGGAAGGGCGCGGGGCAGCCAGGGGCGGCCGG
>NW_004567102.1:76017922-76019385 GCF_000260355.1 Condylura cristata
GCCCGCGGGGCCGAACGGGCGGGGCCTGCGCCCCAGCTGTGGGCGCTGCTGACGCCGAAGGCGTCCAGATGCGGCGGCGGCCGGGAGCTCAGGAGGCGGAGGAGGAGCCCACCTTAGGCCACCGGAGGCTCGGGAGCTGCGGCAGGCGCCGGGGGCCCAGCGAGGACAGGTGCCCAGCGGGACAGGTGCCGGCGCAGGAGAGGAGCGCCTCTGTTCTCACGGTCGGTCCTGTTCAGTTTTTTCTTGCTTTCGCTCTTTCTCCTTCCCTAACCCCACTCACCACCCCCTGACCCCACCTCACCCCTGAGGGAAGATGCCCCACCCCCCGGGCCTGCACCCACCCTCCCCTGCCGCCTCGCTCGCTCGGGAACTCTAGGGGTGCCTCTGGTAGGATGTTGGGTCTGACCCCAGTCCTTGGTTCACGCTGTCTCTTGGCAGCGCAAGCAACATGCCTATAAAGCGAAATGATTACACCCCATTGGCCGAGGGACTGCACATTCGTACACATTAACCCAGAGATACCTGTTGCTGGACTTCCCTTATAAAGTGTCCACCTAAGACTACTTTTGTTTTAAAAGCTTTTTTTTTTTAATTATCGGAGCTGTCCCCACCTTCGCCCACCGCCCACCGTTTGATCACCGACAGGCTTCACTTCCTATTAGTTTGCACTTTCTCAAAACACCAAAACTGGTACTTCATGCGTTGAACTTGATAGTATGATTTGGGAGTCAGAGAAAGCGGGGGAATTGGTACTGCTTTGAAACAGCCCCTTCCACGCTCACGTAAGAGTTTTGTTTTTTTTTTTTTCTTTTTTGCAATAAAAGAAGGACGCCAAGAACCACACAGTCCGGGAGGGAATTCTAGCCTCTGTTCACTAGATGAGATGTTTTACTTCCTGTGGTTCTCATGTACTTGTTAGCCTCGTTTCTCAGCAAAGGGAGGAGTTGTCATTTCTACATTGATATCCAAAAATGAGTCAAAAGGTTCCATTCTTAATTGTGAGACCTTGTTAGTGAACTTTTGAAGAGTCTACTTGTGTTTTCGTATTGAATATAAGCCAGAGCTGTGTGAGATCTGCCCTGTTAAACTGGGGCTTGTGTATAGGAAGTAACTTCCAGTTTTCAATTTCCCAGAGCGCCTGATGGTACCACATACTAGCGAGGGTCAGTGGGCTGATGTAAGATAACCATTAAAATCATGTGCTTTGCCACAAAAGCCCAAGAAAAAAATTAATTTCATCATTTAATAAGTGCTTTGGTATTACTTTCACTGGTAGTATACTGCAGAAATATTTAATTTCTCGTAGTAGTTGCATGTGACTAAATCAAAATGTTTTGGAGTTTGTCTCCTGCAAATTAGTGGCAAAACCACATGATGGTTTTTGAAAAATGGTGGACTGGAGGCAGAGCTGAGAAGTGAAAATGTTTCCAGCCCCAGGACGGGGCTGTGCACATCTGATTGCC